>NC_092795.1:58877349-59207783 GCF_918797505.1 Bemisia tabaci | reverse complement strand
GAAGAAAATAAGGATTATTTAGCAAATTTAGAGACTCTAGATAATGGAAAACCGTATGAAGATTCTCTTTTTGACATGTCCTGTGTTGTCGATACCTTCAGGTATTTTGCTGGATGGGCAGATAAAATCCACGGAAAAACCATTCCAGTCGGTAAGAATGTTTTTAATACCATTTGCTCCTTCGAAGAATTCAAGGAAAAGAAAAAGGAAAATTTATGAAACTTACAAGATTCATTATTATCTCTTGAGTAGAAAATTCATGACTGGTAGCGGAGCTAACTGGAGGAGCGTTACAAGTTACCATGGAATAAGAGTACTCAAATCTCTGCTTGGGTCTGTTTCCCTCCGATTTTTAATGATGTTTGGAGGGTCCATTTGCCAAAACTGAAGATCTGATGGATAATAGATTTGTATAAGGTATTGATTGGTACAAATTTCAACCAAATCAGAGGTAGCTTGACTGAGCCCTTTCCTTGTCATTAAAAGTGGATTTTTCTCCATAGTCATTCGAGTAATTTTCCAAATTTTGGGTTTAATTTAAATCTGAGAGCCTGCTAACATGTAAGCAATTGCCAACTGGATTTGTCATCTTTTTCTGTTTGGAAACTCTGAAATAGAAAACTTTACTCTTCTAATGACCCTTATAATTCTGTGTTTTATAATTTTTTTCCCAAGAAGATGTCAATGTTCAGAGGGAAAGAAAAAATTTATCTGAATCTTGTAATTTTATCCTTATTTTCCTTACATACATATCTGTATTTTTCAGATGGACCTTACTTCAGTTACACGGTGAGAGAGCCAGTCGGTGTTGTAGGTCAGATCATTCCATGGAACTACCCTGCTATGATGATAGCATGGAAGTGGGGACCAGCCCTAGCTGCAGGTTGTACCACTGTATTGAAACCTGCTGAACAAACTCCGTTAACTGCCTTATACATCGCCTCTTTGACGCAGAAAGTTAGAGCCCTCTCTTTTTTTCTCATGCTCATTTTTCTCTTCTTTAATTTAAATTTTTTTGTTACCTTGGTATAGAATAAAATTGATAGTGTCAAATAACATTTGGCAAGGCATGTAAAGTTCAACAAAATAATTTGACAATTTTTCTTGTCTCAACAGGCGCTGGGTGCGAGAAAGGCATTTTACAATCGCAGTATTTCAGAATCACCGATTTTATTTGATTCATTGAAAAGATTGAAAAATTTATCAAATATCTTTAATGATTCTCAAATGTTCTAGGGATCAAATTCTGTATAAATTACCCATTAGATACTCCTCTAAGACATAAATTAGTGGCAGAGATTTTGAACCATCGCAACCGAGACATAATCTCCGCACCGACCATCTGATTTAATGATTAGTCATCTTAACCACAGTCAATGACAACTCAATTTTTGCAGGCTGGAGATTCCAGACCATAAATTAAAAAATACTAAAAAGTAAGAATTTCCAGTACTGTGCTCACTTAGTCAGTCTTATATTGAAGGAATAACCTGGAGTCCAATTTTCAGCACTTTGAAAGTTCCATAGTTCTGTACTAGTAAATATTGCTCACCAGTTATTCAGAGAAGATGATTGTTTTCTTGTTACATTAGGCTCTCAGGAAAAGTATTTGACTCCTTAACCTCTTCTTATATTCTTTTTATTAATTTCTTTTATATTTGCAGGCTGGATTCCCACCTGGTGTCATCAATGTTGTCACGGGGTATGGTCCAACAACCGGTGCTGCTATTGCATCTCACCCAGATATTCACAAAGTTGCTTTCACCGGCTCAACAGAGGTGAGTTTATAGATCATAATGTTGTTAGTTGCTGGAGGATTTAGCTGTATTCAAAGACACCTCTCTTTCTTCGGAGCTGAATGATGGATTTTCTTTACGCCTCAAGAGGGTTATGCCCTGAGAGCTGGCGAACCCTCAGGTCTGAACCAATAGGTATAGGTAGGGGGTTAGTCATAATTGTAAAGAAGGCACCAACTACCTGGTCGTTTTAAATACTCTTTGATTTAACTTTTACGTATAATGTGTTCATTTCTTATGTCGAAGAAGCTCACAATAAATCAATAGAAAAAAAGAAAAAAAACTTGATTTAAGATTTTCTGATATTTAGATACTCCCCTCCCCCCAAAAAAATGTAGCCCCAGAAAATACGAGGAGGAAGTATTTATTTCGATAATGTTTCTTGCTACTTTTAATCTGACAGAAAGTGTAAAAAAAGTGTTTTTAATCTATCTAAGTTTGCGTGATTTCACCGTCTGAAAATATTCTTGGAAACTTTTATGAAAATTTTTTTACTATCCTCGGTTTGGAAAAGTAGTAAGAGCTAAAATTTTTAAATACTATTTTTGGAAAGTTTTTTTTCCAGTTTTATATCCAGTGTTCTTTAGAGTTACAGATACACCTCATGAAGTTGAGAGAAGATCTAAGACCGCTCTCAAGTATACGTTGTTTAGATTGCCAGCTCTACTATCTTTCAGTTATTTGTGAGATTTAAAGCGAAAGATATGAGAACAAGTTTTCAAGAAAGATTCGTTTAATTCCGCTAAGTATCAGTAACAATTTTTACTGTTTGTTTTCCTCTGTTTTAGGTTGGTCATTTAATTATGGAAACAGCAGCAAAAACCAATTTAAAGCGAGTCTCACTAGAATTGGGTGGAAAAAGCCCGTTAGTAATTTTTGATGATGCAGATGGTGAGTATATTTTTGTTGCAAATTAATCTTTGACCCTCTCCTTTGGATCAATTTTCTCTGAAGTGAGAATCTGTAACTTCCAATATAATTTTCTGCCAGGATTAAAAGAAGGGCTCTTTTCAATTTTTGGAAATTTTACATCAAGGAAAAAACGAAATGAATTAGCAAGTAGTTGATACTGTATTTCTCCAAATCTTTTGCTTTTTCCAATTTATTGAGTTTCTTTTTTCTTTTGAAGCTTTAATTGGTCCAAGTGAGTTGATCATTCTCAAAAAGACTTAAGCCCTAGAAATGAAACCATAAGAAAAACGGTAATAACCATTTTAAAACATTTTAATTACGTGACTTGTGCGGAAAAAGCTCCCTTATTTTATAATAACCATTTTAATCAACCTGAAATTTTCACCCTAAATATTTTTATTTATTTAGTTTGCAACTTTTTGTACATAGACACAGGCAGTTATCGTACACGTCACATTAACATAAATTTGATACTTAAATCTTATGTTAACAATATTACATCTAAGTCACTATGCATTAATTTGTTACATCGTGATCGAAGAAATCGTCTACAGAGTAGAATTCATTATTAATTAAATACACTTTTAGTTTCAATAATTTGGATGTATTTCTATCAAACGGAACTATGTGCATTAAGACATGAGTCCTGATACCCATAGGAATATATGCATTATAGGGCTCACGTCACAATGCACTTATAAGTTCCGTTTGATAGAAATACGTCCATTTGTTCCCATCACCTTCCCTGATGTGCTTGGGAAGAAGAAATAGTAAAAGAGCTCTAAAATGCTGAAACGATAATCGTATTTTTATCGAAGCTGCAATTTAAAACGGGTTGGTTAATACAGTTTCTACTGTTTTTCTTGTGTTTTAATAATTGGCATTTAAGTATTTTTGAAAATGACCGCTTTTATTATGTACATAATGTGTTTTTCTTCTTCAAATTATTAACTGCGAGGAATTTTTGCCTTTTTAAAAGTAACAATATCGGTTATCCTCTGTCAGATTATGAATCCTCTTGATGTAACTTCTGGACCAAGTCGCAATCAATTATTTTTACTGTTCATTTTTAAAAAGAAGGAAATTTTTTTTAAAGGAATTATCCTCACAAAGGTTTTGATTTAGAGGAAAAAATAAACTTTACTACTTGGGATATACATGGAATTTGTTACAATATCTCAATGGGGATTTTCTCTTTTTTTACAGTGGACGAAGCCGTAGAGATTGCACACAATGCTATTTTTGCAAATCATGGTCAGAATTGCTGTGCTGGCTCAAGGACCTTTGTCCAAGAAAATATTTATGATGAGTTTGTGAAGAAAGCTGCGGCCAAAGCCACCAGTCGGAAAGTTGGAGATCCTTTTGAACAGGGCATTCAGCAAGGGCCTCAGGTAGGTTCTGGTCAATACTGAAGTTTTTAAATCACTATTCTATGTTCAAAATTCCTTAGGCCCCTCCTACTGTTGCCATTGGATTTTTTTCCATTTATTTTAATTCTGGATCCATTTCTTTGTTGATATGTTATATGTTTAGTCTGCAAGATTGAGAGTTTGCCTTTTTGTATCCTCTTCCTAGCGCTTTACAAGTACTAAGCGCTTAATCAAAGACCCAAGATTAAAAAGAATGAAATGTATCAGGGAGTGGGGAGAAAATCAATATTATCATTGTAGTCGGAAGTGGATAATTTCATTGAAATATATTAGAAAATCTTATATTGCAAAGAGGAAAACCTTCACAGTAAGCGTCAGAAGACAATAAGAAAGGATTTTTAAATTTTATGTGGTTTTATAACGGGCAGGCCGAAATCCGGCAGAGTTCGTATCCTGGTTTTCGGCCTCGCGGTGGCATCTTTCTGCGCACACAGCGAAAAGCCCGCGGATTCTGGGGTTTCGACTTGAGCAGGAGACAATGGCGGATCAACTATAAACATCAGCTCAGTGAACCCAGCGTTGGTGCTAAGTCGCTCCGGGAACCAGCGGACTCCCATGAAAAACGCCGCGGTTTTCGGGGCGACTTGCCACCTAATGACATCACTTCGCTGAAACACGGAATTCGTCAGCAAAGTTCAGCGGATATGAGAAAATTGGGAGTAAGGGCTTTTTGGCAAAGCCCGACCGCGAAGCACCGACCCCAAGCAACCATGAGTCAGTCCTTTAGAAGCGTTTGCTCCACTTCCTGAACTGTTGGTCCGAAGTGCCCCCCCCTCGCCCTGACGAGAACCCTCCCCCCCTTGTTTACCAGTAGAGTTGAGTTGTTTGGAGTTGTAGAGTATTGTAGCGAGTTGTAGAGTGTTGTAGCGAATTGTCAGTCACTAAGCAAAATTATTAAAGTCCGAATATCATCATCAATATCTTGTCATCTATCTGCATCGTCGATCCCCATAGGTGGTAAGATTTCTTCCTTTATACGAGTCGTCAGAGCTCTAAAACTGACTGGTGGAGGCAAGATCGCCCCAAAGGAGAGTGGTAGTTGAGAGTAGAGTGCCCTTTTGGCCCGTACCCACATCGACCGTTATAGGTTTAGAATCATGAGGCAAGCTTTATGCAGGATTCTTATACAATTATTACATACTTGAGTTTTTCTTCGGCTTGCAAAGACTGGGTTATGAGTCACTGGCCAGGGTGAGTTATCCGTTGGAGCTCAAGATACTCGCGCCAGAAAACTTAAAACTTATGTTAAATACTTACCTGCCCTATGCAGGAAGAAATAGTCCTAGGAGAAATATTCTATGATTAGAAACTGGAGACTTCAACATTAAGATTTTAAAATTTGAACAGACATCTTTTTTTTTGATGCTACAGGGAATTTAAGTGGTTCTAGTCACTTGACTCAATACATTATAGACTTGTATCTGAACTGTATATGCTTGATCAAAGCCCCTTCACTAGAACATCCAAAAAATCGATCAATGCCAACCTTAAGCTCCTCACAGTAAAAGCCAAGGCCCACGACAGGTTATAGGTTCGTCAGATCAATACTTTTCGTGAATTCAATTAATCAGTTTATGTATGACAGTACTCAAATTTCTTCACTTCGAAATGGTTTCTCATGTGACAAAAACTTCACTTGTGAGCTTTGTAATTAAACTTTCAGATTGACCATGAGATGTTCAACAAGGTGCTCAACATGATTGAATCCGGGAAACGAGAGGGAGCAAAACTTGAAGCTGGAGGTGGTGTCCATGGGAATGAAGGCTATTTCGTCCAGCCCACCGTCTTTTCCAATGTGACCGACACCATGAGGATAGCCAGAGAGGAGGTATGAAGCTGTCCGTTGTGCTTTGTAATGATTGAAGTACAATTTGTACATAGACAACACATTTATAATGTGATTATGATTATTCTCGACTTGAAGGGTTCAAAACGCTCATTAATTGATTGAACAGAAGTTGATGAAATTCTTAATAAATGCTGTCTGCATTATCTGATTGGTCTATCAGGACTGAATGAAAAGAAAGAAAGAAATTAAGGTATCGAGTAAGAAATTCAAGAGTTTAAAAATGTATTACTTGCTGGAACTGTAGGTACCAACATTTTTTTCCCCTTAGCTATTTCAAGGATCATTTCATTTCATTCAGACTAATTTTTGGAGGTATTTAAAGTTTGAAGACATGACACTGTGTTGGAAAGTGTCACTCTATTTAATTTCAAACCTAGCACCATGCATCATTGTCCAGGACCTTTACTTTTTCACCCATTTTGTCAATTTTTGTCTTTGCATGTAGATTTTTGGACCTGTGCAGTCTATCTTCAAATTCAAAACCATGGAAGAAGTAATCGAGCGTGCTAACCGGACCAACTATGGCTTGGCATCTGGTGTTCTCACTAAAGATATCAATAAAGCAATGAAGTTTGCCCAGTCAATTCAGTCCGGCTCAGTTTGGTAATTTGCACTTCAGCCTCTAAGAATTATTTCTTGAAAGTCTTTGCCTACCGAAGCTTTTAAAATCAAGTAAACAGTGATAGGTGAACTTTGTAATGAAGTCAACTATGTATTGGAGTCAATAATTTTTGACCTGGGATGATAAAAACAAGTTCAGCTTTTAAAAGATTTTCAGAAATTCTCTAATTTGCGTCTACAGCCAAAATGATGTAAGAGTATTGGTCATTGGTATTTCTTAGAAGTACTCCATACCTCTCTCATATACATAATTGAGGCTGGCTACTTTAATGTGCTTGCCTCACCTAGGGGTATAGCTGAAGAGATTTTTGCATGATTCACAATTATTTCCAGTAAAAAATGTCATTTTCTGTGGTTTATCTGAATTCTATACATTTTAGTAGATCTTCTCATTAGAAATATTTAGGAACTTTTGATGATGAATGTAATGAAAAATATGTGCAAATCTCTGTTCAGCATCTCTCAAATTGGTTTTCCATGAAATGCATAAATATGGACATAGATATGGACATGAAGGAAAGATAAAGGCAGCGAACATTAATAATATTCTTTTGTGTTGACAGGATTAATTGCTACGATGCTGTCGTCCCTCAAGCTCCATTTGGTGGTTTCAAACTCTCTGGTCAAGGAAGAGAACTGTAAGTTTATTTTTGGTTTAATTTGAAATCAACTACTCGTTAGATTGTCTCTCAGTTTCACCTTCTGTTGTAATGCACATTTCAGTCAACCTCTGAAATTGTTGTGCTACACATATCTATATTGGTGGAGAAATGGTGCTGGGTCCACACCATTTTGCCAGGAAATCAAAGCCAAGAAGTTCCAAGATGTTTTTTGGAACTTCTTGGCTCATGCATACCTACATTAGTACCTACATGATTGTCACAACCATCTAATCTTTGAGGAAGAGAAAAGATTGATGGTGAAATACGTCTTTAAAGTTCCCTTATATGGTTAGTCTCTCATAAAACATTCAGAATACATGCCCATAGATGAATTCATGTAAAAGATTGTACAGCTAATTAGCTTAAATTATCTCAAGACACATCCTTTCTCAAAGAATGCCAATTCGACAGTAGAACTTCAAAACCACGCATCTCGGTTTGCAACATTTCAGACTTCCTGTCAAACTTTATTTTTTAAATTGAAAACAATGCAACGCCAATTGTTTAAAACTTTCATGATTTTTCCTCTCTGTGCGGAGATAGCTCCATGAAAATTTCAAGGAATCTTGTTGATTTGAAGAAAATAAAATGAGAGGGGAGATTTTAAAACCCCACAAATGAGATACATGATTTGAGAGTTTCACTGTCTAATGGTGAAATGGCTTGGCTGGCTTATCTTTGGCTTGGCTGCTGGTAGTCATTGTTGAATATTTATTTACCTGTGATTAACTTTTTGGTTTTTCAGAGGAGAGGATGGCATTGATGCCTACGTTGAAATCAAAACTGTAACAATGAAGGTGCCATCATGAAGAACTCGCAGTTTACTACCATGAAGTATCACTTTCTACTGGAACATTCCTTTAAAAATACTAAAAAATATTGGAAAAATGGTTTTCCTATTACTCTTAATTAGGGCTCAATTTATAGAGGGATTAAGAAGGTTGCATCCCAGTGGCAAACAACAGCAACAAGATAGCACATTTTGGAAAAGATTATCTTTTTATAAAATTTTGTGCTCTTTAGCTTTTTTACATATGATGAAAAAAAAGAAGCTATTACTTACTTTCAAACTTTCCGGTCAGAAAATTAATGATAGACCAAAGTAAAAAAATCGAAAATCCAGCCCGGGCCTTTTGATCATAGTGGTGTGCTGCAAATTCCGGAAATGTGCTCGCCAGTATTCCCTCTAAAACCATTAAAAGTGACTTGAAAATTTCGTCAAGAAAGCGCTATTTTTCTGTGATACATGACTCCTGAAAATTTGTGAATTGTGATACGATTCCCTGTGAATGGAATAATCTTCCAGCAGTTTCCTCTCCAAGTATATTTACAGTTTGGAGGGGGGCAAGTTTTTCTTAAAAAAATTTCTCCTTTACATTGTTTTTTTTTCTTTATAATTTTGAGAAGTTCAGATAGATGCATAGGGTGAAATTTAATCAATTACCATGAGTTACCTTCATTATAAAAAAAGCCAATAAATATTATAGTCTCAGTAACAATATTCTTTTTTCTATTAATATTCGTGTAATACTCAAAATTATCAAATGTAACCAAAGAATTTTGTGTCAAAATTGAAATTGTAAAAAGTAATTGTTGAATATTGATCCAACGCTCAAAAATGTTTATCATAAGACTTCTAGAATATTATTTGTTTATTTTTTGCAGACGATCTTTCCTTTGTATTTATTTATTCATTCTTCCCGATACCCTGTAGGACAATGTAATAGAAGATTAGTACTCTTTTGTAATGCAAGATTGTATTCAATTACACGGAAAAAATTTGATTGCTGATTTAACAATTCAATTGTTAAAAAGTATGTCTGACATGTTTCAAATTTACATTTTACAATAGTGAAAAGCTTAATTTAATCACTCCTGTGGTTAAATTAGCATTTTTTATTGTTAAATCTACATTGAAACATGTCGGACACTCTTTGTAACTACAAAATTGTTAAATCTAATCAGCAATATAATTTTTTTCCATGTAGATTTGCATTTATCAGGGAAAATAATACTTGTACAGGATCGTTACACCCGAGGATTTATTGTAACACTTGAGGGAGAACAGGAGAAAGAAACAAGAGTTTAACAGTCGAAACAGGTGATTGTATTTATTACACTCCTCGGTTTGTACATTGGTAACACTTACCTCTCAAATTATTCTACCTAATATTTACAAATTAATCTATCATTCTGAGAAGAATGACTTAAGCTCATATTAAAATAAAACTATGAATGTAATTGTAATTGAGTACAGCAGTTATTTGGCCAAAGCTGTACTTATTTGAATTTCCTACTAATTCAAGGCATTTCAGTTTTAAGTTATTCTGTACGTCCAACGTACCTCTTTCCATATGTAGGCATGACTAGATCGTGGTCAATAACTGTTGAGGACATCAGTTATAAGCTATTTTTTCCTCAATCAAAGAACTGATGGCACATAGTAAAATCTTACCGAATACTACAAGTGTGAAGAGTTGAGAGTGAAGGATGTATTAAGAGCAAGTTTTCTCTTGGGTGCTAGTCAGTACAGTGCAAAATTATCATTCATTTGGCATCATAATCACAGAGAAAACAACATTCAGAATATAGGCGTTGAAACAAGAGGAGGGTGGATTCTGATTTAGATGTATCTTATGCTTTTCCTTGAGTGGGGCTAGACTTTTCCCAACTTTCTCTGACTGTCTGTGTGCTATTGCTTCCTCTGGGCCCTTGCGGCAGGAAATTCCCAACTTCATCTGTGGGTGTAAATTATATTTTTTTGAATCTTTGAAGTGACATTGGACACCTTCATGCGAGAAAATACCATCTATAGTGGAAGCTCTTTGCAAAATTGGCTTCTCTAATTTACCCGCATGCTTCCAGTTTACATGTAGCATGTATAGTGCTTTCTCATATAAGCTCATGTTTCATGCAGTATATTAATCAGGCACTGTCCTTGCTAAGAAACAATTAGTTTTTTCTTTCTTTTATTGTTTGATTAAATGAGAAGATTACAAATTTTCCGGTAGAATTATAAGTATTCAATGAAAACCACTAGAAAAGAAAAAGCAATTAAAGAATTTCTTTTCTTTTGTGCATTCTGAAACATCTTTGATCATCACAAACTAGGATGATTCCAACAAGGTCGCGATTTTTTGCTCGTTTTTGCCAGTACTGGTACTGGCAAAAACGAGTACTGAATACTAGTCCCATAAATTAAAGGTAATAGTGCTAACAGTGGGATTCCATAATTTGGCAACTTTGCTACATACGGGAGATATTGAATAATTAATAGGATACGATTTTTATTTTTTTCTAAGTAAATTGAATGAGAAGATTCAGAAGAAGCCAATACTTAAAGTCCGACAAAGAAAGGGTTACGAGGCATAACGCTTTTCAAAGATTTATCGCTCTACTTTCAATTTTAATATATAAATGACCGAAAATGTGCTGTCTGTTACGCTGACTCTTTACCGCGTACAGACAGCACATTTTCGGCATTTTACATATTATTAATTAAGAAGTAGAGCAATAAATCGTTAGAAATCGATATAATACGTAACCCTTTGAAGATTGATGCGAAAAAAATCGATTGATTATCATTACTAGTAAAAATATGACCTAAAATGTGTTGTGTGTTACGGCGACAAAACTATTCCAGTTATTGTGAAACCACCCATCCGCGATCTGCACCATCTTGCAACGCTTTCTGTGGTGCGCATTCGAACTCCAAGGATTTCATGGTGAATACGAAGATGTATGCACGGAGAAAATCCACCTTGAGAACCAACAATCGTGTACGATACGTTGTTCATAAGAAAACCAGAGCGCCTGCAATTTTTGAGTATGCAACACGGACATCCCAAGAACACGAATAGTTGCTTCCAGACCTAGCCATTGAAAAAGCCGAAGCACCTTCAAATTTTTCGGCTCGTGAAAACGAAATTTGTCACTCATTGCATTCATACATCGACGTTGCCCAAGAAAGGACGGTTTGTGTATTTAATCAAATTGAAAAAAAGAAATAGGTAAATTAATAATAAATATACAAATAAAATGGAGAGTATTCTTGCGGCAATTTATTACTCTCCTGACTTTACAGGCAATCACACATCACTTTCATCTGTATATTTTCATTTAAAGTATTTATGGAAATGTTTAAGAATCGTATTCTATTAATCATTAACTATCTCCTGCACATGACAGTGTTGCCAAACAGTGCAATATACGGGACCGTTACAGGCAAAAACGAGTGGAATCAGAACCTATATTGTGTACATATCGCTGTTTGCAGTTTTCGTGGATTCAAAGATTCCCTGAATTTTCAGGTATTTTCAACATATAAATCTCCGACTTTTTCCTGGCTTCTCGGTGTTTCTCTTGGCATACTTAAGTATAGTTTCTGATAAAACACATGATCATAAAAAATTCTGAGCGGGAAGTATTTCGAGGGTGAAAAAAATGCAATGTTTTGTCTGTGATTTATCTCGTGTTTGGACCCCACTCTCGCACTCGGCGACCCAAAGGGATCACCAAATCAAAAGCGGCCACGTCCAGAAACAATTCATTTTAGAAACCCCACACTGACAATTCAAGTACCCAATGCAATGCAATATTTTTATCACGAGAATCTTAGGCATTTCCAACTGAAACTTTCACCGAACTTTCGTCTGATCTTGAGAAAAACTTAGACACATTTTGGACAAAAAATGAATATAAACTCTTGCTAAAAATTGAATTCTTCGAGTCAATCTCGCAGCCTTGGAGTAGAGTTCCGTTCCTTCGCCCGGAAGGTGACGAGATCAGTAGCGTGGCGTGAATTGCGATGTATCGATTATTATGCCATTTAAACCTATGATTAAGAATCGATTATTAAGGTGTTCGCTGCGAACACCCTGTTTATCGATCCTTTTCTATAGGTTTAAATGGCATAACAATCGATACATCGCAATTCACGCCACGCCACTGGACGAGATGTTCGAGTGCTCGGTGGACATCCCCTTAATGTCACGCTGCTTTATGAGGACAATTGTAGAAGCAACTATACCATCAATAAATGAGAAACTTTCACCACACCGGAAAAAAGGATGTTGATTTAACATTCTGGATGTAAAGAAAGTGTGTGAGGACTTATAAAATGCTAAATTACCCACCACAGCAGTTAGTTTTACATCTTGGCATTGCTAAAGTAACAGCGGGTAATTCAGCATTTTGTAAGTCCTCGCACGCTTTTTTCACATCCAGAATATTGAATCAACTTCACTTTTTTTCAGTGTAGGGGCGTGGCATAGAGAAAAAAAAGGAGGTGTTTGCATTTCGGGCATCTTGGAATTTTTTTGATGATTTGATGACGTAGGTCGGTACAGCGACGTTTATCCTGTCGATTTTCTTGGAAATGGTGTAATTTAAGAAAAAAAAGGTCATTCTATAAAAAGTGCTTGAAATTATATAATGAGTCGATTTAAGTCAAAAAATCGGACATTATGGTCCGTTTTTCATATTTCGAATTCCGGATTTCGCTGGCCAGGTTGTACCGACCTAAGTCACAGGGTAAACAAACCTCAAGATGCAAACACCTCCTTTTTCTTCTCTATGGGGGCGTGGGGTCTCTAAATGATGAAGTTTCTAACCACGTGGATACTATTTGCCTACACGGTTAAAACCTGGATCCTGTGGGCTGCACGGAGGTCGGACAGCTCGTCGGGCGGAGCTGAGAAGCATCTAGGAAAGCTCTAGCTGGCTGGGCGCTAGCTCGGGAAGCCGGAACCGGCGTCATAGCACGGTTGCGGGGCGAAGGTGACGCGCTGCGCTACGGTATTTACAGGTGATTGGTGCCGGGGGAACCGTCGCTTGTACGGCTCCCACTCGGGTTGTCAATGGGTGACGATGACGTCCGGCGCCGACTTGGAGGACTGGATGCTGAACGGCCGGGGGTCGGCCACGGTGCCGCCGCTGCTCGAGCCGGAGGCCGATTCCGAGCCGGACCCCGTCGCCGAGAGCTTGTCCATCTCGATCACCGCCTCCGCCTTGAATTTCGGCAGCTCTTTAGGCTGCGAGTTCGAACTTGAGCTCGTTGTCCCACACCTGAAATCAAACCACTTTCATTCAGACGAGCAATACTGGGTTTCGCAACGTTCATAAATTATATTACATTTTGCGGTTAGGGACTATAATTCCTGGATCATACGTAATAAAACTTTACGTGCGTAGAGAAATTAAGTACACACAGTTAATTAGGTACACACGCTACTTCTACACGGAGAAAAACTTCGTGCATGGGACCAGAAGTTGTGGTCGTATGGATCGCTGAAGTTTTCGGATCACGGATCCGAAAATTTAAGGTCCAGCTGCCGAAGTTTGTGTCAGACATCTGAAGTACTTTGGCATCTACTGAAGGGTTTGGGTCACACATCTAAAGTACTCCGGTACTTAACGAGGTACTTCCTTCGAGTTACGTTCAAAATTCCGATCGCTTTGAGCGGTATCTACTAACACTTAGTAATCCAATCCTAATCATAGGTCTTCTAACATTAACCTCTGAATATTTTTTGACCCCTCTCTTCCACGTCATAAATACATGCCTGACAGGGTTGAAAAATCGGCACCACACGCCGATTTCGATCGGTGTGCTCATAAAAATTGGGGCTTCACGCGTACGCTCCCGGAAAATCGTGTTTTCCGAGATACGCACTTCTGCACTTTGACCATGGACATGGACATGCTATAGACCTCACCTGGGATTTGTACTGTATCCGAAAGTGGTGAAGTTGTGTCCGGTGGGCGGGTGGTGGTTGGCCCTGGCCTGGGGCTTGATGGGCAGCGTCTGGAAGGCCTCGTGGGGTCGTTTGCCCGGCGACCCGGAGCCGGAGCCCGAACCGGAGCCGTGCTTCTGATATGACCTCTGCATCGGGGGCAGCGGCGGCGGGGGCGTCGGCGCCGGGAGGTTGTAGCTCTCCTCGGAGGTGTTGTGGAAGAGGCTCTCCCGCGTCTGACACTCGCAGTCCTTCATTTCCGGCGCCAAAGGCGTGTTCCCGTCCCGCAGGTACAGCCCGTCTTCCTCCTCCTCGTCACCCGCGTCGTACTCGTGACTCACCTGGGACAGAAGGAGAGAGATAGAAAAAAATTGAGTCACAAATGGATTGCATTTTGCAAAAAGGAACCAAGAGCATTGCCATGTTGCTAAGATTGTGCAACTCCACCCTTAGAAATAAAGCACTGTAATCATGCAAATACATGGAATTTACACGGTAATTTGTGTCTTAAATTTACAGTTTTTCGCGTGTTAAATAGAAAACTTTTATGGATGATCAGGTTTTTCTCCCAGGACAAAAGGAGTCGCACAATTTTAACAACATTGCAATGCTTTTGGTTCCTTTTTGCAAAATGCAATCCATAATGAACCTCGTTTAGCAGGAAGGAACCGAACCACGTCAGCTATTAGCAAATTTAACTGTGCAATTTAATTTTTTACGAGAGAAAATTTGTACGGATTTTTTTGTGCGGTGCTTTGAGCCTCGGAAATAGCTAGTAACTGCTTTTTTGTGTGTGCGTCAGAACTCCTAATCTAAATTCAACTTAAACTTTGATCTTAAAATTTAACGTATAACTTAAGATACCTTCCTTAATTTTTGACATTTCAGGGTCAAACTTGCACCAAATGTTCAGATTTCCTTTTACTATGCAGTGGTGCTAATAATTGTATTTTTAATTTTTGGAAGAGGGAATCCCTATTCCAGATCGCGTCCCATTTTTTGTACATTTTCATGATTGGATTGCATTTCGCAAATGGGAACAAAGATTATTCAAATGTTGCTAAAATTGTGCAACTTTTTTACCTTGCAAATATAAACTGATAATCTAATTGGACGTATTTCTGTCAAACGGAACTAAGCGCCAATTCGAGTTCCTTTTGAGGAATTTAGAATGCCGGATAGCGCGTTCTGTCAAACGGAACTAAGCGCCATGGAAAAGCATTGCGAGTATAGGACGGAACGAGCCCGACGCCCGGTTCCGCCGCCAATCCAAGCCCCCCTCTACCCTCCTACCGCTATGGCGCTTAGTTCCGTTTGACAGAAATACGTCCAATTATGTTTCATCTTGGCTCCCGATAAGCCATTAATTCAAGACTAAATTACCTTGGTAATTGTAATTTTTTACACGATTTCAGTACTTTTTTGCGAAGAATGTAAGTTGCACAATCTCAGCAACATTGGAATGTTCCTCGTTCCTTTTTGCAGAAATGCAATCCAATTAACTCGTTGAAGGCGAGACATACGTGGAGACTTACCCTTTGCCGCTCATGCCTGAGGAACATGAGGTTGACATCGCCGGGGTCGTGCTTCTGGCAGACGCCGATGGGGTGTCCGGGTCCGGGCCCTGGTCCGGGGGTGGGCGTGGCGGGGACGAAGCAGTCCCTGGCGGGGTCGCGGGCCTTGTGGTCGTTGAGGCCGTGGCCGTGGCTGTGGCCGTGCCCGAGGCCCGGGAGCTGGAGCTGCCGCACCGGCGACGCCGAACGCGAGCGCGAGGACTCGAGGCTCACCGAGCTCTTGCTCATCTTCGGCACGATCGTCGCCACCGGCGTGATCATCATCGACCCCGCCGGCGTCTTCCGTCCCAGCTGGTCCAGCCGCCCCTCCCGCGATTGCTTCGTGTGTTCCTAAAAAATACAATCATTTTTATTTCTTCATTTAAGTGGAAAAAAAAACAAAGTCAGTGAACATTGTAATGCAATGTCTGAAGGTATTAGCACTGAATATATTGGAATTTGGTGTGTAGCCGAGTGCTAGAAATAATGGTAGCAAATAATGATAGAATAATAGCTCGTTATCAATTGTTACCATCAATGAAATCTGTTACCTTGTTTGAAATTTAAATTATGGCCTTTGTGATATCAATTTTGTGACCCTGACGATGAAGCGTTTGCTTCGAAAAGCTTCGGTCTAAGTTTGTTGATAAAATGTAAGTTTTTTAAAAAAATTTTACATTATTTCTAGCACTTGGCTGCACACCAAATTCCAATTCCATTTCAGTGACCACGTGGTAAAATGGACCCCATTAAAGACACGGAAACACCTTAATATTTACAAAACACATATTATATTTTCCTTTGATACATATTTTTTTTCATCGATTTAAATGAGAATAATTCATGTAGAATGTGCCAATATTTCAGAATCATGAGTTGAAAAACGCTGACTCCGCGAGTTTAAATATTAGAGCCTGACACAGAGCGGAGCGCCGTGTTAGCAGCGCGACATGCGGACTGGCGCCTACAAACCTAACAGGGATACTTCACGCATTGCGCAATGCGTGAAGTATCCCTGTTAGGTTTGTAGGCGCCAATCCGCGTTCGCGCTGGCCGGCCGCCCGCAGCGTGACACGCGCGGCTTCCAGCAACTATTTCACCACAGAGGTGTTGCACAGTATCATACGAAATTGAAGGCGCTCCAACACATTAAGAATGACAGGCATCCTTTAAGAGTACAGAGCTTTTCTCGCAAAATAAATCAAGGTACTGCGGCACAAAAAGAGAGCGGTGGTCCAAAAACTCACTGAGTCCTAGCATCCGTATTTAATAACGTGTAGTATAATTTTTAAATTTCATTGGAGAAAAAGTGACTCGATTTAGGCAGAAACATTCTTGAGTATACCGTCAAGAAGATTTTATTTTGAATCAATAATAAAATAGCTGAATGAAAGCGGGTAAGCTTGATGTAAGTGACTTTTCTTTTTATATAAGCGTCTTTTCTTCTTTGAACAAGAATTATTTCCTTTATTTATTCATGAGGAAATCTTCTCGGCGGTTTTGAGCATATTTCTGCTTGAAACAAGTCATTTTTTCTTTTAATGAAGTTCAAGAATCATTCTAAACGTTATTGAATACAGATACTAGGACTTTGACTATCGCTCTCTTTTCATCGTCGTCACTCGATTTAATTTGCGAGGAAACTTCGTGATTTTGAAAGATGCCGTCAATCATGATACGTTGGGGTGCCTTCAATCTCGGATGATACTGTGCACCAATTCCGTGGCAAAATAGTAGCTCGAAGCGCCGCGGCACGCCGGAGCAGTCGCGAAGTAATCGTAAACAGGAAAAATCTAAGAACCATTAACTGAGGCAAATCAAGAGGTTTATCCGATTCAAGTATAACAAGATGGGATTTTCTTGAATGATAATTAGTCCTGTTACACCAAAGAGGTGCAGAAAGTTTTGGTGAATTTTCCCAAGGTTCATAAGGCGTTTTCTTAGCCCGGCAGTATGGTTGAAGATAAAAATCGTCTATATTCTCGATCGTATCCAAACGATCTCCAAGTTTTTCGGATGATTATTGACAATTTTGCAAAACTCGGTGGATTCGTTCGATAAAATTTTCCGCTCGGACGCTATTTTGACAATTTCCATTGACCTTGTAGAATGGTAAAGCGAACTATGAAAAAAAAAAAAAAAATGAAAATTTAGGAGCTCAGAGCGCGTATGCTAAATATAACCTGAGGAGATCTAGCAGCTAGTACCAGATTTCTAACAGTGCTTATCGGTTTCAGGACATTCAAACATAAATTACATTTTCCTTTAATACAAATTTTTTCCCCTCAATTTAAATGAGAATAAACCATGCAGAGTGTGCAAAAATTTCAAAATCATGAGTTGGAAGTCGCTGACTCCGTGAATGTAAATATGAGAACCTAACACAGAGCGGCGCGCTGCTGCAGCGGAACACGCGCACTGGCGCCTACAAACCTAAGGGGATACATCACGCATTGCGCAATGCGTGAAGTATCCCGTTAGGTTTGTAGGCGCTAATGCGCTCTATCTCGCCGCAGCGTGCTACGGCGCCTCAAGCAACTATTTCACAGCAGAGGTGTTGCGCAGTATCATACGAAATTGAAGGCGCTCCAATTTATTAAGGATGACAGGCAACAGGCATCCTTTAAGAGTGTGGAACTTTCCTCGTAAATTAAATCAAGATACTACGGTACAAAAAGAGAGCGGTGGTCTACAAACTCACTAAGTGATAGCATCCATATTTAATGCCGTTTGGCATAATTTTTGAATTGCATAAGAGATAAAAGTAACTTGATTTAGGCAAAAATATTCTTGAGTATGCCGTCAAGAAGATTTTATTTTGAACCAATAATAAAATGGCTGAATGAAAACGGGTTACTGCTTGATGTAATTAACTTTTCTCTTTCTACAAGCATCTTTTCTTTTTTGAACAAGCATTCCTTTCTTCATTGGTTCATAAGAAAATCTTCTCGGCGGTAAATGTGAGCATACATATTTCTGCTTGAATCAGATCACTTTTTCCTCTAATGAAGTTCAAAAATCATGTCGATAAACGTTTTGAATACAGATATTAGGACTTAAGAAGTTTTTTTACTATCGCTCTCTTTTCGTCGTCGTCACTCGATTTAATTTGCGACGAACTTCGTGCCTTTGAAAAATGTCATCAATCATGATACGTTGGGGTGCCTTCAATCTCGTATGATACTGTGCAACACCTTCGTGGCGAAATAGTAGCTCGAAAGCCGCGGCACGCTGGGGCCGTAGCGAAATTATCTTACACAGGAAAAATCTAAGAGACTTTAGCTGAGGCAAATCAAAGAGTTTATCCGGTTCAGGTATAACAAGATGGGCTTTTCTCGAATGATAATTAGTCCTGGTACACCAAAGAGGTGCAGAAAGTTTTGGTGAATTTTCTCTCGTGGAATTGACGCTCCCCTATTATAACCAAAAATCTCAATTATATGTTTTTCTCCGTTGGACCAAACAAACGAACAAAAACAAAAACAGCAAACCTTCATTCTTCCAAGATCTTATACTATTCCATTCAAAAACGTCGTGAGCAATTATTGTCGTTTGTATTCACATGTGGACCAATTAACTAATCGGTAACTGGACCAAAACTCTCCTGCCAAACAAACGCGTTGACGTAAACTACTAGAAAAAACATGAGCGCGGACAAAAAATCGTGGACGAAATATCCTGTAACCTCGTCTTTAGCATTGTCAATCGATCAATTTCAATAAATAGCCCGCAGAACTGTATGCAAAGTTGTTCCTTCAGCAGCTTTTTCTTCTATTATTTGAATATCAGGTAATGCCACGCTAATGCCAAAATGATCCGTTCTACCAATTAATCCCCTTAAGACTGATACATTTTGTATCCAGCAAATGAGAAGCTGCATTTTCCTTACCATTAGGAGTGAAAATAGTTTTTGCGAATGAAGATGGCTGTATTTTATCGAAATAAAGTTAGTTTCTGATGATTCATCATATCTTCTGACAGTAGCTTCCAAGCAGGGAGGTGTCACACTTGGTATAAAGCAAATATTATTTCAAAGGCACCGTTTTGAAAGGATATAAATAAAGCAAATTGGACGCTTTTTAATAAAAACGCCACATTGAAAAAATTTAGCAGATGGCGAAAAAACTTACCCGTATTATTCGTTGGTCGTGGATTAGCTTCCTCGTAATGTTGAAAATAAATGCAAAACACATACCAGCCAAAATGAGCACAAAAATAATTAAAATAATGATGATATGTTGCGACTGCATGATCTTCCCGAACGCATCCAACTTGTTCTGAAAGCAAATTAAACATCCAACGTAATAGAGCAAACAATTTTATCCAAAAGGAGTAATTTTCTTTATTGTGTTAAGAATCATAAAATTTATCTCCTTCAAATTTCTTTTTTTAGGTTGTCAATTTCTGTAACCACAGTTTCACGGAGTGATATTAATTATCTATTTCTGCGCACACTGCCTTCTTCGATGATCAAATCTTGATGAGTAAATTCTAAAACGACGATTTTTCCTAGGGCAACCATAATTGTCGTCACTGTGTGAAAAGAACAAGGATTCGGTCCTTTTTTTTAGACTTGAAAGGATCGCCGCTCAGTGTGCGTGTACTTTGAAAGAAGAGTGGAATACATATACCACGAGAAGACATTGAATATGCAACAATGCTCCAGATACAATGACCTAGATTTTGGAATAGCGCATGCATGCTCACTTCACAGCTTAACTTGACTTAGCATAAATTAAACTTGGAAAGAAAGAGGGTTGACTGATTTTGAAACTAGATTCTTACCTCACAGTCAGCCTCGTCCCACCTAAAGCGGCAGTTGGGCCGGTCATTGCACTTGAGGTCGAGTGAGATACACGTGGCATCCTCGCAATCGTATTCCGTAGCGTCGTCGCCTGCGGAAAATACAAAGAATTCATTCCAATACGAAATACAAAGCGCGACTTTTTATACCTGATCTTATCTTCAAGGAGAGATTTCCTTTCGACTCCTTTCAAAAGATTATATCCTCTCGCAAACATTGCTCTTGAGTCAATAAACAAATGGACCGCGTTTAGCAGAAAGGAAACAAGCCACATCAGCTATTGCCAAATTTGATTGGGCAATTTAATTTTTTACATGAAAATAGTGGTGCGGATTTTTGTGCCAATTTCAGTGAATTTTCTTCATAGTACGAAGCAAATTCCTCAAAATGTTCAAAGGAATCTGCACTAACGTTCTTTCGTAAAAATTTAAATTGCCCAGTTAAATTTGGCAATAGCTGATGTGGCTTCGTTCTTTTCTGCTAAATGCAGTTCAAATGAAATACCCGTGACAAAGTGAGGGCGCCTTGATCTCAGTAGATATACAATTTAAGCTATTCGAGTGTCGAAATAGCTGTACCATGCAATTTTTCTTTTTAGTTTAGCTTTTGCAGGGAGAGTGGGTGATTCGGAGACAGAGCTTACTTTTCACGACAAAAATTTGACACTGACTAGCGTTCTTTAAGAGGATAAATGAGGAATCTTACCCACCATTTAGAATGAGCTGAATTCTCCTCTGAGAAAAATGGCCCATTTTTGTTTAACACTGCTAGTATGGTCTGCTGCCCGTATGATATTTTTTTAGCATTTTTTAAAGCCTCAGCCTAATTAGTTTCAGACGGCCTCCCTTTTTGACTCCCTCTTTCTTATCATATAGGGTGCGGATGCCGGTGCCCGAAGTTCTTAACATGAGTATAAAATACTAGAAAAAGATTATCCAGTTCTAACAGATTTACCAACCGTCCGAGTTCAAAGGCCGTAAATTACGGTCCTAGGAACCGAAGCTCCAACTGCTCACAATTACGTGCCCACGGCAACAATGGAACAGATGGCTCCTAAACCCAGAATTTACGGTATCTGAACCCGGAACAAACAGCGTGACCAAATAACCTGTAAACTTGAAACTCTACGTTCACGGTCAATATCTCCGTGTTTATGGTTGATTTGGTTTACTTTGAGTAACTTTTTTTCAGTCAGATCAACCTAAAGGACTTGGTTGATCGACCGAATTTTCGGTTTAAAGCAACCGAAACCGTAGATTATTCTGAAACATCTGGAGATGAAGAAAGTGTTTGGTTAAATTAATGTACTCATGTTTCTCTTGTTGTCATTCGGAGGTTGCGACTTGCGAGCGGCTATCACATTCTACTATAACGCCAATGCTATTCAGATTCGATCCTGATCATTGAAATTGATAGACAAAGCGATAGACAAAAAATACAAAAGGGGAATAAAGCGATCCTACTGGCGCAAGCGGGTGGGTGCAATGGACAAAGGAGGTAAGTAATAGACTGACTAACGGCAACACGCGAGAGACCCTATTGTTAGTCCAGAATTTTTCCCTTTAGTCTACAACAACCACCCGTTTCAACCGATAAGATCACTCCATGTTCTTTATGTCTTCTTTGTCTATCAATTTCAATAATCATTGCGCTATAGCGGCTCGAGTTGATTTTTAACGAGATCGCAATGTTTCTACCCAAAGATTTCTAACCGAAAGATATTAAGCGTACGTTCAGGTCACTTTGTGTTCTACTTTCCATATTAACACGAAAAGCTGCTTAATTTTCTCACTGTGTAAATGATAGGAGAGAGGATTTTGTGACTTACAGACGCCACCCTTGCCCTTGTCCCGGAAGGCGGTGAAGAGGGCTTCGAAGGTGGAGTTGATGGCTTTGGCCTCGGCGACGAATCGGACGTGGAGGATGTTGGAGGGCGACTGGACGATCTCGGCGATGGAGCCGCAGAAGTTGTGGAGCCGCGACGGAAGGTCCGTCCGCTCCGGGAACACGTCCACGAAGTTCGAGTCGCAGTCGTTCGGCCGATCCAAGTTGAACTTCATCCAGTTCAGCTGGATCTGTCATGTAAGAGGAAAACCACGGCATAAGAATGGCCACTAGACAAGGTCTAAACTAGAAGAGAGGGCCACATGCTTTGCTTTCTGTGCCACAAACTTTGACGCAGAGGATGCTTCTCACGACGGGAAGTTCGAATTTCAGGTCCTGAACGAGATATTAACAAGAATTTCTAACACAGATCAAATGGATTGCATTTTGCAAAAAGGAACCACTAGCACTGCAATGATGCTAAGATTGTGCAACTTCATCCTTTGCAATAAAATTGCGGAAATTGTGAAAAACTATGAAATTTAGATGGTAATTTTTGTCTTGAATTTAAAGTTTTTAGCGAGTAAAATACAAACTATTAAGGGATAATCGGGTTTTTCCTCCAAGACAAAAGAAGTTGCACAATCTTAGCAACATTGCAATGCTAGTGGTTCCTTTTTGCAAAATGCAATCCAAATGGAAGTCAGATCATACAAATAGCGTCATTTGTATTTTTGCCTTTGAGCCAATGTTAATTTTAAACACTGATATTTTCTTTTGGAGTTGATTTCCAGGATTCCCGTTGTGTGATTCGTTTTTCTCGTGACATTTTGAGGATGAAACATGTTACACAGTGTTTTAATTCTTACCTTGTCTAAAGGCCCATTACGAAAAAAAAGAAATAACATACCGCTATGGGCAAAAGAAACGCCCGTAGACACACATTACATTTTCCTTTAGTACATATCATGTTTTCATCAATTTAAATGAAAATAATCCTTGCAGAGTGTGCAAACAATTCAAAATCATTAGTTGAAAAACGCTGACTCAGCGAGTTTAAATATTAGAGCTTAATACAGAGCGGAGCCGCGTGCTGCCAGTGCAACACGCGCACTGGCGCCTACAAACCTAACAGGGATACTTCACGCATTGCGCAATGCGTGAAGTATCTCTGTTAGGTTTGTAGGCGCCAATGCGCGAGTCGCGCTGGTCGATCTCGCCCGCCGCGCCGCAGCGTGCCACGACACCTCAAGCAACTTTTTCACAACTGAGGGGTTCCACACTATCATACGAAATTGAAAGCGCTTCAACATATTAAGTATGGAGCTTTCCTCGCAAAATAAATCAAGATATTATGGCACAAAAAGAGAGAGGTAGTCCAAAAATTTGCAAAGTCCTAGCATCCGCATTAATAACTTTTAGCATAATTTTGGAATTTTATAAGAGAAAAAAGTGGTTCCCGTTCGAAAATGTTGATATTTTGCGCCCCCCTCCCCCTTGTAAGCTGATTTCCACGTAATTTTACGTAGTTTACGTAATTAGATAGCATGAAACAAAATCCTCTTAATCACATCAACCGTCGTCAAATATCTCTCTTGTTTTATCTTTTTTCAGAGGAAAAGAAGCACCTCGTTTTTAAACTTCTGTGAGCACTCTTTATGCTCGAGGAGAAATTCACAGAAAAAAGTGAAAGGCACGTTGTTTTTTTTTTTTTTTTTTTTTTTTTTTTTTTTTTGTAAAATGCAAGCAGAAATTAGACTACGTAAAATACTGAAAAGCTGGTACTGGTTAAATCGCATCCAAACTATCCGATATTTTTTGATAAGTGTTTAGTATGAAACAGGTAACTGAAGTGATCTTACCCTCCATCCCGTCTGGACTGTGATGACCCAAATGCAGTCTAAAGGCAGATTGTGAGTAGTTGCTAATCTTACATGTTCCGGATCAATGTCCGTCCTATTTACAAACCCTTCTGAGCCGGTTACATTTATGTTACAAGTTTCTAATTCTGGAATATACACAGCTGAAACAAAACACGAAATGTTGTAAATACCTCGAATTTACCTTGCCCCCGACACATTTTCAATGAGTGAAAAATACGACTCAAAATTTTATCGAGCAATTCCCCTGGGTTCTTTCTCAAGACAGCCTTCAAACACCGCCCCTTTGAAATAGGTGCGTGTCTCAAATTTCACGAGAGCCCTGTTTTACATGTGAATCCATGCTCTTTGGGGCTCATGTGGAAATGAGATACGCTCTTACGTCAAAGTACCGATGGTTATGTATGGGCGGATACTTGAAATGGAGTATTTATGCTAAAAGGAACTATGTGCATAGGGTTTGGGTGAGACATAGTTCCTTTTGGCATATATACGTTCAAATGCACAATACATATCTCACATGCTCTCTCATCATATGCTGTCTAAATGACCGAGCAAAGAAGCATGAAACCCAGACCATACAGAGTTTTGAATTAGGAAACAATTTAATAACGCATTTCTTTTCTAAATATTTCTACTCTTTTTTACTACATTATCATTTGATCAACCGTAGGAATATAATCAAAGTTCATAATTTCTACATTATGGATGCATAAAAATGACCTGATAATGGACCACTAGACAAGGTACGAATTTAAGCATTCTGATACATGTTTCTTAACCAGAATTTCACGTAGAACCCGATTCACACTACGAAAATTACCGAAATCAACTCCTAACGAAGATATTAACGTTTTTATTTCACATTGGTTACGAGGAATTTGAACTGCCCCCTCACAAGAAACTCAAAGCTCTACGTGAGTCAAATCGAGCGCTACAACGGTTTCAGCAAGCTTCTCAAACGAGCAATGTTCATTTCCCAGCGTGTGTTGTTCAAACTATAAGTAATTTGCTATAGCTGAGCCCAAGCGTCAAGATTGAGGTTGCCAGATTTGTATATCGCAGAGAATGTCATGATAACGTTTAGCGCGCGATGTGAATCACGTAGAGCATTGAGTTTTCATGAGCGGGTGGTTTGAATGCACGCATCAAGAATCATTAAATATCTTCGTAAGGAGTCCATTTCGGTAATTTTTGTTGTGCGCATCGTGCTCTACGTGAAATTTCTGTTACGAAACATGTCTCAGAATGCTGAAATTCGTACCTTGTCTAGTGGTCCATTAGGAAACAATTTAATAATGCATTTCTTTTCTAAATATTTCTACTCTTTTTTTACTACATTATCATTTGATCAACCGTAGGAATATAATCAAAGTTCATAATTTCTACATTATGGATGCATAAAAATGACCTGATAATAACACCAATCGGACGTATTTATGCTAAAAGGAACTATGTGCATAGGGTTTGCGTGCATCATAGTTCCTTTTTGCATAAACATATCCAATTGTCAGTCAGTTTGCTTTGGCGCTTTTTCAATTCCTCAAGCCCGTTTACTTCGAGGGCTATAAATTTCGGATCCAATTGTTCCTTCGAGGGTTCCAACACATATTTCTTTTTCCCTCTTTAGCGAAAGCATGCAAATAGGCTTGAATGAAACATTAAAATAATATTTCTCATCTTATCTCGGTAAAATCGCGGCGGATTTTAAAGTGTCGGTTTGTTAAGTGGATTGGTTTGCCCGCAGTAAAATAGGCAGTGAAAAACGTGCAACGTCGCAATTGAGTTTTTTTACCGCACTACACCGTCGACGATGAAAGAATGTGTAACTGCGCACGCGCTAAAGTGTGATTTCAGCGGAAATCATGATCTTGTACCGTCAAGTCGAAGCGATACTGTTGTAGGCGCTCTGAGCAACTATTCCACCATGAAGGTATTGCACAGTATCAGTCGAAAATGAAGGCGCACTGCATGCCGTGCGTTAACTGACTGGTTGACTGGTAGCGTTTACCACTGTGTAGAGCCCTGCTAATCTTATGGTATTCGACTACCGGTCGATCGATTTTTGTGAAATTCGGTACCTGGTGACATTTTTTGACGAGAAACTTGAATTTCAAGTCAAATTTTCAAAATTCGGAAATCCAAGATGGTGAATGTGACCTACAATGCTATCTCGGCTCCTGTTCGATCGATGCTTGTGGAATTTGGTGCCGACATTTTACGATAGTGGAAAGCGAATTTAATCACGGGGTGGTTAAATTTTTTTATCGTAAAATTTACATTGAAACATTGAAGTGACTTTTTTTAACTACAAAATCGTTAAATCAGCAATGTAACGGCCGTTTGACGTATTGAAAAAGAAAGAAGAGAAAAAGAAGATGAAGAAAAAACATGTGTGACCGTGACTCTCCCTACCGACTTACACATATTTCAACATCCCCTCTGATATTTCAGTCAGGAAACGTCACTAAGTATTCTGCGAATTAAACTCAACGAAAAGGCTCGGCGACATTGCTGAGAAATTTAAAACAAAAAGAGGGAAAGGTCTGATGTAGTAAAAATATAAGCGACGGGAAATTGAATAGAGAGCAAAATATTGAAAAGTCTACAAAAAAGGTATTATGAGACAAAACTTAAACTCGGATTAAAAGGTAGGAAGGCTATTTTTCATTTAGAGATTGTAAAAGCGTTGCAGAGCTGAAGCGGTGTAATTACCCACGGCAGTGGGAAACCTGCATCCTCCCTTCCTCGACGACAAATTATTTTGTCAATAAAAAGTTAGCATCTAGCGTCTCACTGATTGCTACGTTGTTACGCGAGGAATAATTAACTTGGCAAAACTTCGCGTCAACTTTACACCTTAGCGCGGTGAGGCAGCTCCCCCCCCCCCCCCCCCCCCGAGCTGCGGAATCTCTTTCGGATTTCATAAGAGCCGGGGAAATTAACTTTTGTTGGAAACTTTAATGATGACAAGAGGATAAAACTCGTTTCTATCCTATACGCATTCGCTGGGTCGCCTTAATAATTTGGAGTAGGTCTACCGCAGGTGGGAACGTCTTTAATAATTGAGGAATATACGTAATAATTACACTCGGAGAAAGGCGAAAGGCCACACATAATAGCACGCGTCGTTTCCAAATTTCGCGAAACTTCTTCGAGGAAAATTAACGGGAGGCATCGGAGGCCTTGACCCAGACCCTGTGAGGTTCTTTTTTTCTGTGGGCCAGAACTTAGAGAATATTACATGTAATCAGAGCGAAACCTGAGTTGCACTGGTCACAAAATCGAGTTTCGATGATAATGATATTCATAACTTCTCTCTCAAAAAATAAAATGGGAGCTGAGATTTTTAAACACCGGAAACAAGAGGAGAAGAGATGGGCACAAAGCTGGCTCTCTGCTCCTGAGGATGATTGACAATTTTATGCTGTTTCTATCGATTTGACGAGTCCTTTATATTAAAAGATTTTTAGATTGTTGATACTTACATATGGACGTATTTCTGCCGAACGGAACTAAGTGCATTATGACGTGAGCCCTGTTATGCACGTATTCTTATGGATCTCAGGGCTCATTTCTTAGTGAACATAGTTCTGTTTGGCAGAAATACGTCCATATAATTTCTTGTGTTCGTTACTTGATGGCCTGACAAACAGGGCTATGCCTTAGTAGATAGAAGAAGAAGAAGAAGATTAAGAATAAGGAAACAAGATATGTAGTTTGAGAGTTTCACCGTCTCACAGTGGAACGAGTTTTTAGAGGAGGTTGGATACGACATTTTTACAAAAAATATAAAATTTTACGTTTATCTCGCCGCAATTTTAATTATAAGAGGTGACTTTTATGGAAGCTTTTACGAGAAAACCGATGAAACTACTTTTTAAACGTGAAAACTTTCATATTAATGAAGATATACGCTTTTAAAGTTTTTAAATCATGTCCGAGCTTTGCCAATGACTCGATCGACTGTGCGTCGATATGGATCAGTGAAATGATTGGTTACCGGAGGTGGGTTTCTGGATGAAGCTGTAGACGGCGCGGAAGCCGGAGTACTCGATGTTCTCGTCCGAGTGGAATCGGAGCCAGAGCCAGCGATTGGAGGAGGTGAGCATCGGCGGGAACTCGTTGCCGCAGTAGGAGCCAATCAGGTCCGAGTACCCGTGAGCGCCGTCCCGCACCTCCAGGTAGTCGAACTTGCACTCCTCCGACGGCTCCAGGTGGAACTCGTCCCGGAAGTCCAGCCGGATCAGGTAGCCCGGCTCAGCTGCAACACAAAAAAAAACATTCACATCAAATATACAGCATCAAGTAATCTCATATTGAATACTTTGGACAAGAACTTTAAGGGAGTAAACATAACTCTCTAGGAGGATAGAGGGGGTACAAGCCTGGGTAACGCCGCGTTACAATGAAGGGAAGAGGGGAGAGGGTCAGTGCCAGCGGTACATTTCGCTGTCTACTGTCTTAAAAAACATACAAAATCCATAATGCATCATCCTCATTTTTTCGACGTTACTTATCACGCTGGCATTAAAAATACACTTTAAAGCTTTAAAGTTGACAGTTTCCCCACAATTTTTGGGGTCTCAAGGGGGAGTCCGTCAGACGTTCCGCGATTATTGAGGAGGGGTCTGAAGTTGCGTTGAGAAGCGTTACAAGCGTGAAGGAGGAGTCAAAAATGCCGGAGCAGTGCATTTCGAAATTCATGAACGCTCCCTTACATAACTCGGTGGTGCGTTGCTGTTGCTTCATTAGGGTTGCAGGTCATAGGGATACTGAAGCTATCTCGAATTATCCGAGATTAGGGATTAAAGTTTCCCAAAAAAGTCAAAAGCTGGGAATGGGAACACGGATTCCTGGAAAAGTTCCTGGTGAATCTGCGGACTGTGAGTGGTGGATCAGTTGCGCTGGTCACTGAGTCGTGTTTTGATGGCTTAAGCTTATAGATTAGCAAAAATAATAATCCCTGTTCGAACGTCAAGTTTCTACGTCCAATCTCGACGGTGATCACACCCACCGAAAAACACGGCGTATGACGTCTTCCACCGCGGTTGGGCATTCAATGGTTTCTTTCACCCTGGTGTCATCAATCAGCTAGGAACATTTGCACTGGTTGCTCAACGTGAGGCACGGACAAAACCAGGATGCGTGCACTACAGCGGCAGATGACGTCATACACCGTGATTCTTGATGAGCAATCTTTCCGCTGTCATCAGAAGCAGAAACTTGGCGTTTGACAGATTTTATTATTTTTTGCCAACCATCAAAACCCGATTCAATGACCAGCGCAACTGACCCATTAATTTCCGATACCCCTCGCGTAGGATTTGTATAACGGGACCAGCTGCATTTCTCTCTACCACTTCACAATAGACATTATCGGCGAACATCCATGCAACAAGCGTTCTGTGCATCGATTAAACAAGCCAAAAAAATAAAAGCGAGTAGTATTCCCGGCGGTGACGACCCGGCAGTTAAGACGTCATGCCGGAGATGACAAACTCATCGTGCGACGGAATTAATCGGTCGAGCGGAGCGGGCATCGTTTAGCGGTGAATCACCGATGGACGGGCCGTTGGAAAAGCCTAAAGCCGTGAAAAACACCAGTAAAGGTTAATAATCGCGACAAACCGTGCGGCGACACTGACTCGGGGGTGGGGGCGCCGGGAGTTATTCCAATAGGAAATAATCGTTTCATCGGAATGCTGCCGCAGGATTCGCCGTGTTTTTATTCCCTTTTTTCTCCGGTCCCGGTTTGTTTTTATTCCCGCTTAACGACCGGTGCGGGGACTAATGAAGCTTGAAAATGAACCGTTTGAATGTTGTGCCGGGCGCGTCGTTAAATTCAACCTTGCGGATGCCCCGCCAACCCTCGCAACCCTCCGCGTTGCTAGACTTGGCGCATCAAGTTACTCTATTCGTTGACAGCCATCGACAATTTTCAAGGATTTTCATGGGATTTTTGTAGATTTCATGAAATTTAGGAGAAATTGGACTGAGTCAAGCAGAAAGGAACCAACCCACATTTTGGAAAAAAATGAGTTATGAGTGGTTTTGAACTCAACCACTGCTCTACTATCCATCGCCAAAAATTCAAAATTTTTGTTGGAGCAAATTTTTCAGAAATTGAACTTTAAGTTTAACTTTTACATTGAGGCTTATGCAGGAGCTAAACTTTAAGTCTCTTTTTCTCGGTTCGATCCCGATGTGGCTTGATTCCTTTCTGTTTAACTCCGTCCAATGGACCACTAGACAAGGTACGAATTTAAGCAATCTGATACATGTTTCTTAACCAGAATTTCACGTAGAACACGATTCATACTACGAAAATTACCGAAATCAACTTCTAACGAAGCTATTAACGTTTTTATTTCGCACTGATTACGAGGAATTTGAACTGCCCGCTCACAAGAAACTCAAAGCTCTACGTGAGTCAAATCGCGCACTACAACGGTTTCAGCAAGCTTCTCAATCGAGCAATGTTCATTTTCCACCATGTGTTGTTCAAACTATTGGTAATTTGCTATAGCTGAGCCAAAGTGTCAAGATTGAAGTTGAAGATTTTTACATCGCAGAGACTGTCATGATAAACATTTAGCGCGCGATGTGAATCACGTAGAGCATTGAGTTTTCATGAGCGGGTGGTTTGAATTCACGCATCAAAAATCATTAAATATCTTCGTCAGGAGTTGATTTTGGTAATTTTTGTTGTGCGTATCGTGTTCTACGTGAAATTTCTGTTACGAAACATGTCTCAGAATGCTGAAATTCGTACCTTGTCTAGTGGTCCATTGTAGGTAGCCACTAGCCACAAGAGCCAAATCCGATGGAAATAAATAAAAATCCGATTTGAGGGATGGGGAACCATATTTTCTTTTTCCAAACTTTTTTTAATGCCCTGCTACTACCACAGTGGCAATTTGATTTGTTTCCATCTACTAGTTGTAAATTTACAGATTTATGAATAATGAAAATAAAAATTAACGTAAGATTATCTGTGTTTAGAGTGATCAGGGCTTAAAACTCAGCAGTTAGTTCAATGAAGTTAAGTTACGAATACCAGAGCACGAATCTCATTTGCTGTGTTTAAGTATCTCTGCTGCCATTTTATTTTCTTAAGTCAAGATAAATCAATATCATTTCTTAGAATTTTTACAGAGTTTTCTTCGCATAGAAAGGGAAAAACACGGAAGTTTTCAAGAATTGACGTTGAGTAGTTTTCTATTTAATAAATAAAGTATGACAGGAAGTCTACAACGTCGCAAACTGACATGCGTCGTCTGGTAATTCCACCGTCGATATATTTCCGTGAAATGGAAACACATTTTAAAATGGTCACTGCATGGAACTCTCGGACATTGCGGTTCCCGAATAAGTATTCATTTTTTGATACGAGATGACAACCTCGTCTGGTTGATTTCAAATTGATAGAAAACCATATACCCATTTGGGAGTCTTTTTTTCTTTTTGATTTTTCCGGCGGATCCATTTATCGGTGGTAAAAAACCGATGGGTTCGATCGTTCTCCAGAAGGTAACACTGAGCGAGCTGAATTTTCCTGATGTCACTTTTGCTGACTCAGAGTAATTTCACACGACAAAAGAATCAAGGATCCAAAAACATTTTCGACTCTCTGTAGCTACCAGACTAGAAGACCCCAAGGCACCCCATGTTTACTGACTAAACACTTCTGGTGAGAGCGAAAACATGAAAGGTTCCGTTCAACATGGATCCTTGTCACGAAGTAAATAGTAAAGCCTTTCTAAGAGATTCATTTAAACCTATTCCTTCCTTATCTGCACAACAGGAAAGCTGAAATTTCAAAGTTGGAATGAGGCTTTCAAGCGGAAAATTATAGCAATTTTTTATCCACGCCGGAATAAGAAATTATTCCGATCTAATCACCGACGTTTGAGACTCATTCTCAATCATACTGTCCTTCAGGCACAAGGAGAATATACCTTTTAAAAAAAAATAAAAAAATAATAAAATTATGTGATACTTGTGACAGAACAAATTTCAGATTTTTGCGTGCCAGCCGGTACTCGACTATATCTGAGTTTTTGACTAAAAAGCCAGCAAAAAAGCATTTACGACACATAATATCGACGCTGAAGGTATCAGACCACGTATTTGGATTTGCGACGTTGCAGACTTCCTGTCAAACTTAATTTTTTAAATGGAAAACTACTCAACGTCAATTCTTGAAAACTTCCTTGATTGTTCTTAAAGGAATGATATTGATTCGTTCTCCTTCAAAAAAAATAAAATGGAAGTGGGGATTATTTAATACCGCAATCGAGATACGTGGTCTGGTAGTTTCACCGTCAATATGCCTTTTGTTGCGGGAACCATCAATTAATTAAATTATTGAGTAATTAATTTAATTATGATTAATTAAATAAGACTTGATTTCCAGCTCTCTGGTAATTCAAAATCACTGACTTGAGCTCACCCCATATCTAGGCATAATCATTTAATAGGATAATCATTAATAGAACTAGGCATAATCATTTTCGTCATGTTAAATTAGGTATCTACTTGAATATTTTGAAACGAAAGGCAAACATTTTTCATTCTGGGACATTTTATGCCACGCTAAAAGTACTTTATTTCAGCTCACCATACCGAATATTCAATTAAAGGACACCATAAAGATTTTACCTCCCTCCGACTTTTTAGTCAGTGCGACTTTATTAACGTAAAGTAATCGAGTTGAGATTGAAGGCAAGTATACAACATGTCATTTTCTCATTTAGTTCCTCCGGGAACTCAGCTAGTTTTAATACCTTTTATGGTAATTGAAATTATTATAAGGTTAATTCTTTCTTGATATTTAAGAATTCGGTTGGTATCTGATATAATTTTTGGCCATTTACTGATCATTCTTTTGGGAGACTGGTTTCTCCGTACTTGTAATCCAGTTATGTTTATTAGAACAGTGCTTCTTTTTGGAACAAAGATGACTACAACGAACTGGGTAGAATTGGTCCAAGAAAAATAACAATTATTGAGCTCACTTTCTGACTGTCCGAAAATAACTTCCTAATTCACAGGTTGCAACTCTCTGCGGTTACCATCATCTTTGAGTCTAAATTTTAGTGCCGTTAATGAGAGAGATAGTGGTTTTCCTTTGAATTTTTTTTTTTTTAAAGCTACTCTCAAGGAAAGTATTTCGCTCGTCTCAAAAGATAATTTTCAAAAGAACATAGTGAATAAAAAACAAAGTCGCACCTCCTAAAGATGTCCAATGAGTAATTGCATATTCTACTGTTAAAAATATTTCAAAACACGGTGAAGATAGTCGAGGTGAAAATTTGATTCTAAGGGAAAACAGCGTCTAGCGACAAAGCGACGCCATGCCGTCTTACCTCTTTCGCTGGTCTTTCTACACAAATGCGTTTCCGTATTGCGTTCAGCTCAGGGAAACCGGAAACCTTTCCTTCCGTTATTTCGCCATTTCCGCTTTCCATTCAATAAGATATTGTTTTATGGCCAAGCGTGTTCAATATTTTCGTTGTCTCGGGTTCATCGTGCACCGGTTCCGCCAAATCGCATGGTTGCCGTTCCCACCTCATTTTAACTGACAAACCGAGAGGCAGCAAGAAATTCTTTCAAAAATATTTGACTCGATTGAGGATTGGAACTCGATAAAAAATGAACTGCACCTTTTGGACGGATTAAGGTTGATATTTTCTACCACAAGCTTCAAAATTTTCTTATGAGCCTTGAGACTCTTACAGTCAATTGGCGGAAGAATTCTTTAATCGAACTGTTGTACAAGAAGGCACAGGAAAAGTATTGTCCACTAATTTCGTCCATATCTTTTTATACTTGTGCAGTTTTGTTGGATGGCGAAACGTCAATTACGGATTTAACAGTTTCCTTGGAAAATTTGAAATCATTTCCTGCACTAAAAAGAAAAAAAGGAAAAACAACTTGCATTTGGATACAGCTAACTTGCAATTTCTTTTTTTAATTTGTTGGAAATCGGAAATTTTAAGAAGTATAACTCAAGGTTGCACTGTTATGTAAATTACGCACACCACAGTATTTTGGTTTGAGAACTCTGCAGACGTTTTTAATCATATTTATCTTTATTAATCGTATTACGATAGGTACTACTTTCACTTGACAAAATGCCGCACTTGCCTTCATGATGGTCATTTTTTATATCGACGGTAAAATTACAAAACCAATTATCCCAATTTTAAAATATCCACTCATTTTTTACTTTATGAACATACTGCTCAAATTTTGTGCACGAAATTTTTGAAGAATATTACATTATTGAGACAAAATCAAAGAAAATTATTGTGCAATAACTTTGATTAACCCTTGTTTAGGAGAGAAAAACGTTTAGGTAATTTACAACGTCGGAAACTTAGATGCGTAGTTTGGTACTTTCAAAATCATTATGATGAGTTGGATCAACGTGGAAGGGAATTTATCACAATCTTATACAAAAGTGCCCTCTTGCGTCTATTCAAAACAATAATGACCGACACACATTGATGCAGTAATTTTTTTAAAACGATTCTAACGTTTAGATCAAAAAACGAGGAAGATGAGATCGGCAACTTTGCAGAGATTAGCCGACTCTCCTCTGTTCTTTGCTTTCGCTCGCTGGTTGCATTTTATTACGTCGCTACCATCGCCATATTTGGATTTTATCGAGTTTTTTGCTGAAGCCATGGCATTTTCTAACGTCAGTTTGAGATAGCTTTCGAATCGCTTTAATGTCAGAGGTGGAATAGGTGGACACTTTTTCAATTAAAAATATTATCTCTTACTTCTGACTCTGAGGCTGAGACATAAAAAAGTAAGAAGTAAAAATTTGTTAAATAATTTTAAATCTGTCCCCAATAGCAAAACAGAGGAGAAATTCCAAGTTTAAATTAATTGGAAAATTCCTAAATAGCTCCGATAAACTGGCTCCTTATCGTTATATTTTAATTGCACTTTTTTGAATTTCGAGAATTGAGGGAGATGAGTTCTTTCTGCGTTTGGAAAGGATTCGCCAGTTTCAATTATCGAAGGTACTTTATTAAAAACATACTTCCTAGAAATTTCGTCGGCATTAGAATAAGAACATGCGGCTGAGTTCCGTTTTATAGATTAATCGTCTGGACCCCTCATTCAACTGTCAATATGCTTATTTTTTGGAGTGTGCGTTGGAACTAATTCCATTAAAATTTTTCATGAATAGTTATGCTCATGAATACTTTAATTCAGATTACAACTGAATACAAATACTAAGTAGAGTATTTTGACATCTGTTTCAGAGTCTTGAATTATCCCTTTCCTATTTTTCACGCTGTCATTTCTTCCATCGGCCGCAGTTGTTGAATTTCTACGTCACTATGTGCCTGCTTTTTTGGCAACATGAGCTGCTCGCCTAAATGAGTTCCTGTGAACACCTTGATGTTCTTCAGTGTAGATGGAACGTCCCACAAGTAACTTAGCGTGTAAAATACGCACTTATGAGTTGCCACCGCAGGCAAGAAGAAAGTTAGCGCGCCTTCAATTTTTACATACGCAACACAGACATCCATGAAGCACGAAAAGTTGCATTAAGGCGTTGACCTAATGTTGTCGGCCAAGGCGCTAACTATGCAAGAACAGAGGATGACCGTCATCCGAATGACGGAAGGAAATATACTAAAAATAATGGTAAAATTGATTTGATTGAATTTTACTGAGCGACGGTTGTTTAATAATAAGTTTATATAATTAGGGTCAAACAGACAAAAATCAGGATGTTACAAATCGACACAATTTTAAAATAGTGTAATTATTTGTTGTATAGTATTCTGATATTTCATTCTATATTGCTATATCACACGTAAAATGATTTCAATGAGAGACAACTTATATTTCACTATTCTCTCGGGAGAGACAATTGTCTCCACCGGCCCTCCGAACAAAAGCTAAATAGACAAAATAACTAATGGTAAAATTGTCCAAGAAGATTCCATAACTCAATTGTACCAATTGTATGTTTGACCATTCATTGGATTCACCAATTGTACCAATTTGTTCAATTGGTAGATTATCAACTCAAGAAGGAGCTTATCATTAAACAGTAGCGAAGACCGCCGACGGCATTCTGGACTCGGCGAAAGCTGCAACTATCATGCACTCGCAATCTATCATGTGGATGGATGCGTTGATTTGCGAGCAATTACTGGAGTTGTACTGGGCGGTGACGATTCAATTAGCATGTGAGTGTCACACTTTACGTCGGGTCTCGGCTAGGCACGTTCGGAACACTACTAACCGTTGTCACAGTGGTCCACTCTCACGGCCCTTGTTGGTCACTACTCAAATGAGATTTGACCTGAGCGCACTGTTTCATTTGAGAATTTCACCATGGGAAGGGCTGGCTGACACAAGGGCGTAACTACACATTGAGATGAGCCCGGAAAAACATTGAATTGTACGAGGGTCAGGGTTCATTGCAGAGTGTAGTTACGCCGTTATATCAAGTAGGCGACGAAATGGACATATTTTTACCAAACGGAACTATAGATGAGTGGAAAAGATGGGATGTGCTCTGCCGGCCGATTATTGAAATTGATAGACAAAGCTATAGACAAAGAAGACAAAAGGGATATGGAGGGATCCTATCGGTGGGGACGGGTGATTGTAATGGACAAAGGAGGTAGGTAATAGACTAACTAACGGCAACCGACAAGAGACCCGATATTTAGTCTATCATTTTCCCCCTTAGTCTGTAAAGACCACCAGTTTCAACCGATGGGATCGCTCCATACTCCTTATGTCTTCTTTGTCTACAGCTCTGTCTATCAATTTCAATAATCGGCCCGCTGGAAAGCTGCACAAGGAATAATGTTAAAGTCGGCGTGATTCCCTTTGGAGAAATGGAAAAGCGGGATTTTACATTCTGTCGAACGGAACCATGTGCGGACTGAATGCGGGACTCATGAGCCGCGGGCATTTAACAAGAGCGTTGTGGACAGGGCTCATGAGTTAATGACTCCCATGCGGAGTCGCGGCGGTGGCTTCGTCGTCGCTGACGTCACTGGCGCTTTGAAAATTCCCATTCATTCTTACTTTCAGCTACTGACGAATGGATTACCGGAGGGATTCAAAGATTAAGCAATCGCAATAAATGCTTCATCACACTTTCCTGTGAAGGACAATGGAAACACCAAACGTTTTCAAATTAAACTCATGAGTAAGAACATATTGTCACCTCGCTCGTCAACAAACCCAAGTCCACCCGAGTCAAATCTGACGTTAATCTAATTTTGATGTTTTTTATGATGGATCAGTTTTTCTTTTCAAGTTAAGGAATTCCGTTGATCAGAGGGTAGTGGCCAGACTTATTACCCAATTTTGGTTGATCCAAATTTTTCACTGTCCATTTATAAAGTTCGTCTCATAGTTTTTTCTGGCGCAATGCTTCATGAACCGAAAGTTCGCTTAGTCCAGTTACTCCAGTTACAAACGATGATGTAGGTACTGAGATTTCGCCAAATAATGGAATGTAACCCTTGGATGCCCAAGCCGGGTCAGACTGACTCAAGGATCGCTGAAAACACGAACCCCGCAGGTTTTATGGGGCTGGTACATCCGAATTTTGGATGTAGGTCTACACATAAATCTTAAAAAAAGGATAAGACATCAAATTGAAAAAAAAAAAAAAAAAAAAATCAATCAAATATCGACACAAGATAGGAGAGACCTCTTGGGTCTGGTTTTTTTTAAAAATCCCCCGAACCAGAGCGACAGTTCATTCGCAGCCTAGAACGGATCATCGCAAACTCACGCCTCACGCCATGGCGCCTTCAATTTTGCAGATGCAACCTGGACATCCATCAAGCACGAATAGTTGTATCTCCGCGCCGTCATAAACGCGCGACCTTTCCCTTGCTCTATTTCCATGTTGTGTTGGTTCTGTCTGTCTTATTTGTGTAGTAGTGCTTCAAGGGTTGCGTGAGCAAAACAGCCGATGAAATGAGAGATGTAATCGGGCCTTGTTTTTTTACCTTTTCTCCTATATCGAGTGATATCTCATTGACAGCATAAAGCGGAGCTTAATTGCGAGTTCACGCATCGCTCCTTCAATTTTACAGATTCAACACAAACATCTATCAAGCACGAATATTTGAATCTCTACACCGTCCAAATAAGGTATCGGGTAAAAAATATTGGGTGAAGTATCTAGCTACCCTGAGGGTGAATTCAAACAATAGTTATGCACCTAATATATGAGTTTGTTTCCAAAGTCTTGGTATATATAGAGTCCGGTTTTTTCCCCTTTTCTTTCGTTCATGTGTGAAATTTGAATTGACTAATTTAAATGAAATATGGCACGCTAATTTTTCGCGTAAATGCTAATGTTACAGAATTGTAATACGCTTGACGTGTTTTTAAGGAATCCCTTGCGAAGGAAAATAACTTGTATTTTTAATGTGTGTGAGTGCTCAAATCTTTACCCTGCCTCGTGGCCCATTATTGGTACTCCCTACGAAATATTAACATATTCATAAATTAAGATAATGGAGAATTGTTACTCATCCTTATTCTCATGAAGAAAGCAGCAGCGTTACCCTGCTAGAGTTTCGCAAATTCTTCTTTCATAAATTCGTCGAACGTGTATTAGTTTTTTGGCGAAACTGACGGCGACAAATTTAGAAACCTCGTAACAGCGATTAAAAGGATGTAAACAGTTGAGACAAAAATCAATCGTAAGGATGAGCAATTACCGAAGCGTTCATAAATTACGAAACAAACTTTATCGGCATTTTAAACCCCCCTCCTTGTAACGCTTTTGTGACGTAAATCCGTGTCCTTTACCATGTAAAAACCAAATTCCGTAACGTTTTCCTCAGCGATACGTAATTTATGGACGACTCCTTAGTCCTGATGATGATTTTCAGTGATTTAGGAATAATTTAAACACTTAGGAGCCGTTCAAGTCTTACGTGACGTACTTTCCCGATTTTTTGACCCCCCTCCTCCTTGTAACGCACTCGTAACGCAGCCATATATCCCTATTTTGAATTACATACCGACAAGACCCCCCCCCCCCCCATTTTCAAAAAAATCATCAAAGGTGTAAAAAAATTTATTCGACAAGGGCGGGATTTTCAAATTTTTGCACGTTTTTTCAAAGCTGCCCCCCTCCCCCCACGGTTCGAATTTGTTACATAACACTAGACTTGACCCCCCCCTTCCCCTTGTAACGCACCGTAACGTAAACACTCCTTCCCCCTTTAGTGCGATACGTAATACTTGAAAGGCCCCTCATAATAATAATACGTGATCAGTATTCGATTTAAGGCGTTTAATTAGTCCAGTTTGGCGGCAGAGCAGCAAACCAAAGCGAGGACAGCAAACACTTCGAAGATAGCGACAGGCGAAGGACGGATGCTTCCAGCTCACGGGCGGGGGGTAATGGCCCCGGCGTTTTATCGTGTGGAAGGGGGGGAGGAACCATCCCCTATCGACGGGGGGAGGGGGGCGAGGAGGAGCAGATAAAAACGTCGTCGAACATGTTAGCACGACGCTTCCGAAACCGAGTCCGGCCGGCCGGCGGGGCGCTCACGCCCACCGCTCACCGCAACTTCACAACTACCCCTTTTACTGACGCACCCCTCCCCCTTCAAAACCGCACTTCCGCACCTCCCACCGCAAAGGCAATCGTCACGCAAACAAACCGTCATAATTGACCGCGGAAACTGAGAGACGTAAGAGTGCTGTGGCGCTAGCTCGGTTCGTGTTCTGCCCGGCGCGCGCTTCGCAGCACCGTGTTCATGCAGTTCCAAGGATTAAAAACAGTCGCAGCCTTACGTCAGCCTGAATTCCTAGCTAAATTCGTCCTGCGTTCTTACGGTGCTTATTCTTTCTTGAACGATTACGGAAAATACGGTTTCAGTGTTCATTCCTAGGGGGCCGTTCAAATATTACGTAACGCACATAGGGGGAGAGGGGAGTCGAGCCCAGCTTTGAGTAACACATCCGAGCCGGGGGTGGGGACTTTGGACAAAAAAAAGTGCAAAAATTTAAAATCCTGTCCTTCCCAACTGAATTTTCTTGAAAATTGGGGGGGGGGGGGAGGGGGAGACCAGCGTTACGTAATTCAAGAGGGGAGCTGTAGAGCTGCGTTACAAGTCCGTTAAAAGGTTAAGAGTGGGTCAAAAAATCGGGAAAAGTGCGTTAGGCAATATTTGCGGCCCCTAAGGAGGTAGATCAAATGCATTACGAAGATTTTAGGTTCGGGTACCAGCCCTAACCGCGCAGGGCTAGAGAGAGTTGCCACCTATCTAAAATCTAGATGATGCTGTTTGGTCCATCTCCTATCCTTAGGCCTAAAGTGCGAGAGTGATAGAAAATCTTATCACTTATACGCTTCCTAACTGGGCGATTTTCTGTCTCTCTCGCACTGGGTGCCCTTGAACGGGACAACCGAGGGTGCAACCACTCTCGGAGGGTCGCGGGGGAACGCGATGCTGCTTTGACGGAAAAACCACCCAAGTCCCGCCTGGCTATTTGCTGTCTCTCTCGCACTTATACGCTTCCTACCCGGGCGATTTTCTGTCTCTCTCGCACACTTTAGCGAGACGCCTGGCTATTTTCTGTCTCTCTCGCACTTATACGCTTCCTACCCGGGCGATTTTCTATCTCTCTCGCACTTATACGCTTCCTACCCGGGCGATTTTCTATCTCTCTCGCACTTATACGCTTGCTACCTGGGCGATTTTCTGTCTCTCTCGCACTGGATGCCCTTGAACGGGGCAACCGAGGGTGCAACCACTCTCGGAGGGTCGCGGGGGAACGCGATGCTGCTTTGACGGAAAAACCACCCAAGTCCCGCCTGGCTATTTGCTGTCTCTCTCGCACTTATACGCTTCCTACCCGGGCGATTTTCTGTCTCTCTCGCACACTTTAGCGAGACGCCTGGCTATTTTCTGTCTCTCTCGCACTTATACGCTTCCTACCCGGGCGATTTTCTATCTCTCTCGCACTTATACGCTTGCTACCTGGGCGATTTTCTGTCTCTCTCGCACTTGAAGCCCTTGAACGGGGCAACCGAGGGTGCAACCACTCTCGGAGGGTCGCGGGGGACCGCGATGCTGCTTTGACGGAAAAACCGACCAAGTCCCGCCTGGCTATTTGCTGTCTCTCTCGCACTTAAACGCTTGCTACCTGGGCGATTTTCTGTCTCTCTCGCACTGGGTGCCCTTGAACGGGGCAACCGAGGGTGCAACCACTCTCGGGGGGTCGCGGGGGAACGCGATGCTTCTTTGACGGAAAAACCACCCAAGTCCCGACTGGCCATTTGCTGTCTCTCTCGCACTTATACGCTTCCTACCCGGGCGATTTTCTGTCTCTCTCGCACACTTTAGCGAGACGCCTGGCTATTTTCTGTCTCTCTCGCACTTATACGCTTCCTACCCGGGCGATTTTCTATCTCTCTCGCACTTATACGCTTGCTACCTGGGCGATTTTCTGTCTCTCTCGCACTGGGTGCCCTTGAACGGGGCAACCGAGGGTGCAACCACTCTCGGAGGGTCGCGGGGGAACGCGATGCTGCTTTGACGGAAAAACCACCCAAGTCCCGCCTGGCTATTTGCTGTCTCTCTCGCACTTATACGCTTCCTACCCGGGCGATTTTCTGTCTCTCTCGCACACTTTAGCGAGACGCCTGGCTAGGGTGCAACCACTCTCGGTTGCCCCGTTCAAGGGCTTCAAGTGAAAGCAGCAAGAATTTAGCAGAAATCGCCCAGGTAGCAACCGTATAAGTGCGAGAGAGATAGAAAATCGCCCGGGTAGGAAGCGTATAAGTGCGAGAGAGACAGAAAATAGCCAGGCGTCTCGCTAAAGTGTGCGAGAGAGACAGAAAATCGCCCGGGTAGGAAGCGTATAAGTGCGAGAGAGACAGCAAATAGCCAGGCGGGACTTGGGTGGTTTTTCCGTCAAAGCAGCATCGCGTTCCCCCGCGACCCTCCGAGAGTGGTTGCACCCTCGGTTGCCCCGTTCAAGGGCTTCAAGTGCGAGAGAGACAGAAAATCGCCCAGGTAGCAAGCGTATAAGTGCGAGAGAGATAGAAAATCGCCCGGGTAGGAAGCGCATAAGTGCGAGAGAGACAGAAAATAGCCAGGCGTCTCGCTAAAGTGTGCGAGAGAGACAGAAAATCGCCCGGGTAGGAAGCGTATAAGTGCGAGAGAGACAGCAAATAGCCAGGCGGGACTTGGGTGGTTTTTCCGTCAAAGCAGCATCGCGTTCCCCCGCGACCCTCCGAGAGTGGTTGCACCCTCGGTTGCCCCGTTCAAGGGCTTCAAGTGCGAGAGAGACAGAAAATCGCCCAGGTAGCAAGCGTATAAGTGCGAGAGAGATAGAAAATCGCCCGGGTAGGAAGCGTATAAGTGCGAGAGAGACAGAAAATAGCCAGGCGTCTCGCTAAAGTGTGCGAGAGAGACAGAAAATCGCCCGGGTAGGAAGCGTATAAGTGCGAGAGAGACAGCAAATAGCCAGGCGGGACTTGGGTGGTTTTTCCGTCAAAGCAGCATCGCGTTCCCCCGCGACCCTCCGAGAGTGGTTGCACCCTCGGTTGCCCCGTTCAAGGGCTTCAAGTGCGAGAGAGACAGAAAATCGCCCAGGTAGCAACCGTATAAGTGCGAGAGAGATAGAAAATCGCCCGGGTAGGAAGCGTATAAGTGCGAGAGAGACAGAAAATAGCCAGGCGTCTCGCTAAAGTGTGCGAGAGAGACAGAAAATCGCCCGGGTAGGAAGCGTATAAGTGCGAGAGAGACAGCAAATAGCCAGGCGGGACTTGGGTGGTTTTTCCGTCAAAGCAGCATCGCGTTCCCCCGCGACCCTCCGAGAGTGGTTGCACCCTCGGTTGCCCCGTTCAAGGGCTTCAAGTGCGAGAGAGACAGAAAATCGCCCAGGTAGCAACCGTATAAGTGCGAGAGAGATAGAAAATCGCCCGGGTAGGAAGCGTATAAGTGCGAGAGAGACAGAAAATAGCCAGGCGTCTCGCTAAAGTGTGCGAGAGAGACAGAAAATCGCCCGGGTAGGAAGCGTATAAGTGCGAGAGAGACAGCAAATAGCCAGGCGGGACTTGGGTGGTTTTTCCGTCAAAGCAGCATCGCGTTCCCCCGCGACCCTCCGAGAGTGGTTGCACCCTCGGTTGCCCCGTTCAAGGGCTTCAAGTGCGAGAGAGACAGAAAATCGCCCAGGTAGCAACCGTATAAGTGCGAGAGAGATAGAAAATCGCCCGGGTAGGAAGCGCATAAGTGCGAGAGAGACAGAAAATAGCCAGGCGTCTCGCTAAAGTGTGCGAGAGAGACAGAAAATCGCCCGGGTAGGAAGCGTATAAGTGCGAGAGAGACAGCAAATAGCCAGGCGGGACTTGGGTGGTTTTTCCGTCAAAGCAGCATCGCGTTCCCCCGCGACCCTCCGAGAGTGGTTGCACCCTCGGTTGCCCCGATCAAGGGCTTCAAGTGCGAGAGAGACAGAAAATCGCCCAGGTAGCGACCGTATAAGTGCGAGAGAGATAGAAAATCGCCCGGGTAGGAAGCGCATAAGTGCGAGAGAGACAGAAAATAGCCAGGCGTCTCGCTAAAGTGTGCGAGAGAGACAGAAAATCGCCCGGGTAGGAAGCGTATAAGTGCGAGAGAGACAGCAAATAGCCAGGCGGGACTTGGGTGGTTTTTCCGTCAAAGCAGCATCGCGTTCCCCCGCGACCCTCCGAGAGTGGTTGCACCCTCGGTTGCCCCGTTCAAGGGCTTCAAGTGCGAGAGAGACAGAAAATCGCCCAGGTAGCAACCGTATAAGTGCGAGAGAGATAGAAAATCGCCCGGGTAGGAAGCGTATAAGTGCGAGAGAGACAGAAAATAGCCAGGCGTCTCGCTAAAGTGTGCGAGAGAGACAGAAAATCGCCCGGGTAGGAAGCGTATAAGTGCGAGAGAGACAGCAAATAGCCAGGCGGGACTTGGGTGGTTTTTCCGTCAAAGCAGCATCGCGTTCCCCCGCGACCCTCCGAGAGTGGTTGCACCCTCGGTTGCCCCGTTCAAGGGCTTCAAGTGCGAGAGAGACAGAAAATCGCCCAGGTAGCAAGCGTATAAGTGCGAGAGAGATAGAAAATCGCCCGCGGTAGGGAAGCGCTATAAGTGCGAGAGAGACAGAAAATAGCCAGGCGTCTCGCTAAAGTGTGCGAGAGAGACAGAAAATCGCCCGGGTAGGAAGCGTATAAGTGCGAGAGAGACAGCAAATAGCCAGGCGGGACTTGGGTGGTTTTTCCGTCAAAGCAGCATCGCGTTCCCCCGCGACCCTCCGAGAGTGGTTGCACCCTCGGTTGCCCCGTTCAAGGGCTTCAAGTGCGAGAGAGACAGAAAATCGCCCAGGTAGCAACCGTATAAGTGCGAGAGAGATAGAAAATCGCCCGGGTAGGAAGCGTATAAGTGCGAGAGAGACAGAAAATAGCCAGGCGTCTCGCTAAAGTGTGCGAGAGAGACAGAAAATCGCCCGGGTAGGAAGCGTATAAGTGCGAGAGAGACAGCAAATAGCCAGGCGGGACTTGGGTGGTTTTTCCGTCAAAGCAGCATCGCGTTCCCCCGCGACCCTCCGAGAGTGGTTGCACCCTCGGTTGCCCCGTTCAAGGGCTTCAAGTGCGAGAGAGACAGAAAATCGCCCAGGTAGCAACCGTATAAGTGCGAGAGAGATAGAAAATCGCCCGGGTAGGAAGCGTATAAGTGCGAGAGAGACAGAAAATAGCCAGGCGTCTCGCTAAAGTGTGCGAGAGAGACAGAAAATCGCCCGGGTAGGAAGCGTATAAGTGCGAGAGAGACAGCAAATAGCCAGGCGGGACTTGGGTGGTTTTTCCGTCAAAGCAGCATCGCGTTCCCCCGCGACCCTCCGAGAGTGGTTGCACCCTCGGTTGCCCCGTTCAAGGGCTTCAAGTGCGAGAGAGACAGAAAATCGCCCAGGTAGCAACCGTATAAGTGCGAGAGAGATAGAAAATCGCCCGGGTAGGAAGCGTATAAGTGCGAGAGAGACAGAAAATAGCCAGGCGTCTCGCTAAAGTGTGCGAGAGAGACAGAAAATCGCCCGGGTAGGAAGCGTATAAGTGCGAGAGAGACAGCAAATAGCCAGGCGGGACTTGGGTGGTTTTTCCGTCAAAGCAGCATCGCGTTCCCCCGCGACCCTCCGAGAGTGGTTGCACCCTCGGTTGCCCCGTTCAAGGGCACCAAGTGCGAGAGAGACAGAAAATCGCCCAGGTAGCAAGCGTATAAGTGCGAGAGAGATAGAAAATCGCCCGGGTAGGAAGCGCATAAGTGCGAGAGAGACAGAAAATAGCCAGGCGGGACTTGGGTGGTTTTTCCGTCAAAGCAGCATCGCGTTCCCCCGCGACCCTCCGAGAGTGGTTGCACCCTCGGTTGCCCCGTTCAAGGGCTTCAAGTGCGAGAGAGACAGAAAATCGCCCAGGTAGCAAGCGTATAAGTGCGAGAGAGATAGAAAATCGCCCGGGTAGGAAGCGCATAAGTGCGAGAGAGACAGAAAATAGCCAGGCGTCTCGCTAAAGTGTGCGAGAGAGACAGAAAATCGCCCGGGTAGGAAGCGTATAAGTGCGAGAGAGACAGCAAATAGCCAGGCGGGACTTGGGTGGTTTTTCCGTCAAAGCAGCATCGCGTTCCCCCGCGACCCTCCGAGAGTGGTTGCACCCTCGGTTGCCCCGTTCAAGGGCTTCAAGTGCGAGAGAGACAGAAAATCGCCCAGGTAGCAACCGTATAAGTGCGAGAGAGATAGAAAATCGCCCGGGTAGGAAGCGTATAAGTGCGAGAGAGACAGAAAATAGCCAGGCGTCTCGCTAAAGTGTGCGAGAGAGACAGAAAATCGCCCGGGTAGGAAGCGTATAAGTGCGAGAGAGACAGCAAATAGCCAGGCGGGACTTGGGTGGTTTTTCCGTCAAAGCAGCATCGCGTTCCCCCGCGACCCTCCGAGAGTGGTTGCACCCTCGGTTGCCCCGTTCAAGGGCTTCAAGTGCGAGAGAGACAGAAAATCGCCCAGGTAGCAACCGTATAAGTGCGAGAGAGATAGAAAATCGCCCGGGTAGGAAGCGTATAAGTGCGAGAGAGACAGAAAATAGCCAGGCGTCTCGCTAAAGTGTGCGAGAGAGACAGAAAATCGCCCGGGTAGGAAGCGTATAAGTGCGAGAGAGACAGCAAATAGCCAGGCGGGACTTGGGTGGTTTTTCCGTCAAAGCAGCATCGCGTTCCCCCGCGACCCTCCGAGAGTGGTTGCACCCTCGGTTGCCCCGTTCAAGGGCTTCAAGTGCGAGAGAGACAGAAAATCGCCCAGGTAGCAAGCGTATAAGTGCGAGAGAGATAGAAAATCGCCCGGTAGGAAGCGATAAGTGCGAGAGAGACAGAAAATAGCCAGGCGTCTCGCTAAGTGTGCGAGAGAGACAGAAAATCGCCCGGGTAGGAAGCGTATAAGTGCGAGAGAGACAGCAAATAGCCAGGCGGGACTTGGGTGGTTTTTCCGTCAAAGCAGCATCGCGTTCCCCCGCGACCCTCCGAGAGTGGTTGCACCCTCGGTTGCCCCGTTCAAGGGCTTCAAGTGCGAGAGAGACAGAAAATCGCCCAGGTAGCAACCGTATAAGTGCGAGAGAGATAGAAAATCGCCCGGGTAGGAAGCGTATAAGTGCGAGAGAGACAGAAAATAGCCAGGCGTCTCGCTAAAGTGTGCGAGAGAGACAGAAAATCGCCCGGGTAGGAAGCGTATAAGTGCGAGAGAGACAGCAAATAGCCAGGCGGGACTTGGGTGGTTTTTCCGTCAAAGCAGCATCGCGTTCCCCCGCGACCCTCCGAGAGTGGTTGCACCCTCGGTTGCCCCGTTCAAGGGCTTCAAGTGCGAGAGAGACAGAAAATCGCCCAGGTAGCAACCGTATAAGTGCGAGAGAGATAGAAAATCGCCCGGGTAGGAAGCGTATAAGTGCGAGAGAGACAGAAAATAGCCAGGCGTCTCGCTAAAGTGTGCGAGAGAGACAGAAAATCGCCCGGGTAGGAAGCGTATAAGTGCGAGAGAGACAGCAAATAGCCAGGCGGGACTTGGGTGGTTTGTTCCATGTGGAATGGTTGTTTCCATGTTTAAGGTAAAACATTTTTTTTGTGTAAATTCAGACTGCTCAAGCGTTACGCACGGATGGATCCAGTCGAAAAACGGACATCGCAATTGAGGCGTTTCAAAATCTTCACTTAGATTTCCTTTTTTTGTGAAGGACAAATGTCGTTGCCTACTGCTTCAAATTCTGACAAAATATTTTGTATCAGATAAAGAAAAGTTAGCAAAAATTTAAGAAATAGGGTTTATCGGGTTTTTTTTTGTTGACCAATAAAAACGTGACATAAAGATCTGTGACGCCGCAAATCAATTAGGGCAGGTTATTTTTCGTTATTTTCGCCCCTGCTTGAATAGGATCGATAATGTAAGGTTAGGAAAACTAATAATAATATTCAAAATATGTATAATAATAATATTCAAACATCATGATTAATTTGCAATCCTATTTCCAGTAACAATCATATTTGAACCAATTTTTGGTTTAAGTACAAACCGCGTGGAAAATTAAAAGTCCTCACAGTGATAACCAAAAAATAAATAAGTTCTTCCTGAAAAAACAGTAAATTTTCTCGGTGCAGTTGTGTCTCAGTTGTCAGTTCCGGTAACCAGGAGATCAGCGTTTATTACACAGTGAATTTCATTGGAAATCGACGGTATCGCAAGTCCGCGGGTCTCCAATTGGAGTTGAACGACCAACACGGTAAGTCACGAGGAAGACGGAGGCAAACAAGGTAATAATTATTTCGAACGAGAGTTTAAAAAAGCAATAGAGTCAAGAAGTGAGATAACACCCGATAAAGCGGCCGACGACGGCGCTAAATGACTCGGATAAAATCGCCAACAGACGTGTTGTGCGTATTGACGACGATGTTGCCGTTTACACGTTTGCAAGGAGTCGATAGCCAAGAATTTCCGTTCAATTCAGCAAATTTGGAAATTTGTTGGTTTCTAATTTCAAAGAATGAATGGAGAATTTGTATGCAAATTTTTTATTGCTTCATCTGGAAGTGCTTAAAGAGCTGATTTCACAGTATTTTTTATAATTTTTTTCTTATATGGGAAGTGGCATAAAAATTGATTTAAAAGTGAGAAAATGCACCACCTAGTGTCGTCATCTGGCGGCATTTTCCATTTAAACACACGTATTTTCAGCAGATTAGATCATTTTGTCATATCTTCTCCAATAATTGTTAAATTCATGAACCAAGGGTATACTCGTGTTCAGTTCACTCAGTAGTTTCCACTTATTTACAAAATTCATCAAATTTCAGACACCTGCAAATTTTCTATTGGATCGCACTTAGGAAAGAGGAACCAGCACGATCACAGTATTATCAGTTTCCGTACAAGTTCTTATTTCCTTTTATTAAAACTATTCAATACAAGTACGGTATTAAAATTCACACGGTTATTTTCCTTTAAAATTAACAATTTTTTAGTAGGAAGCAACAACCATTTGCTATTTTGAGAGATTTTTCCGATAATCACTAAGAAGCAACATTTTTACAACACTGTAATTGCGATGGTTCCTTTTTCCTAAATGCGATCCAATTTTCTACAGGGAGATTTCTATTATAACAAAATAAGCAGTTGCTCAGCGATTACAAATACCGGCTGATTACACTCTCCTTGAAATATTGTCTCTTCCAAAAAATTATATTTTATTGCAGTCTAAGGATGCTGGTACAGGTGAGGAGCCAGGCAAAATCCAATTTACTGGAAAATTCCGCACCCCGACAAGCGTAGCAGCTGCAGACTAGGTTCTCGGTTCCAGCTGTCTGAATACAGCAAAACTGTCTATGGTTCGGTACATTCGGCCACGTTTTTGGCAGTTTACCGGATTGCGGCAGCTGAAACCGCGAATCTTGGCTACATCGGTCGAAATTTCGGGGTGCGGATACTGCTGCAAAATTTTTCTTTGTGAAGAGTAAACTTTCCTCCGGGTTTAGAGGATCATTTTTGTGTGCTTTACCCTCGTTGGAAAAAAAGCTTTCATATTCTGCAGGAAAACATGTTTCAATCTCTTTACTCACGCAACTTGTTGAAAGTAATTTACCGGGAGCGGCAGTGAATACCGGTCCACCCCACAAGCGGTATTCTTTACCGGCAAGGTTTCAAAGCTCCAGAATTTCTATGCAGTTTATGTGAGGACAGAAAATAAAGTAGGGCCAACGCCCGACATTTTTAGTAACATTTTTCGAGACGGGAACAGTACTTAGCTTTATTACTATTTAGCAACATCGCCACTGTTCGAGTGAGTTGGAAATGCTGCGCTTACTGGATAATGAACCAAATCAAAACGATCAAGAAATACGAAAGACGATTACGTGAAAGTGCTCTTACAAGTTTTTCATTCGATTTTTCCTCTGCGTCGAGTCGAACCGTTAAATTCTATACTTGATTTTTTATTTTATATTCTTGTTGACAGAGAGGAAAACTCACTCCATGCCGCACTGCCCGGATGCCGTTGAGATGTGACAGCCAGCAAGATGCTGTTTTCTTTTTGCTGTGAGGATTGTTGCTCAAAGCACATCAACGCAAGGATCCTAGTCTGTGAAGTTCATACCTCTCTCACAATTTAATTAGGAGCCCTACGATCCATCACTAGTCTTCCACTCCAGTGGGCCGGTCGATTGTAGAATCGCCATCGAACATGCTTTGCGATATATCGATATGTCTGCCATTAAAACCGATGGAGAAGGATCGATAAACAGGGTGTTCTCAATACTCGATCTTTTACCATTGCTTTGATGGGGGAAATATCGATAATCGATAATCGACCATTCACGCCTCGCCCACGTTATCGAATGATCCTGATCGTTATATCCCTATCTTGACAATCCTTTTTATCGATTTCTTAATATGTTAGAGCGCCTTCAATTTCGTATGATACTGTGCAAAACCTCTGATGTGGAATGGTTGCTTGAGGCACCGTGGCACGCAGCGGCGCGGCGTAACGCGCATTGGCGCCTACAAACCTAACGGGATACCTCAAGCATTGCGCAATGCGTGAAGTATCCCTGTTAGGTTTGTAGGCGCCAGTGCGCATGTCACACTGCTAACACTTCGCTCCGCACTGTGTCAGGCTCTAATATTTAAACTCGCGGAATCAACGTTTTTCAACTCATCAATTTAATTAGGAGCCCTACGATCCATCACTAGTCTTCCTTTCCAGCGGACCGGTCGATTTTAGAATCGTCATCGAACAGTGGCGTGTCATGCTTTGCGATATATCGATATGTCTGCCATTTAAACCGACGGAGAAGGATCGATAAAAGGGTGTTCTCAATACTCGATCTTTTACCATTGCTTCGATGAGGGAAGTATCGATAATCGATTATTCACGCCTCGCCACTGTTCTCGAACGATCCTGATCGTTAAATCCCTATCTTGACAATTATTTTTATCGATCAAGGTCGTTTGATATCGTTCAACAATCAAGCTGCAGCTCACTGTGAGTGTCTTTATGAAGACACACAGTGGAACACACGTGGGAATTGTTTTAGACGAATAAAACATTCTATCGGAAATTTTTGCATACACGGAGAACGAATTACATTGGCCATTGAATTTCTGATTACTCGTGTAAAAAATCTGGGGACCAGTATTAAATATTTGTCACTCTTACAAATGCATCTTCATACATTTATCAGCCCCGTGATAAGCAGGTTATAGGACATTTCGTCAACGATTTTTTGTCCGCGGACATGTTTTTTCTAGTAATTTACGTCTACGCGTTTTTTTCTTGGCAGGGGAGTTTCGGTCCACTTACCAATTGAGACCCAAGGTTAATTGGTCCACATGTGATTACAAACGACAATTGCTCGCGACGTTTTTGGATGAAAATGTATAATGTCTTGGATGGGTGAGGGCTTGCTTGTTTTTTTTTGTTTGTTTGGTCCAACGGAAAAAAATTTATAATTGAGATTTTCGGTTAAAATGGGGGAGCGCCAATTCCATGAGGGAAAATTCACTAAAACTTTCTCCGCCTCTTTGGTGCAATATGACTTAATTATCACTCAAGAAAATCCCATCTTGTTTTACCTGAACCGGATAAACTCTTTGATTTGCCTCAGCTGAAGGCTCTTAGATTTTTTCTCGGTACGATAATTTCGCTACGGCCCCAGCGTGCCGCGGCGCTTCGAGCTACTATTTCGCCACGAAGGTGTTGCACAGTATCATACGAAATTGAAGGCACCCCAACGTATCATGATTGATGGCATTTTTCAAAAGCACGAAGTTCTATCGCAAATTAAATCGAGTGACGACGACGAAAAGAGAGCGTTAGTAAAAATACTTCTGAAGTCCTAATATCTGCATTCAATAACGTTTGGCGTGATTTTTGAACTTCATTAGAGGAAAAAGTGATCTGATTCAAGCAGAACTATGCTCACATTTACCGCCGAGAAGCTTTCCTTATGAACCAATGAAGAAAGGAATGCTTGTTCAAAAAAGAAAACATGCTTGTAGGAAAAAAAAGTTACTTACATCAAGCAGTAACCCGCTTTCATTCAGCCATTTTATTATTGGTTCAAAATAAAATTTTCTTGACGGCATGCTCAAGAATATTTTTGCCTAAATCAAGTCACTTTTATCTCTAATGCAATTCAAAAATTATGCTAAACGACATTAAATATGGATGCTATCACTTAGTGAGTTTTTAGACTACCGCTCTCTTTTTGTGCCGTAGTATCTTGATTTAATTTGCGAGGAAAGCTCCGTACTCTTAAAGGATGCCTGTCATCCTTAATATATTGGAGCGCCTTCAATTTCGTATGATACCGCGCAACACCTCTGCTGTGAAATAGTTGCTTGAGGCGCCGTAGCACGCTGCGGCGAGCTAGCGCGCATTGGCGCCTACAAACCTAACGAGATACTTCATGCATTGCGCAATGCGTGAAGTATCCCCTTAGGTTTGTAGGCGCCAGTCCGTGTGTTCCGCTGGCAGCGCGCCGCTTCGCTCTGTGTTAGGTTCTCATATTAACATTCACGGAGTCAGCGACTTTCAACTCATGATTTTGAAATGTTTGCACACTCTGCCTGGTTTATTCTCATTTATATTGAGGGAAAAAAATGTGTAATAAAGGAAAATATAATTTGTGTTTGAGTGTCTTGAAACCAATAAGCACCATTAGACATCTGGTACTAGCTGCTAGATCTCCTCAGGTTATAATTAGCATACGCGCTCTGAGCTCATAAATTTTCATTTTTTTTTTCATAGTTCGCTTTACCATTCTACAAGGACAATGGAAATTGTGAAAATAACGTCCGAGCGGAAAATTTTATCGAATGAATCCACCGAGTTTTGCAAAATTGTCAAAAATCATCCGAAAAACTTGGAGATCGTTTGGATACGATCGAGAATATAGACGATTTTTTTCTTCAACCATACTGCCGGGCTAAGAAACACGCCGTATGAACCTTCAGACGTTACCAAATTTCCTTTGATAAATCGTAAACTCCTAGGTAAACTTACGAATATTTTCGAAACCGATCTTTCAGATAATTTTGTTCGAAATTTCACCTAAAGATTCTGAAAACTTCAAGGAAAAGTACTCATAATCTACCTTAAAATAAACATTTCGGCGGGAGAAATTCTAAAATGTTCATACGTGTTTTTCCTTGGCATGGCAGCTTTCAAAAAGGAAATTTTTCATTTTATGTCAGTCAAGATAGCAGTACTTGCTACGTCCTGCAGTTCTACATGCTTACGTTTCGGACACACAACAAACAAATTCCAAGGCCAGAAATTGGCAGGGAAGAGCACCATTTCACTCTGACCAGCACCGGCAGTAAGTACAGCTAGGCGCGAAGCGCCCTCAGGAGATTGGGCCGCGTAGCGGCCGCGGGGCGTAGCCCTCAAGTATTCGTATATTTCACTCCAGCAAACAGATCCATTCTGCTTTCTGTAAATTTTCAGTGTCGCCTCTAACATCATCCGAATTTCCAATTTTTGGCAACGGAGCTCGGGTCTCATTTGCCCGTCACTGTTTGCTTATCAAGGAGCGAGAGGGGGAGGGGTGGTTGCGGGTGGCCTACCCGCGGCCGCGGCCGGAATAATTAAGACACAGGCTGGAGAGCACGGGCCCGGACAGGGGCTGGCATCAAACGGGCTTCCCCGAAACGGCCGTTAACGAAATTACGCCTTGTTTTATCTGCCCAGTGAACGCGGGCGGCTGCTTTGTCAGACTGTCAGATTCCGTCACTCTGCGGCCGCGCTACCAGGAGTCAAGCTCGTAAGTCGCAAGTCATATTCGGCGTCGCTTTAGGACCGCGTGGGAGTTTCGGAGACCATGGGCGTCTGACCTAGTCTCTTATTTTCATTGCGCGGCTTCGTTTGTTATGGCTGTTCGCGAGTGAAAGATTTTCCGGGCCATGGATTCGATCATTGGTTCAAAACTAGGGGGTTACGCGGCCATACCTTCAGAGGTCGCTCCGCTCCCTCTGATGCTTGCTAGTTTGGCCACAATGAGTTGAGCTAAATAAAATGGGCTCATTTGGGGAGTATCTCCTATCAATAGCCGCGCAAATCGTATAAATTGCGGCCAGGGTGGCATGAAACGTAAGAAAGAAATGAAAGATTGGACATTTCATTTCATGAAATTGCACGAGGCTGTGAAATATTTCATAAATTTTAGGGGCTAGAGTATGCAATCCGCACTCAAACACACAAAATAGTAAAAAGTCACAATTTTTACATTTTGCAAAACATGAAAAGGAACCGGAATTTTTCAATATCTTTCAAAAATTTCTGAAATTCCATGAAATATTTCGCGTGTTTCAAGATTTCATTTTTCATGAGATTTTGCCACCCTGAAATTGGCCCGGTAAATCTTAAATTTTAAGTGTGACAAAAAAACAACAACATTTACATTTCTTAAATGGGAGAAGATTTGGCAACTTCATCACAAAAAATGTAAAACCTGGGTCGTATTTCCACTATTAGAAAGAGCGGGTTTATCTAAGAACCATGATCCATCAATCGCCGCAAACATTCTGAAAATCGGTCTGGTAGAACGAACTGCAATGCGAATTGAAAATGTATAGGGGGTGCAGAGCTAATAGTAATGATATCCGAATTGACGGGTGGAAATTCAGAACACCCTAGAAGCCATGCGGAGTGGCTAACATTGTGTATGGTGTTTCTAATTGCAAAATAACCTAAATGGTTCTAACCGTAAGTCCTAGTTTCCTATCAAAGTGACAATGATCATTTCGGTAGTCATCCCAACTTCAGGTCAGAATGTGTTACAACTTTGTTCACAAAAACTTTCCAATGACTATTAACGACTAATATGTTTCGTGTGACATTAGATTAAATCACTAGATTAGATACCTATGTCTCACGAAGTATTTGTGACAAAAACCCTTCCCCACAGTCCTCTTCTTGTTCAATAACATTTTTCTTTACATGCAGGTCCTGAATTGTGGAAAAACTTCTAGGCTTTCAATACTTGCTGAATGTTTAATAGTTCAAGCAAACAGTTGCTTATTTTGGAAAAAGAGTCAGCGTAACTTAAAGGTTTTTCATTGAAAACGCAGGGGTTTCACTATATAATTTTATTGCGGGTATTCCTGATAATTTCCTGATTTTGGCTCGAATAAATTGACGCTCGTTTGATGTTACAAAACAACGTGTTGCATGAATTAAATCAAATTTTTCACCTTTGCATGTGCTAAACTGAATGTAATTGAAAAGTGATTGACGCACTCTGAATTTTCTGACTGGCCGATTTTTCTGATATTTTTCTGATTTTTCCTGATTACATTAAATTTCATTACATTCCCCGGTTTTTATTGGTGGTAAACACCCTGTAAAACGACAGTTGCGGATGTTTGGACTCGGTTGAGGAATATTTTGTAATTACTCGAGCCTGGCAGCACGGTCCTGTCCCCGACAATCGTCCGTCACTCGCTACTCGGTCCACTCAACTAGCGTAAGACCTCTGTTGAAATTCGTTCACTAATTCATGAGTCATTCCGCTCCAAAATTCAAAACCTGCCAAAACCCTAGCGCCTCCTCTCATTGCTGTCGGCTCCTCTCATTACAAAGATCGTCCTTGTTATTGCGTCTCCTTTGAATCGCCGCTGGTAAAGGAACAGCTCAAGTGCCCAGCCAAATGCAACCTGGCATGAGCTGTTTCTGCAATATATAATTGTATAATTCACTCGAGCTTAAGACGTCTGATCTACGCTGCCAATCGGGTCATTTGCTAAATCGACTCACTGTGAGTCGTTCTGAATAGTCCTAGAACGATTCGTTTCGTAGAGAACCTGCTTCACTCACTTGTAGATAAAGAGATACTTGCGATTAATTGTAAGATAAAGCACATCTGAAACTATCTCATATAATTTTTTTATTATTTATTTATTTTCAAACCCTTGAAATGATATTCCTTGAAAATTTCGGACAAAAATATTAAGTAATACACTCTCATAAGGAGGAAAAAGACGAAGAAAAATAAGAGGAAGAAGAGGAAGAAAAAGATAAAGAAAAACAGAACCAGGAGCATTTTGAAAATCGCAATTAAGGTACTTGTTTTCGTAGTTTCGCCGGCAATATGTTCATCAGTCCTCCTCTTAATATACGGTGGAAAATGACAGGATTTGAGACTGAGTGTGCCAAGACATCAAGATTTTTTCCATCGCCTCTCAAAAAAGCGGTTCTTTTGCCAAAGTGGCTTCTTCACTTGATGTTTCAAACAGATGTCTAACACAACCTGTTGTAGTACACTTTTTAATCCAATCGAGCTTATATTTCGACATGCTCAATCGAGGGACTATACCGTTTTCAAAGCTAAGCTAGAAATGTAAGTACGTGACAGCACAAGGCGGGAGGGGGTGAGTAAAAAGCGAATAAAAAAACACTCCAAGTTCAAGAAAGTCGGAAAAGTTGAGGAAAACGTTCCTCTTACGCCCGTCCTCCAAAGCGTGCTCTTGAACCAGGAAAGTACAGTTCCTAGAAAAGCGGTGTCAAATCTCTGGTAAATTATTCAAATTGTTCTTTGAAGTAGGAAGGAAATTAGGTTTAACGATTAATGTTAGCAGCGCTGTTCCGGCATCATGGAAAGGAGAATCCGGTCTGGGAACTTCGGAGACTGCCACCGCCAAGTATACAAACAGTGTTGGCTTCTTGTGTACGGCATCCGATAGCTCCGGGGAGACATTTACACGACTTGTCCTCAACTTCGTACAAAACCCCGGGTAATACAAACTGGAGATCTAATTGGTATTGTATGAAATCTTGCAGTTGAAAAATACATTAGAATAAACTCAATGGAATCGATTTCATTAAACTGGATAGAATATACGAAGAAAGTCAGTGAAGTTTGCCAAAAATGGAAATTAACCAAAAATGTACATTAGTCGCAGTTAAAATTTTGGGGGTTACTGTAGTTAATAAATTACTATTTCTTTGTGGATTGAGGGTTGCCGCATTTTTGAGTGCTACATAATTTTGGTGTTTGAAGTCTTCTTTGTTTTACTTCTCTCCATTGTTCTGTGATCTTTGACTGAGGGATTGAGCAATTTTTACCGATTAAAATTATAAAAATTATGGTAAAAAGAGTAGTTATATTTATTCCTTTATTTTTCTTTTATTCTATTCGTGAATATTTTTGGTTTAATTTCTTCAAGTTTATGTAAGGCGAACGGATTCTGACAACACTGAAAGGAAACAACCAAAACTCTCTTACAATACTGTCTGATTTTGTGGCCGCTTTGACTTTTTTTCCGTCTTAATTTAAATGAAGTATTAATTAAAGACTCCGTGTAGCGGTCGGAAAGGCCGGGACGGTTTCCCAATTAAGGTTTTACTCTTTCGTCGCAGGAATGCTTCGTCTGGTTTACCGCGTTGTAGTTTTAATTTGCATTGCAATGACCAATATAGCCAAAGGTAGGCCTCAAAGTTTTACAGAAAAAAAAACTCTTACATGATGAAAAACTTTTTTAAGGGAAGTAAATGAGAATTTAAGGTTTTCAAGCGATTAATTAATATATATCTTAAAGAAAAGGGTTCGCAGGAAGTGGGATTTCTTCAATCATTAAATATGGATGCTATTACTTAGTGAGTTTTTAGACTACCGCTCTCTTCTTAAGCCGTAGTATCTTGATTTAATTTGCGAGGAAAGCTCCGTACTCTTAAAGGATGCCTGTCATCCTTCATATATTGGAGCGCCTACAATTTCGTATGATACTGCGCAACACCTCTGATGTGAAATAGTTGCTTGAGGCGCCGTAGCACGCTGCGGCGAGCTAGCGCGCATTAGCGCCTACAAACCTAACAGGATACTTCATGCATTGCGCAATGCGTGAAGTATCCCCTTAGGTTTGTAGGCGCCAGTGCGCGTGTTCCGCTGGCAGCACGCCGCTCCGCTCTGTATTAAGTTCTCATATTTACATTCACGGAGTCAGCGACTTTCAACTCATGATTTTGAAATGTTTGCACACTCTGCCTGGTTTATTCTCATTTATATTGAGGGGAAAAAAATTTGTAATAAAGGAAAATATAATTTGTGTTTGAGTGTCCTGAAACCGATAAGCACCATTAGACATCTGGTACTAGCTGCTAGATCTCCTCAGGTTATATTTAGCATACGCGCTCTGAGCTCATAAATTTTCATATTTTTCCATAGTTCGTTTTACCATTCTACAAGGTCAATGGAAATTGTCAAAATAGCGTCCGAGCGGAAAATTTTATCGAACGAATCCACCGAGTGTTGCAAAATTGTCAATAATCATCCGAAAAACTTGGAGATCGTTTGGATACGATCGAGAATATAGACGATTTTTATCTTCAACCATACTGCCGGGCTAAGAAACACGCCGTATGAACCTTCAGACGTTACCAAATTTCCCAAGTGGAAGTGGGATTTCTTCAATGATCGCAGTATGCCGCAAACTAATGGACACTACAGTCCTGATGAAGATTTTTATTGAATATTACTTAATCAGATGCCGATTTAAATACCAATATTGCACAGACATGTTGCTAATTACCATTTTGGGCATGTGATTTTTGAGAAAACTTGTAAATTGTAAAATACTGTTCGATACAAAGGACCCATTTTGCAGGTGAGAAATAAGCTAAGAGAGGGAGGGAAATATCGTAATAATTAGTGAATTTGGTGCTTCCGATTGTTCCTTTATTTTTTCTTTCCCCCTTTTCATGAAAATTAAAATCTCATCATACACAGAATGGCTTTAAAAATTTCTTAAAGGTTTTTTGTTAAGCTCTTGTATCAGGGCACATTCAACATTTTATTAAGGCTGAAGAAACCCATATAGTGCTAGGCAGTTTATACACGAAGAAAAACTTTGAACGAGAAAGACGAACATAATGTGGACCGCGTTTAGCAGAAAGGAACCAAGCCACATCAGCTATTGTCAAATTTAACTCGGCAATTCAATATTCTACAAAAGAAAGTTTGTAAGAATTTCACTGCAAATTTTAAGGAATTTGCTTCGTACAATGCAGCAAATTCACAGAAAGTACGTAAATTCACACAACCGATTTCATGAAAAAAATCAAATTGCTCGATTAAACTTAGCAATCGCTGATGTGGCTTGGTTCCTTACTGCTATAAACGCGGTCCATGTATATCAGGACGGCATGAAAAATGTTCAATGCAGCGAAAAAAGAGGTACGGCCTTGATGGGAAATTTAATCTCGGCTGTGTGCTTCCTGCGAAACTTATTTTTCCTGTCCAGGATCTCCTAATTTCGGGCATTTTCTTACTTTTCCGTCAAAAATGCTTCGATACAACCAAACTCCAGCGTGCAGTTTTGCAACACCACTCTGATGACATACTCTGGCGGTTAGACAGCAGGATTAGCATAACTGCGGGTTCGATTCGGAGATAGATAGCGGGAAGAGGCGTGATGGCGCGGAGGCGTAATTTTTTGCCCGCTGCAAAATTGATTCCGAATGAAGAGAGACCCGAGCGTTTCCGGCTTTGCACCTGCAGCAGTGCCAACATAAACGCAGGAACAACCTGCACCAACCGAAGTTGGCTCGACGCTTTGTTTATCACCTTTATCCGAGTTCAAGTTACTATCATTATTATTTGCACAGGTCCAATTGGATCGCGTTAAGCAGAAAGGAACCAAGCCACATCAGCTATTGCCAAATTTAACTAGGTAGTTTAATTTTTTACTATAGAACGTTTGGGAGGATCCCTTTGAAATATTTCAGGAACTTGCTTCGTACTATGCAGAAAATTCCCTGAAATTTGCACAAAAATCCGCTTTCATGAAAAACATGAAATTGCTCGAATAAATTTGGCGATAGCTGATGTGGCTTGGTTCCTTACTGCTATAAACGCGGTCCAATTAATGTTTTGGCTGAATTGGTTGCCTTCATTTTGATGTGTAAATAGTTTTCAACGTTTTGAATATTGATGATAAAGCTTACTAGGATTTGAATTTAAATAACGTTTGGGGGTAGAGTTTCTCTGTAATAAAACTTTTGGATAACGTTAAAGCAAAACAGTCATACCTACATCGGATCTTTTTAAACAGACGAGCCTACCTGTTTAGCGAAAGAAATTGGGTTGAATCTAGGCGAGCAAAGTTGATTTTATTTTTCTCCGTGACTCGCAAGCGAATGGCGCTTGTCCAACGCACTGCACTGCAGTGGCGTAGCGTTGTTCACGTAAGCAGTCGGCATGAAGAAAGCGTAAGCGCCTTCAATTTTTGGCTATGCAACATGGACATCCATCAAGTACGAATAGTTGTATCAAAACGTCAGAACTAACGGCGCGCGAGCTGTATCTTTGCGCTGTTGGCGCGAGACCCACAACAGCCTGTGCCTGGCCTGGAACGTGAGCGCCTTCAATTTTTAGCCACGCAACATGATTCTAAGTACAACGATTTTCTGAGTTGAGCATTTGCAACGTTAAAAGACAGTTGTGAGCCGGTCAGGATCGAACCTGTAGGGTCACATTGGTAGTGCAATGCGCTATTCAATTGCAAGTCCCAACCTCTGAGTGACAGAAACGAGAGTACATTAGTTCAGCATGACACTTTCCTCATCCCCCAGTGTTTCGGAGTAACTTGGGGTCTCGGTCAAGTTCACCAAATTTTTTTTTGATCTGACCGAAAAAGAGGTGACTCAAAGTAACCCAAAACAGAAATGAACACGAAAATGTTTAACTGTGCGCAAAAATGCACTTATCCCCGCAATTTCGAAACGTTGCAGTGGACATTCCCTCTTATGCAAAAATTCGATTAATTTATGGACGGACCCGGAAGGCAAGATCTCGAATCTTGAGAGCGGCGGCATGGCGTGCTTTGCGATACATCGATTGATCTGCCATTTAAACCTATGATAAAGGATCGATAAACAGGGTGTTTGCAATGAACACATTAATAATCGATTCTTTACCATAGCTTCAAATGGGGAAATATCGATAGTCAATCATTCACGGCTCGCCACTGCTCGAGAGGCCTCTAAAATGAAGTCATGCAGTCCTGCGTGCAAGAAAAGGCCGGGAGACCAACTCTCATTGTGGCGCAAGGGCTGTAAGCAGGGATAAACGAGGCCAGTCCAGTCCGGCTGAATGAGCATCCAAGGAGTCCCTCCCCCCTCCCACCCCCCGGCTCCCCCTTGATCCGTCGAGGCGGAGAGAGTCGGAAAAAATGAACAGCTTTTCACGGTTGCTGATTCAATTGCTGCGATGCATGAAAGAAGCCTGTATCTTGAGGAAATCCACATCCATCACGTCAGGATAACGGACGGGGAAAAACGATATGACAAAAAACATTAACTTAAAATAACGTATTAAATGGAAGCACCGTCTTAATGTTGGCACATTTGTCTGCGAGCATGGCAAAAAATATCTTCGCAATCTCGGTTGCGTTGCCAATTGGAATACATTTTCCAATTGGGAACTACTTACTATTTTTGGCCTATCCATGAAAGCACCTGTCTGCGCGAGGAACATCGAGGTAGGAGAGAAGGAGGAATGATAGGAGGCATAGGAAGCAAATGAAGAGGAGAAGAAGGAGAAGAAGTAAAAATAGAAACGGAAGAGGAGGAATAAGACGGAAAGAATAAGAGGGACAGAGAAGATTAGTGAGAAAAAGAGAATAAGGAAGAGAAGAAGAAAGGAAGAAAATGAAGATAAAGAAGAGGAGGAGAAAAAAGAGGGAAAGAGGAAGAAGAGAGAAAGAGAGGGAGAAGAAGAGGAAGAAAGAAAGAGGAAGGAGAAGTATAAAGATAGAGGAAGAAAAAGAAGAAATAAATAAGAAGGAAGAGGAATAATTAAGAAAGAGGAATAAGAAGAGTAAAGAAAGAGGAAGGAGAAATAAGAAACATTGCAAAGAAAAGCAAAAAAAGACGACAACGAAAAAGAAGAGAGAAAATAAAAAAACGAGGAAGACGAAAAAGAATATGCAGAAAAAGAAAAAAAATAGCAAGGAAAAGAAGTAGAAGAAAATGAAGATAACAAGAAGATGGAGAATGTAAGAAGAAGAAGTGGAAGAAGAAAAATCATTTGTCTGCGATGTAACATCTGTAACATATTACGTTGTTCAAACGTTAGCCTAAAATATTAGCTCCTACTTTTAAAATGTACATCAATTGTGTACTTCACTACTTCTTTAATTCGGGCCGTCAGTGGAGATTGTGTGAAGGAAAATCTCTGGGACTGTCAAAAATCGCGACTCACTTTTCCCTTTTTTCCGCTTGCTCCGCAACTCTTACAATTATGAGAATACCTCTCTTTTTGAGTTTTGTTACATCGCTACACTGTTTATCTCTTCCAATCTCTCAAGGGAACAAATTTCAAATATCATCTTTCGTTAGCAACTTTTAATTGTTTTAGGTCACGAGAGGATCACAGAGAAAAGGAAATGTAGCTTTTTCAGCGCTCACGGTGGATTTCAGATGCAACTGAAAATTTTAGTCTCACTAACAGTGTTACTTTTGGGGCGTAAATTCTTACGATTCCGATAGGAAAGCTGCCTTCTCATCTGGATCGATTGCCACAGAACAACGTCGTAGCTAAGATTAGAATTTTAGGTTCAGTATCGAATCCATCGAAAGATCATTTTGAAAGTTCAATATTATTATTCTACCTCTTCTTCTCTATTACTCCATACTCTCTATTACTCTATTACTTCCATTCCTTTTTTCCGTGATGTAGACATCTTTGGACGCTAATGTTCGATGAAGAGATCAGCACTGAAAAATTTATCACAGATAGATGTTAAGTTTCATAGAAACAACACTAATGGAAGTTTACAAAGGATAGAGGCGATTTTGGCTTCAGCGTTGATGGGTGTTATCAGTTAGCTTAATGGTAAAACTAAAGTTAGATAATTTTAACTCATAGTGATACTATCAAGCGTCATAAAAATATGTGCATACTTTGTCGTATGAATCAATAAGCACGGTTTACAGACTATCGACCAGCTTAATGCTAAGCAATAGTTTTTTTTCTTTCAGTGTTCATTATATCAATCACAAAATGAAAATATCGACCACTGCCACTGATTCTACGAGAGATTGCTCTGTATCTCCCACCACCGTCACTCATTCAGTAGAGAGGCGAGAATGCATTTATACTGCTGGTTGGTATTCCCGATCAGATTACAAGGATGAAAATCTTTACAGTTTGTACTGAAACCAGTAAAGATTTACGTTCCAAGACTCCGCAGAGGCTTTGCAAGAGCCAGAGGGTGCATTAAATCAATCAGAGTGCTGTTGTCAGTGTCGTGATCTGGACGGTACAAAATCGCCCTTTCGGTACATGAAAGAGTAATAAGATAAGTTTTTTTGGGTGTGGAAGGACGATGAAATTGGACTAAATGCTGAAGATGGTTTGGCATATATGCAGGTTTTTCCAATCGGTGATGTGTGATTTGAATCACCATTCTATGAATGATCTGATAGCGATCAAGGATTGGGTTGTTAGTCTGCTAGTCTGCAGGTCTGACAACATTGTCATTCGTTGTTCCTTAAAGCAGAGTGAACACAACATCCAACAAAGAAATCTCACAAATCAAGCTAATCTCGGCTCAAACCGAACCTGCATTGTTCCCATCCTTGTTTTTTTTCGCTCGTTTTCCTACTGCTGCTTCCTGCTCTGTCCGTATTAATTATTTACAGTTTTCCTTCTTGAAAAAAAAGTTGCGAAAACTTTTTTGACGTTTCATTTTCTTCGGCTCGAAGTTTTGGTCATAAACTTGGCGCAAATTTATCCGTCTCTCGGCTGAAAATTTAAAGCCACTGACGACATTGCCTCTTCATGGGAGATATTTGGGTGATAAACCGAATGGGGGGGGGGGGGGGGAATCGGCTACTAAGGACGCAAAATTTAGTGAAAGTAAAAATTCCCGTTCAATTCCTTTCCCCGACAAATTTTAAATTAGAGTCGAGGAGAAAGAACTATTGACTGTTCCTACATATAAATATTGTGAATTTCTCTCTTGGTGCATCTCACATTTAGAACACTCTGTGCACGGAAAAAATAGTGATACAAGAGAGGGGAGGTTATATATTTGCTCGACATGAAACGATCAAAGAATACAAACGTCAATCGATCTACGTGAACCTATAGACTCGATTTAATCAGCAACCATAAATTGATCAATCCACGGGTTTGTCGATTCATTCACGGTTGTCAATCAAATCACGTCGATTGGTTCACGTTTTTATTTTTAGATCGACGGATCAAAAACAATTGACAGTCTATGAATCGATGGACAAAGCCGTGAATCGATTAAATTTTGTTGATCAGATCATGTCGATCGATTCAATTTTTTCCGAGCGATTCATGTCGATTGAATCCATACTCTTCAAAAAAAAAGGCGCGTTCGCCACCTGCCCCCTTTTGCGTCTCAGCTCTCAAAAAAGGCCAGACAGCACCTTCTGACTTACCCATCTTGCGTGCCTCCGACACAAACTTGGTTTTTCCGCGTAAACATACTCGAACACGTTTAGAAATCAATTTCGTACCACTCTAAGTATACTGTCCCATTTTAGAAATTTGTCGGCTCCAAATTTCAGAAAAAAGTGGCTACGGTGGGGAAGGTGGTTTTGTGGTGGGCGGGATAAACTTGAGAAATTGAGTAAATTATTTTTGCTCTGGCAGCATGGAAGCTCAGATTATTTCATGCTAAGGCTTCCAGTAATGAGGTTAATGCGGCGATAGAGTGGATGCAACGAGAGGAGGACGGGAATATCGGCGAGGAAAATAAATATGCAATCAATTTCACATAAAATGTATAAGGGGTCAGGGTAAATTAGACTAATGCCCTCAGTGTCTCTTGTGCCTTCCCTCTCTTCTCTCATTGCAGCGCGGTGTCCCGTATCATCGTATTTGCCAAGTTCAACGTGAAGAAAGCGTATAAAGAGCCTCCAAAAATGGCGAAGTTCTCTCCTCGTTCTGTAAAATCGTCAGTTTGAAGACAGGCGGTATTGCACCTAGTCACCCTTAAAAATAGAATTTTGATGTCATCATACGCGTAAATTCTTTGACTCTCCAAATTGCCATTTACATCATGGCTCGTTTAAGGTATCTGCTGGGCCGATTTTATTAATCGGTGTATGATTCCTTCAATTTTAATTTTTTAAGTGTTAATATAATAATTTAGGTCGTAACCAGGGGAGGTCCCCTTAATATTATCTATAAGTCAAGTCAAAACCTTTACAATGACCTTGTTGAATTTTTCAAGGAGGCAATCTAGCATTGCACCGAGGGGACTACATTTTCCTCAGTTTATTTCGGAAAAATTGGAGTTTTTCTTTGAAAGAGCTTGTTTTCCCACACGCGTTCCTGCTGGTCGAGTGCCACGCTGTATATCGATCAAGGTCATTCGATTCAACAATCGACCTCCTGGTTTTCCGCGCACTGCGGTGGTGATACCCCTACTCGCAAAATGTTAGCCAATGTAGCATCAAGCTCCGATAAGCCAGGGCATTAATCTCTCCTCACGCGCAGTGAACGAGTTCACTGCCGCGGTTTCAGCACAAAATCAATGTTGGCGTTGCCGCATATAAAATTTAATGGAATTTCACGAGCTTGAATTCACACCTAGCTACATTTTCGTCGACAGTAACATCCTATAATCCCTTGTAAAAATTGGCGATAGGAACTGCGTTTTCAAAATACCATAGAGTTCTTATAGCCACTAAAAAAGGCTTATAGAAAATATACAGCTAGCTGTAGAAAGCGGAGCAAATCGTATAGACCGGGCTAACAAAAGCTATAAATCAAGTATAACCGTCGGCTACAGTTTCTAATCGCCGGCTTACACATTATCGCCATGTGCCTAAAAAAGACTATAAGCAATAATTTGTGAAGAAATTCGTGTGCTTTGGAATCATTAAGTTGATTTTACGGAACTAACCTTAATGTTTACCACACACATTAGATTTTCCTTTAAAACACATTTTTTTCATCAATTAAAATGAGAATAATCCCATACTGGGTGTGCAACACAATTCAACTCAGGAGTTAAAAACGCTGACAACTACTCCGCGAGATTTAGAGCCTAACACAAAGCGGAGCGGCGACGCATTGGCGCCTACAAACCTAACAGGGATAACTTCACGCATTGCGCAATGCGTGAAGTAACACTTTAGGTTTGTAGGCGCTTCTCGGCCCGCCCGCCGCAGCCGCACGTGCCACGGCGTATAACAACAATTTCACACACAGAGGTATTTCACATATCATAAGAAATTGAAGCGCTCCAGCATAGTAAAAATGACAGGATCCCTTCCAAAGTACGAGCTTTCCTCGCAAAATAATATCAAGATACTATGGCCAAAAAAGAGCGGTAGTTCAAAACTCACAAAGTCCTAGTAATCCGTAATTAGTAACGTTAGCATAAACTTTATCGTCTGGCATAATGCAAATCGCCAACGGCTACAAAAGGCAATAAGAAAATTGTACAGCCAGCTACAGAAGCTATGGAAATCTTACAGCCGGCTTTAAAAGGCTGTGTATTTTGGAACCACAGATTCACCCGCCAATTTTTTACCAGACAAAAGGGGGAAAAATCACCTCATTTGATGTGGAACAAACTTCATCATGCTTCAAGATGGTGTTGATCTAGAATGCTCAGAAAAAGTTTTCGTTCTGCTGATTTGATGCAAATCTCTTATTAAATCATATTGGTCTCGCAGGGGGGTTTCGAGAGTCAATGTAGACAAACCATTCTGAAGGAAAGTGTGCGGATGATAAACTGATGCTGATAATGAATGGTTTTTTCAGTGAAAAATTATGGAAGGCTGGAAGGACCTCTCGCCGAGAATATGTCCTTCAAAGATGGTTGAAAAGTTTTCTCGGACAAAAGTTGAAAAAAAAGAGATAAAAAAGAAAACAGATAATACCTTTATTTATAATCAAAAACTTAGTCACCCTTAATGGTGTCCTGAGACCTGGCTAAATCAGTCGAACTGCACTGCAAAATTTACTAAAAAGACACAAATGAAAAACTTTCCTCTAAAAAAATGATTTCTCCTTAATGAAACTTATTATTCTCGAACGAGGTTATTTTTGCTTTAATTTTCCGTCACATTCCTCCTCTAGTTTTTGAAAATGTGCTTGGAGGGTGACAACGATGGTCTTACGTAAGTAGCTGGAATTGGAATGCACGCGTGATTTAATCTAAATATCAACCCCAATAGACAACCCTGGGCTCAGTCGCTATGCCATCGCAACGTGTGCTCAGTCTGTGGCTAAGCTCAGCATCCACCTTGATCAGCTTTGTTCCTCCACCCTGCGGTCTACCAGGGTTATTATCTCTTAGTCCCTTCCTCTCGCAAGAGAAAAAACGAGACTGTCGTCGTCATTTTCATTTTTGCACTCACATTTTTTGCCTGCTGAGTGGAGTGACCTGATTGCGTCAAAGATCACCAGCAATGAGATCTTTGGTCTGATTATCCCACTATTCCGCGAAAAGTAAAAAAAAATCCTACCCAAGAAATTCTCTCGCATGCTATTTGTTCGTTGACTTTAAAATATTGCAATTTGCAACTTCCAAATGTAGTATTTCTGTCTCAGTTTTCATAGAACAGATTCATCGTGCCCTTCCCCGTCGTAAGGGCTTTTAATTGAACCGCGTAAAGTAGAAAAGCACCAAATCACATTAGCTATTGCCAAATTTAGCTGGGTAATTCAATTTTTTAATAAGAGAAAGTTTGTGCGGATTCCTTTGAAAATGTTTAGGAATTTTCTTCGTGCTGTGCAGAAAATTCACCGAAATTTGCACAAAAATCAGCACAACCGTTTTCATATAAAAAATAAATTGCCCAATTAAAGGCAATCGCTGATATGGCTTGGTTCTTTTCTGCTTAACGCGGTCTTATTCTACTCGTGTATTTACACATTAATTTTTTTCCCTACAGTGCGGCAACATTAATTTCATTCTGGCGGATGCAAAATATTACTTACTCGCAGAAGTATTAAAACCGTCTTTGGGCGCGAGACAGAAAGTTACGCCCGCAAAAAGAAGGAAAAAGAAACAAACATTTTTCACGTGTATTTTGCGGTTGACATTCATCTCTTTCTCAGTGCAATTCCACTCTTTTATTGGGCTACAGCCTGGTAAAAGACGAACGGAATGAAATTTAAAAGTTTAGCTACGGTACGGCTTTACGTGGCTTTTTCTTTATTTACAGGGATTAATAACTTGTTCCTAGAAATGAGTTTTCATGGAGAATTAATATTAATTTGTCTGTGACTTGCCAAAGGAGTATCAGTCAGAAAGCCAGTGTTGACGCGAAAGAAATTCTAAAAAGACAGGTAACCGCAATACAGTCGGGCCAAATGAACAAATCCTAAACCCCTCTGAGGCCTATGAATTAAATGATTTTAAGCGGAGATTCGGTGTGTCATTTTTGTTGATAAATTTTCGAAACTCATTTTTAACTGCTTTAACAGTCGGACCTTACAATAAATGTTTTTGTTCAATACATTAAGAAAATCAAAGAAAAGAAAGATCGAAATGAGATTCCATGAATGAATCGGAACGATGCAGTTTTCGTTTCGATTTCGACCGCACGTATGCGCCATGGTAGCAATGTTTGGATACAACTATTCCTGCTCGATGGATGTCAAAGTTGCATATACGAACAATTGAAGGCACTTATGCTCTCTTTATTCTTCATACGCAAAGATACACCGTGCTGTTAGTTCAAACGCCTTGATACAACTATTCGTACTCAATGGATGTCCATGTTGCATAGCTAAAAATTGAAGGCGCTTCAATGCTTCTTGGCACACTCAGCAGAAACGTGTGTTGACCTTTCCAAACATTTTGCCAGTATGGGAAAAGGACACAGACACAATAATCTCGTGCTGGTGGCATGGTACTCGTTATTGTGCTCAATGAGGCATTTTTCCCACCAAAAGATACTTGTAGTTGAAATTAATCAGAATGTAAGAAATAGTAATTTCTCATATAGACGGAGAGTGAGCAATAATGGTATGTATTACGTTAAAGCTATGTTGCTAATGTTAATGCTCTATACCTGCAGAGCAGACTTGAAGTCTCCACTCAATAACCAGTGAAATGATCATCCTACTAAAAAAGTAAGGGACGTACGGTGAAATAAAGGTACTTCAGTTGCTCCGACACCTAAATTTTTTTTTTTTTTTTTTTTTGTGTGGGCGCACAAAATTGGGACAGGGAGTGCGGAAGGAAGATTAAAGAATATATATGAGAATGGAAAAGATAAGAAGAGGGTTTGGACACAGCTGCTAGCATGCATTGGCTGTAAAGTGATAGGTACACTATAATTTTTTAATTTTAGTCAATGTCAGAAACTTTTGCTGTTTTTGCTCGCTAACACATCAACTATCAAAAGTGCTGTTTTTCTTTCTCGCAAGAGCATCGGTACGCCGTTTTGATAAAAACAACTAAGCATAAGGTGTAAATATAGACTAATTAAAAGGATGACATTTTTTCTCCTTTCAATTTTCGGCTAGTTTTGATAACGTCATCTTGGTGCCCTCACAAAACGCACGGGCGGGCGCTTCGCGTGTCCGCTGCTGACCTTTTTCACTCCGACCCGACAATTTCACCGTGCTTACTCTACAATACAAATGAGTTTTTGCGAAGGAGGAAGGTAGTTAGCACTTGCGAACAAAAATGTCACTCTAAATCCACAAAGGCTCAAATCCCAGCTCGGGATGAAAGTTGGATTAATTTGTCGAGACTCTTTTACCGGAGACCAAAGTGGGGCACAGAGCCGAGTTTTCTTTTTTCTCTTTGGCCCGTAATTATTTGCTCGGGGAGGATGGGACGATTGAAAAGCAAACCCTTGAGGGGATTCAGGTAGGTGAATTTGATGCAGGGTCCCGCGACCAGAGACACGGCCAAAGACTCCCGTGCTCGCGGAAAACGCCGCATGAACCTTCAGGCGTTGCCAAATTTCCTTTGATAAAACACGAATTTCTCGGTAAACTTATGGATATTTCTCGTCCAATTTTTCAGTTAATTTTGTTCGCGATTTCACCTATAGTTCCTGAAAATTTCTAGGAAAAATATTCATAACTTCCCTAAAAAATAAACATTTTATCGGAGGAAATTCTGCAACTCTGGAATGTTCATACGGCGTTTTTCCTCAGCACGGCAGAGGAGGTCCCGCGGCGGAGGAGGGGAGCGGGGGGAGGGGAGGGGGCGCGGGTCCGATAGACAATTATTATCCGTCTGCGTGCCTCCGACTTAATTCTTTGTCTCGTAATAATTTGATAAATCCTCATTTGATTACGCTCTCTGTTCATTGTATTAACATTGGATCAAAATCGAATTAGAAATGTATACTCTGAGCTTTGCCGGGCTTTCGCGCAGATTCGAAATGTTTCACTATCGTTGAGTCTTCGAGTCTTTTTTCCGACCGCTGTGCCCGTGCATGGCCTTTAGTTCTCATCGAGTTTCATTTGGGAAAATTAATTAGTATGGGAACCGAATTCGTGTGTTATAAGACTTAAAAAACTATGTTGTACTGCCTTGCCATGTAAAAACGCTGTATGAACAATCGAGAGTTGCCAATTTTCCTCCGATGAAACGTTTGTTCTTGAGGAGAGTTAGGAATATTTTCTATTGAAATTTTCGGACAATTTAGATTTAATTACGAGGAGAGGCCTCTGAAAAATTGAACAGAAAATATTCGCGAGTTTTCCTGAAAATTGTATGTTTAATCAAAAGAAATTTGGCAGCTGACAAAGGTTCATACAGCGTTTTCCCTTAGCACGTCAGTATACCACTGTATTTGATTTTAAAGGAGCGGTAAACACATTTCAGTGGTTATATGATTAGGGAGTTATTCATCGACTAAAAATGTTAATAAATCTTTTTTAAAAATGCTAACCTTGCAAGAAAGCTAGAAAGTACCTTTGAATGGACTTATGAGCAGACAGGAATTATCATATGACTTTTTGGGAAAAATCGGTTGTCTTTTGAAGTCTTGAAAGATTCTTGCTATCATATTTTTGTCGTTTGCTGGCTGGATTTATCATGACTCGGATTTACGGCGCTAAAGCTAGAAAAACACGAATCTTTATTGAATGGTTGTCGAAATTGTACAGAATTTTGGGTCATGTTTGTTTGCGCCCAGCAAGGATGATTCTCTGGAAATGTATGCAATTTTGTCAAATGATTATCTCTTAAAAACTATTTGACTGAAAATTCTAAGACACTCGATTAAGACCTATGTTATTCTAGTTCCACATTTTCCTCAAATTGTTAGCTCAAACAGCAGCTAGGAAAAATTCTCTGGAAGATAGCATGATTCCTTTCAAAGAGAGGAGTTTGGCTAATATTGAAATGAAAACTTCTTGGATGAAGACAATATCCTCTAGATATGCACGAAAGTCATGCTTGGTGAGACGTTTTCTTTAAAGTGGCGTGAGTGCCATCTACAACACATTTAAGACACCTTTTACTTTCTACACATCTTCCAATGTACCGTGTTGTTTCAGGAGTCACGTCTTTAAAGTCAGTGGATAAAGATGACACTCACCAATGTCCAAGAACCGTGTTCAAGGGTCTCAACAGAATAGGACGGAGGATCGACCTTTTGGACGGGGAGAGGGCGGGAGAGGAGGAAAAAAACAATCGGACTAGGGCACAAAGTTGGACGAAATCTTGTAGATGTTTTAATTAAATTATGGGAGAGAACTGATTCCATTTTCGCACGACGCCCATTGTGAATTCACAAGGGGTCCCGACTTGATTTGACTTACCGAGCGACGTTTCGTTTGCTCATTTTCCATCATGTTGCCAAAGTTCGAGAGGAAACTTAAACGGACGGTGAAATGACACTCTCGGTGTTTCCACTGATCCAGGTGTTACAACCCTTCGGTAAAAACTCATTTTTTGATAATAGAATTATCGGACACCAAATCTCCGCCACGGACAAATTTGAATCCAAAGAATTACGGATGCACTTATTCCATTTTGGAGAAAATTAAGGTGGTTCGTCAAGCTCAAGTGACGCAGTCGAACTGGCATGCGATATATCGCATCGATTAGGTCAAAAATCTCGGTTGATTTTGAATTTTTAGCCAAACAAAGGACGATAGCCCCTGCGCATGAGCCTAAAGAATCATTCTAAACCCAAAAATCAACCAAATTCCGAGAAATGAAAGCAGAATAGTGTTTGGAAAAAAACCTCGCATTCGATTCAGCTATCGATTTCTGTATCGAATACGAGGTTTTTTTCCAAACACTATTCTGCTTTCACTTTTCTGAATTTTGCCGATTTTTGGGCTTAGAATGATTCTTAGGCTCATGCGCAGGGGCTATCGTCCCTTGTTTGGCTAAAAATTCAAAATCTGCCAAGATTTTTTACCTAATCATTTCGATATATCGCACGCCAGTTCGAGCACGTCACTTGAGCTTAACGAATCACCTTAAGGCTTCTCTGAGTGGTCTTGTCCGCAGAGCGACTCTCTATTTTTGATTTTGAAAAACTATGAACGAGCAGAGTTTCAATATGGAGCCGCACAGCTGCTAGATTTCCTTAAAGTATTTGAAACTGACAAGAAAAATAAGTCAGCATGATCGGTGATGTAATTAAGTCGATAGCAATATAAAACGCTAAGCCCATGACCGTAGCATAAGGTGTTTTATGAATAGAATGTTCGGTTAGATGTTTATCATGTCAACGGCTAAAGTACAAAACCAAGAATATCCGTTTGTAAAGTTGTAGGCACATTCCTTTCATACTTTTTTTATTCTTTGGGAAACTAGTCGACAGAATAAGTTTGTTTGGGAATTTTGAAACACTGTGATGCTGGAAATATATGGTTCCGCCCTTCAGCCATCGATACACCTCATATCCATCCTCAGAGTTTTTTCTAAAAAAAAGTCACGAGCTTTTGCAATTGTTTAATAACTTTGATTGATGTTAATTGTTTAAATAATCTAAAATTCTCCGAACGGAAGCAGTTGCAATATTTTCACTAAATTTTGAGAACAAAAAAATAGGAAAATTGCAACAGTCGTTGCGTGTCTGAGTGTTCTGCGTCCATTATCAGAAGATGATACGTTAATATTTGACACTCATGTCCCAAGTGACAACAGATTTTGCATCAGTGTAAACGCAGTCTCCGTCGCATTCTCTCCACGTCTTTAATGAATATCCCTTTGATTTCGCAACTTTTCCGTTCTCCCTTGTTTGTCTTTTTCCTTGCTGTGCATTAGTTTTCATAATTCGCGGAATAGAAATATTGAACTTATCTCTTTTTAAATAATGAATACGCTGATGCAAATGAAACGGAGACCACACTGTCACGGAACTCGAAATAAAAGACTGGAACCTGACTCTGTAATTCCAGGGGGAAAACGGAAAGGAAAACTTTTTACAATTTCATAAAAGAGTTAAAGAATCTGCTATACATTTTTCCACATCTTGAAGAATTTCTCATGAAGAGAAGAAGTGCATCTCCACAGCTACGGATCTGCGAATCGTTGATGCAAGACGTGTTTTCCACGAAATGCAGAGTAAACTTGCTGGAAAATTATTTAAAAAACCAAGAAAGCACCGAGACATCTCACTTGTTTGTTTAATTCATTCATTCACTCATTCATTCTCTTATCGAATAAAGGTAAACAGTGGAGGAGGTTTTGGCACGAGGTGTTTTTCTTCATTATAATTTGATTTAAGATAGTGGAGTTATCACAGAGATTCAACGGTATTTGGTGGTAGAGCTACAAAAACTTTATTTTTTTAATTTTAAACGTTGTATCGGAAAAAATCCAAAATGTTTTAAAGACCGTTGGTCTCGAAACAGTTTCTAGTTATTTCTACTTAGGCTGCGTAATACAAGACTGTAGGAGAGAGGAAGGACTCATAAGTAGAGCAGAAAAACCATAAATTGGACGTATTTCTGTCAAACGGAACAGTGTGTATTATGACGTGAGCTGTGCTACGCATGTATTCTCATGGAAATCGGGGCTCATGTCTTAATGCAGATAGTTCCGTTTGATAGAAATACGTCCAATCAAGGTATTGTTACTGACTTATAGCTCGGAAGATGTTGTGAGAAATTTGGCCCTGAAACTACCCGAAAATAGACCAAAATGTAGTATAAAGGTTTGCAATTTGAGGTCCACGAGAGAGGTTCACATCGAGAATTCCCAAAATCTAAATTTTCGATTCAATTTGACAAAAATTCCTCCTTACATAACTTGCTCCTGTGAGTGGTCACATATAAAATATAAAATATAAAATACAAGGATCAAACGAACAGGAAAAGAAGCAAAATATTTTGATCTAAAAACACACAAGAATTCTTTGAACTTTGAAATACTCCTTCAAATACATTTTTGAACCAAAAATAATTACTTTTCCTGCAACCAATTTTCTAAACACTAGGCATTTAAATATGATTTTACATTTAATTTCATATATTTCATGGGTGTAATGTACCTATAGTTAGTTAGTTAATTTAAAAAGATGATCAGCAGTTCAGCACCTATGGCAATTCACGCCAGAGTCGAGGAAAACACATTAAATTTTGAATTTTTCATTCAGTGAATATATAGATTACATTTTTAAAACGATAGTCTTACTTATGTTTGCTCTCTTCGAGCGCGAAGAGCAGCTTCTTGATAAGTGAGAAATTTGAAATCACTAAAGCGTATTAAATGCACGGTTGTTACTCATTGACTGGGGAATGAAGAGGGAGGTGCAGGAGCTATGAAATATTTGATGAAGCGAGGTTACAGTAAGGAAGATGAGAAGGGTGAAGCTCCCAGGGGGGGGGGGGGAATTGGGAGCATCCTAGCAGAAAAATTATTCATCACAGATATTCATGTTTACAATATCAAAATACAGAGGGATGTCAATGTAAATTTAGTGTGGTCACGGCAGTATGATCTAGATGGCGTTGCCATTCCCACCTTAAAGATGCTTTCGTATGATCGTCAATATTTAACTTTTCATGTGCTCCACGCCAAGAGAGTATAAACTCAATCATTGGATGTGTATATATCATTAAATATTTCAGAAAATTTTCTATAACGTTCAATGATTCTTTAACTTTCCCAACTGCTGTTCACCCAACACCTAATGAAGTAAATTTTATATCTCTCCTTGTAAAGTATGAAGAACAACAGACTTTCTACTTTCCGCACAAACAGATTTGACGGCTTGCATTCGACGAGTAAAAAATGAGAAGTCTTGCGTATGCAACAAGAGGCAAGTAGTTACAGAGATCACGTTCCTATTATTTCCGTATACATGAGATTCTGTTTCCGAGAAAAACCATTTTCTCACGAGATAGGTGTTATTTCACTTTCGAAAAAAGGTCCAGATTATAAGGTGTCTGTCGAAAAGACATCTTACTTCCTACCTTCATTCATATATTTACTCTTTACCGCGAGATATAGTATTCACGGTTCTGAGAAAAGGGTAAAACGATCCCTGATTCCCCGAAAATCCTATCTCCCTCCCGTCATGGGGAGAAAACATAGCCCTGACAATAAATTGTTTACTGTAATATCTGAGTGAAAAAGAATCGACAGTAAAAAGCGATTTGACAATACGATGGTGAAAATACCAGACCACGTATCTCGGTTTACGACGTTGTAGACTTCCTGTCATACTTCACTTCTTAAATGAAAAACCACCCAACGTCAGTTCTTGAAAACTTCCATGATTTTTCCTCTTCGTGCAGAGAAAACTCTGTGAAAATTTCAAGGAATGATATTGATCTGGCCTTCTTCAAAAAAAGAAAAAGTGAGCGGAGATTTTCAAACACCGCAAACGAGATACGTGGTCTGGTAGTCTCACCGTCGAATAGTATTAATAAAATAAAAAGCTTCCTGAACCCTGGTAAAAATTGGCGATAGGAGCTGCGTTTCAAAATACCATAGGAGTTCTTATGGCCGACTAAAGAAGGCTATAGAAAATCATATAGCTGGCTGTAGAATGCGGAGCAAATCATACAGCCGGGCTATACGAAGCTATAAAAAATTATCCAGTCGGGCTGTAGTTTCTATCGCCGGGCTTTACACTTTATCGCCATTGGGTACAAAAGGCTATAAGAAATTGTGTAGAAATTCGTGTGCTTTGGAAATCATTATGTTTTTTACGGAACTACCTTAATGTTTACAAAACACACATTATATTTTCCTTTAGAACACATTTTTTTCATCAATTAAATAGAGAATAATCCATACAGAGTGTGCAAACATTTCAGAATCATGAGTTGAAAAACGCTGACTCCGCGAGATTAAACATTAGAGCCTAACACAAAGCGAAGCGGCGACGCACTGGCGCCTACAAACCTAACATGGATACTTCACGCATTGCGCAATGCGTGAAGTATCACTGTTAGGTTTGTAGGCGCCAATGCGAGTTTCGCGCTCACTGCCCGCCCGCCGCGCCGCGCCGCAATGCATGCTAAGTGCGGCACGCAAATTTTGTTGAAAAAACAACCATGGAAAAAAAAAACAAACAAACAAACTGATGAAAGGGATCCTTGCTGCCTGATTTTTATGAATAAAAAAAAATAGGCGACATTTTTGCTTCGTCTTGATTACTTTATGAACTACCAACACTTTTAAAATACCTAATCCTAAATCGTACGAGTTACGCGAATTGAATTTTGGTCGAAACAGATCTGAATCCTCTTCTTTCCACACAAATTCTCGTTCCTCTAACATAAGGGTGAATCTTTATTTCCAGATGAGCCCTGGAAAACATAGAATTATACGGAAAACAAAGCTCACGTGGAAATTGAGGAACGCCCTTACGTCGGAGAAACAACGAGGTGCAAATGAACATATTTATGCCAAAAGGAATTATGTCTCACACAGTGGCGTGGCGTGAATTGCGATATATCGATTGTAATGCCATTTAAACATATAGTGAAGAATCGATTATTAAGGTGTTCGCTACGAACACCCTGTTTATCGATCCTTCTCCATAGGTTTAAATGGCATAACAATCGATATATCGCAATCCACGCCACGCCACCGGTCTCACATGAACCCTATGCACATAGTTCCTTTTAGCATAAATACGTCCAAATGATCTGACGACAATGGCATGTTGGCCGCTTATTAGTAATTGTAGTCACTAATTCATTAGTCATTATGAAGTAACTATGCTTTGAGACAGAAAAAAGCCATCTTGCATTAACTTTTAAGAAAAAACAGCGTACGAAGCAATGACAGAAACGGATGGGCTTTTTTCTTTTTCTCTCTCTCTTTGAAAGTAAAACCAAGTCAGAGTCAATCCTTGCTTCCGCTTTACAACGCCTCTAAATATGGCGCAGTTGCTTGTAGGTGAAAGGTCGATTTTTTCGATGAAATTATCGGTGTTACGAGCGATGAGTCTTTTCATGAAAATCCGGCAACAACGCGGAACAGGAAAAGCGGAAACTGTTGCGGAGGGAGAGCGAAGAAAGGAAACGCAAAGGCGAGGAAAAAAACGGAGAAAGTTGATTAGAGGCCTGTTGCTCAATTGATTAATCTTAATTACCACCCTCATCTCGGGTTTTAGTAAACGCCCAGTGGTTTTATTCATAGGCTTGACGGCTTTTGAGGTTCAAGAAAAATACCGAGTGTTTTACGATCGTACTGATTGTGCTGCTGACAGATGCTCTGCGATGCAATGTATCACGAAAATCAGCCAAACAAATCTGGTTGACGAATTCGTTCATCAATACTTTTAGTCATTACGTTCCAATCTGCCTCATAGAAGGAAAATAATGGAAATACTACTTGACTGTCCGGTTATTCGGAGAGTTTCGACCAGGATCAGCATGATTACTTTATCATATCTCCCAATTCTTCATTTCTCTTACGAAAAAATGTAACTTCATTTCAATGTTGCCAGATTTTTCCGGCAAATTGCATTTTTACTTGAATAATTTCGAGAGTTTCTGACTGAAAATTTCACTCATTTTTCTTCTGATCTCGTGAAAAATTCGTATAAATTTTTGGCAAAAAATAAGCAAGTTCATTCGCTTAAAAACTTAAATTATTTGAGTCAATTTTACAACCTTGGAATAGAGTTACGTTCCTTCGTCCAAGAAACGACAAAGTTTCTATAATGAATTATAATTTCAATTAAAAATTACGTAGCACTGAGACATGTTTGTGAGAATTTGTTATAACCCAGAAGAAATTCGGAGAGAGTTTAAAGGCGTTCTTTTCTTTAATTCTCTAGTAAAAAAGAAACCTGGGAAAGATTAGACATTACAAAATGCAGTAAGGTATGATTTTCGTTGAATCCTGACAGATATCATAGGGCGAGTACCAGATTCCTGGCATTGTTATCATACTTCTGACGGATACACTGAACGCAAGGAACAACTACCAGGATTCTATTGTTAGCTATTAGATTTTCTGGGTATTACACATATGTATGTATAACTGGATATTTTAAGGTAGCTAAGATGAACCGCGTTTAACAGAAAGGAACCAAGCCACATCAGCTATTGCCAAATTTAACTGGGCAATTTAATTTTTTACGAGAGAAAGTTTGTGCGGATTCCTTTAAAAATTTTGAGGAATTTGCTTCTTACTTTGCAGAAAATTAACTGAAATTTCCACACAAGTTTGAGCAACCGTTTTCGTGTGAAAACTTAAATTGCCTAATTAAATTTGGCAATAGCTGATGTGGCTTGTTTCCTTTCTGTTTAACGCGGTCCATATAATTTTACCCCATATGAATTAATAAAAAAAAGTTCATCCTTAAAAATGAGGCAATAGATGTGGCTCACCGTTCCTAATGGTAGACTTGCCGAGAAATTTTGAAATCTCACCTGGAACATAAATTAAGGACGGATTTAGAACATTTACATGAATACGGCTCACGCCACACAGTAAATCGAGTCAATTAGAAAGTTCGCATACTGTCGCATTGTTGTTGCGTCGTCCGTATAAGCAATAAAGTGGCATTAAGAAAACAGAAGCGCCTTCAAGTTTTAGCTATGCAACATGGACATCCATCAAGTACGAATAATTGTATCAAGACGTTTGAACGAGCGCGGCGCGGATTATTTTCGCGTCTTCAAACTGCTACACCATTTATCTAGAATCTAGTGTGAATTGTGTCAATTATGAGTGAGTAATAAGAATTCTTTATTATCATTCCACCCATACACACTCTTGTATCGAGCCGCATCACGGTGGATCGAGTCAATTAGGGAGGTCGGACATGACATTTTTGACTAAAACTGCAAATTTTGATGTTCATTTCGTTACATTAAAGACTTTAAGGGGTGCTTCTAGAAATAAATTTCACGGGAAAACTGATGGAACCACTTTTAGAACCGCAAAACTTTGTATAAACGGAGTTATAAGCGTTTAAAGTTTCCAAATTTTGTCCGATCTATCTAATTGACTCGATCCATTGTGCGCATTGAAGATTATTTGATTTTCTTACGTGGGTGGGAAAGAATGGTTTGAAAACCACTTGGACTCTTTCACCATCACGATTAGTTTGCTATCGCAAAACTGCGTTAGCCGTGAGTATTTCCCGATCTTCAGAATGAACCTTAATCGCAAAATTTTATTTTAAAGTAGTGGATAAAAATTTTACAGAGGTCAACGGAGAAACGCAATGAGCAATGGTAGTGCACCAGTCCATTTTTAAACATTTAAGGAAATTCAGAACACCATTATTGGAGGAATTCTTAATTTTCGGGGATTCTACACTTCCTTGTGGACAAACATAAGGGAGCAACAGTCATCACTCTTTTTTCGGCTGTTGACCTACCCACTTGGTGGATAATGAGTGTCTGAGGTGACGTCGCGTCGTGAGCAAAACAAGTTTCCCAACTTCGGTTTGTTTGCAAAAGAAAACTCCTAACACGTTGTTAACCATCAACCAAGTAGGTAGGCAGCAGTTGAATGTTGAAGTCCTGAAAGTAAAAGCCTCCACCATCGCCAAGATACTAGAGGATGGTCTCTTGTCTCTGCTATTACTACAGCAACTGCATGCTAAAAAAGAACCGAAGTAACCGCATTCTTAACGCATTATTCATTTGAAACATGACAGAAACACGATCGATAAAAAGTGACAAAAACTACCTAATTCACTGACTTTACACGCTCAATTGAAACCTGCCGCCCGTCAATTTTAAGTTGTTAACACCCGATTAGCTCCACCCGATGGGAAACCAAATAATTTCGAGCGAGCAGGAGATTTTGAGGGGCTTTTAAAGGCTACGGAAGCCAAGACGTGAGTGAGGGAGAGAGAGGAGAGACGTCGGGAGGAAAAAGATAATGACGAGTAATGAGGAGTAAGAGAGTGAAAAAACCTCTCATTCATAAAATTAAAGGGACGCAAAAAGGTTTCGAAGGATACTTGTGAGGGAAATATTTCAACGTCTTGGAAATCACTTGATCTCTATGAAAGACGTGCGACAGGGCTTTTTACGGCGAGACATGCCTAATGGATTTTCGAAAAGGCTCCACATAAATGAATCGGTCGTTAAGAGCAGCCTCCCCTAACCCAGCCGTTTACTTCGGTCGCCGAGGACGTGGATAGGGTTAGCTTTCATAAAAATCGGTTCTTGAGAGGCTCTAAACAACTGTAGCAGCGTTTAACCAGATGCTCTGAACAAGTTCCTGGAATGAATTAATATTTATTAGTTGCAAAAGAAATATTTACGCCACGCGGTGGGCAACTGGACGGCGATTTTTTCCGGGTTCATTTCTCTCTTCACTTCCATTTTCTCATAATCATGTTTTTGCTTTTAGTTCGTTAAAACGAGATTGATTTCTTGAAAATAATTAGGATCGTAGGCTGACCTGTCCATGAGCGAATCGATGGCTAAAGTGCGAAACCTCGTAATTCCTTGTGTGACCTCGAAGACTTCCTGTTGTAATTCATTTTTCCCTTGGAAATCTCTACCGTTATAGCAAAGAGAGCAGTATAAGAGCAAAAATGAAGTTTTGAGAAAACGGGCTCAGAAGCTTTTGACCCGAAAAGTTTATTGAGAGAAGCCTCCGTTCTTTGTCAAATTGTCACTAATCGTCCGAAAGACTCATACATAGAAATAGTTTGGATGATTAAAAATGGACTGATTTTATTTTAATTACATAAAAACGGTATTTTTCATTTTCATGCTAGCTATTGGTAGGCAAGACGGCCGTAAGTGCTATCCTCTACATGCTTTAGTGGTTGCGTTTTGGACACAAGACAGACACATTTTCAGGTTAGAAATTGGTAGAAGAGGGCAGCACTTTACTTGAAAGCAGTGTTTCCACTGGCTATCTGGAGGATTAATGTCACTTCCTGCTGTTTTGCCTGGAACTACGTCAGTTTTTGCGAACTTTCGGCTTTCTAATATGTCTCGTTTGCATACAATTAAATGAATTGTGCTGTTTCAGCTATTTCATTGATTTCATCTAAAAGAGATTAGACGAATTTTGAAGGAAACTCGATTTGGAAAATTCGAGACTTACACCACTCTTTGCTATTGCGGCAATAATGGAGAATTTGCATGCAACTTTTTTATTGCTTCATCTGAAAGTGCTTAAAGAGCTGATTTTGTAGTATTTTCATAATTTTTTCTGATATGGGAAATAGTATAAAGATAGATTTAAAAGTGAGAAAATGCACCGCCTGGTGACGTCATTTGGCGGCATTTCCCATTTAAACACTCGCATTTTAGCATATTAGATCATTTTGTCGTATCTTCTCCAATAATTGTTCAATTCACGGACCAAGGGTACCCTCGTGTTTAGTTCACTCAGTAGTTTCCGCTTAAACACGGAATTCATCAAAATTCGGACACCTGCAAATTCGTCTGAAATTTGACGAATTTTGTGTTTAAAAAGAAACTACTCAGTGAACTAAATACGAGGATAGTCTTGGTTCATGAATAGAGCAGTTATTGAGGAAGATATGACAAACTGATCGAATCTGCTAAAATGCGTGTGTTTACATGGGAAATGCCGCCAGATGACGTCACTAGGCGGTGCATTTTCTCACTTTCAAATCTACTTTCATACTATTTCCCATGTCGGAAACAAATTGTAAAAAATACTGTGAAATCAGCTCTGTAAGCACTTTCAGGTGAGGCAATAAAAAATTTGCATGCAAATTCTCCATTCTTAATTCGGGAAGATTGGATTCTTTTCAAGGTCGGATCATATTTAACGCCGCGAAGAGGTGGAAATTCAGTTAAAGCACCAGAGGCACTCCATTAGACGCAAAGTAATGGTCTTGGGTCGATAAACGGGAAAAAGGTGGAGGACCTCGCGGTGTCTCCTCCGTTTCAATAACCGAGCATCGTTTATGGATGGGGTGTCCGTGTCGTGCCGAGCAAGAGCTAACGGCCGTGTCTCCCGTTTTTATACCCCGTCTTTTTTTTATGAGCGTCCCCGACGGGGTATATTCACGAGTCGGTGCGTTTTATCATTGCGATTTGGCCGAGTCAACTGTCCCATCAATACGGGAAATTAATTGCTATTGGCTCGCTGCATTCGGCCTCACGCAAATCTTCAAGCTTGGACCTCGCTATAGAGAAAAAAAGGAGGTGTTTGCATTTCGGGCATCTTGGAATTTTTTGATGATTTGATGACGTAGGTCGGTACAGCGACATTTATATCCTGTCGATTTTCTTGGAAATGGTGTAATTTAAGGAAAAAAGTCATTCTATAAAAAGTGCTTGAAATTATGCAATGAGTTGATTTAAGTAAAAATATCGGACATAATACTCCGTTTTTCATATTTCGAATTCCAGATTTCGTTGGCCAGGTTATGACGACCTACGTCACAGGGTAAACAAACCTCAAGATGCAAACAACTCCTTTTTTTTCTCTATGGGACCTCGCTCCTTTATTGACCATACGGATGAAAGAACCTGATAACGGATAAGGGACTGGAGAATTTGCACACAAAAATTTTATTGCTTCATCTGAGAGTGCGTTATGAGCTGAGTTCGCGGTATTTTCCAGAATTTTTTTCTTACTTGGGGTGTTGTAGAAAAAAAGATTTAAAAGTGAGAAAATTTGCCGCCTTTTGACGTCATCTGAGGGCTTTTTCTATTTAAACACACGTATTTCAGCAGATTAGGTTATTTTGTCATATTTTCTCCAATAATTGTCCAATTTAGAAACGAAGGATATCCGTGTGCTCAGTTTTCCTAGCAGTACCATTTTAAAGATGAAATCCACAAAATTGAAGACACCAAATTCTGTATTCGTGATGGTTATCCAATTCCTAGCAGTATTTGAACTGCGCTATGCAGAGAGGAACCAAGCCACATCAGCTATTGCCAAATTTAATTGGGCAATTTAATTTTTTACCTAAATTTGGTTGTGCGTATTTTTGAGCAAATTTTAGTGAATTTTCTGTAAAGTACAAGGTAAATTCCTTAAAATTTTTGAAGGGATCCGCACAAACGTTCTCTCGTAAAAATGAAACTGCCCAGATAAATTTGAAAATGGTTGATGTGACTTGGTTCCTCTCTGCAAGCCGCGGTCCATTTAAGGGACTTGGAGGACAAGGCGCATAAGTGTAGTTTTGGAAAAATTTAAAAAAAAAAAACCGGCGCTCCGCTTCGCTCCGCACCGGTTTACACAGGTAATCGATGCAACCAGGACGAACAAGATTTAGTGTAAAATGTAGCACCATATTGGGTTGGATGTGTCCCCACGTCACACGTCCAACATCAAACTTTTCAGATCAATTTTTAACGAAGCATAACTCAATTTTAATTATACATAAATCCATTTCCATTAATTAAGTAATTTATATATTTTCTTACTGAATTTGATTCTACTTAAAAAAGTCAACCTTAGCTCCTAAGAAGCTAGAGCTCCTAAGAAAGAAACAAAAAAAGAAAGCAGGGCCCTATCACAATAAAATTATATGGTATTTTATTGCAGTCAGTTAGGAAATTATCAGCAAATCCTGTAAATCGATACTCAGTCCCTTCTGAGAATTCCAGAAATATAAATAAAGAGCGCAGTCAAATCAACAGCTTCTCGATCGTAACGATTTCACGGAGTGAAACCAAGCGATGTTACTCAATTTTATGCAAATTTGGAGCATTTATTCCTATAGTGGTAATGGTGAAACAAGAAGCTACGTGGTTGCCATGTTTCGTTTCTACAAATTTGTCCCAGTTGAGAATAAAAAAAAGGACCGATAAAATCATTAAAACATTCCGAGGGCATTTTTCATCAACACGACTGTGAAGTTACCTAATCATTCATGCGCACGTCAGAAGTGTTAACCTATTGCCATGATATAAGAGGAAAAAATAATGATGATGCTGAGTTATCTTGGAACAAAAAGAACCCGCCAGAGCCCAGGGCCAAGAGGTGTTACTTTTTGAACGCTATTCCTAATTTTAATTTATTTAAAAATAGACCTAAAAAAAAGATAAGACTCAAGCAAAAAGGAACATACTCATTGTAATGTTTCAAAAATTTCATTCCTGTCTGATCAATTACAATTTGAAAGGAGCAAATAAATAAGGGTAGCATTTTACAACATGAAAAAAAAAATCAGAGCAAAATTCAGCGCAATCAGAGCAAATTCGCTTACGTTGGTCTCTTAAATCTCACGCAAGTCTGAAAGCGGTGAAATCAATTAGTAAATGGAACGAACAAGGCAAATTTCAACCTTTGTTATTGGATCAATTGCGTTAATCACACAATTAGGTTTTGATGATTTAAGCTATAGATTAACAAAAAATAACATCCGTCCAAGCGCCGAGTACTTACATCGAATATTAACGGAGAAATCACTCATTGAAAAGCACTTCGTAAGTCATCCACCGCGGTAATGTAGGACATGGTTTTTTCCACTTTGATGACGTCAATAGGAGACACACTCATTTGCATCGGTTGCTTGCCGTGAAACACAGCAGGAGAAACCAAAGTTGGTAGAAACTACGGTATGCACTTTAGTAGAGGATGACGTAATACGCCGTGTTTTCCGTTGAGCAATATTTCTTTTAGAATTGAACGTAAAACCTTGGCGTTTGTATAGATGTTATTATTTTTTGCTAATCCACAGGATGATCCAGAGTTAAATGGCCAGATTGCAGGAGTCGAAATACCCCTAAACCTCCTCTGTAAATTGAGATTTCGATTTTTTAGATCATTTATGAATTATTCAGAGCATAAGAGTATAGCAAAGTACAAATTTTCCTGAGATTTGGTTCACAGCCGTTGCCAAAATTCAGGAAAACGAGTTACTTTCCGAAATTTTGGGGGGCCGTAGCTCCAACTGAGGGCACTTTTGGAAAAAAATACACAACAAAAGTCTTATTTTGACCCATAGAACACGCTTCTGCAGTCTGGCCATTTATCCCTGGATCACCTGTATAAGCTTAAAATATCAGAAAATGATTTTTTGACTAGTGCAACTGACCCACTAGCTATAAAAGGGATCCCAACCAATCGTATTTCAGAGTCGAAGTGCCGGGAAACCAATTAACTCGACCGTCGTTTTTATTGGAGGAGACACGCGAAACATACATAATTTCGTCCGGTGATCATTCCTTGCTCCTCGATTTTTCGAAGAACGGCAACTCTTGGAGCTTATGAATCATGAGACGGGACAAGGAAGCTCCAAGGAAAGTCAGAGCACGAGGGTGGCGGAGCTGGGGAAGGGCAATAAATTGATCTCTTAAAGAGCAGCTACAAGTAAAGCGTGCCCGTCTCTTCTGAATCTAGGTGAGGAGGTTAGAGCAAGGGCAGGTTTCGACGGGATGGAGGAGGGGATAAGGTGTCGCTGTTTGTGAACACGGCGCCTCGCGACAAGTCCCAAGGGATCAAGAAAGAGGGAGAGTTATACTCCGTTCGCGGCAAAGATTACATTTATTTACTTCATCTTCATCGATAGCGGGTTGTCTGGATGGTTATGCCTCTTTTAGGCATTGTTGCAAAAGAGAATTCCGACCCGCCGAAATGTGAGATGAAATGAGAACTTATTCGGTGTATGATACCACTATTTTAACGTCAGTGCGCGCGGCTGGTATCGCGCTCAAATTGAAGGCGCACAATCGTGAGAAGAGAACAAAAGTGAGGGCGGATACAGCTTTAAAGTGAAGTATTCAGCTGCCGCTTCTTGTTTTCTGCGTTAAATTGTGTGATGCAAATTTGACCCTTTTGATCAAACAATTACTTGTTTGCGAGTGAAATGCAATCAGTGTTCGAAACTCACTTTTGAGTTTCAGGAGCCATGTGGCGCATCAAGCCCGATTTTTAGGCGCCATTGAAGATTTTTTAGGGGCCAAATTGACTTTTTGCCTATATTTTACGCATATTTACTTAGTTAGACGCAAGATGTTTTCGTATACAAACCACGATATTTTAATACGCTAGTATAGACAAAAACTATTTGTTTTTAAGCTTTGTATACCTCTGTACTAAAACGAAAATAAATTAAATTTAACAATTCAACAACAACGAAATGATATTCTGGGACTTTTTCAGAGCATCCGCGGAAAAAAAGCTTGTATGCGGAGACAAAATTCGAGAAGGTCAATTGAACTGCATTCTGCAATTAGGAACTACAATTTCTGGCTCTGTAAAGGAACAACGTATGTGCCATTAGATTCCCTATGCACAAAAGTGTTTTTGCGGATGATGCAGAAATTGTTGTTCCAAATTACAAAATGAAGTCCAATAATTGGATTTACCAAACTTTTTTGCGACTTACGGAATATCCAAGCAAAAAATTAGCTTGCATCGAATATACATCAAAGGTCGATTGGACTGCATTTTTCGATTGAGAACTACGATTTCTGGCTTAGTTTAGGAACAACGAATGTGCCATTAGTTTCCCTATGCACAAAAGTTTTTACAAATGAGACAAATATTGTAGTTCCGAATTGCAAAATGAAGTCCAATTGGAATTACCTAACCTTTTTTGCAAGTCACACCTCCCAGTTTAGAGCAAAAACTGTTGCAAGTTGCTTCTTATTTCAGTGCACGCATGGTGATTCCGTGACAATTTTGAGAACGGAGAAAAAACTACGTTGTTTTGAACGCAAAATAAAGTTCTGCGTTGATTAATTTTTCCCCATTATCATCACATTATAGACGCTCTTGTTTCTGGAACATTCTGGAACAGTTCATTTAGAAATTTCCTCTCTTTTTCGCCCCTCCCCAAAGGGTTATGGGTTAAGTATTTTTCTTTTGTTTTGAACTTTTACGGACTTTTACCCCTCCCTTCCCCCAAAAAATACACCCTCACAGCGTTCTTTTCGTTTCTTATTGTTTACACAATTTAATCATTTTTCATTGTTTTGTAGTCTCGAAGTTTCTCGAAGAACAGAACAGGGATTTTCAAATCCTGTTTACAATAAAGAGGTCCCTCCACCTCAATGGAACAAAAGGGATGCATTTTTGTCCTTTTGTTCCGTAAAATTCGAGTTTCCCGCCACAGGACAACGAGGAAATAGTTTCTAAATTACATCCTAATTGCAGGAGGGGTCAGCAGAGGGGGGGTGGGAATTTTGGAGGTGGCTACAGACCAACCGAGCTTACAAAAGGGAGACCCCTTCCCTAAAGTTCAATCAGTGTGAGTTTAGAAAGCGAAGAAGTTCCATGGGTGAACAGGTCAGAGGGTCAGTGGTTCAGTGGTTCAGTGCCTCAGTAATTCAGTAATTCAGTGCTTCAGTGTTTCAGTGTTAGTGATTTAGTGGTACACTGCAGTCAGCAACCGGAATTCCAACATTTGTAGTAACTCAATTTGGATTAAGCTCCTAATATGTAAGTGAACCTTAAAGCTTACTCATACCTTCTATTTTTATACACTTGAAATTTTGATAGTTTTAATTTTAAATTTTTTATTTTTAGAATTTTTTTTCCGATTTAAACATTTCAAATTTAAATTTTTAATTTACAAATTTCAAATTTTGAATTTTCAAATTTTTAATTTTTATTTTTCAAAGTTAAATAAAGCGGTCATTTTTCAAATTGAAATTTTTTCGCTTATAAATTATAAATATTAGGTATATTCTATAGTATTTTATCATTACTACGGCCGTACCAGGTTTAAATTGTTATTAATCATCGTTTTGGGTGCTCGTATTCTCAGAAAAAAGATAAAGGAAAAAAGAAGGTAAATAAATAAAAAAGGAAAGTAATAATAAATTATTCAAATTCATTCGAATTCTATGGATCAACAGTATATTAAAGTGATTCGATGGACGCCATATTTTGCGTCAGAACGGCATGCGATATACCGCATCAATTAGTTCCACTTTTTTAGGTACTTGTCATTTTTCTCCAATTTTGAGATCGCAATTCTGTTGTCAGGAGACAAAAGTACTTACTTACCAATTTTAACAAAGAAATTCAACGTAATAAAGGCGTGGTTTTTTTTTTAGAGAGAAAATATTGCATTCGAAAGCAGTTTCGATATCAGTATCGAATGCGATGTTTTCTCTAAAAAAAAACCACGCCTTTATTACGTTGAATTTATTTGTTAAAATTGGTAAGTGAGTACTTTAGTCTCCTGACGACAGAATTGCAATCTCAAAATATAGAAAAATGACGAGTAGCTGAAAAAATGGAACCAATTGATGCGATAAATCGCATGCCGTTCTGACACAAAATATGGCGTTCATCGAATCACCTTCATTGTTTTTCTGCAATTTGCACAGATCTACACAACCAAAAAACCCTTAGATTGTGAAAACTTTCTTGAATTCTTGAGTAATTTTCAGCGCTTATTCTGAAAAAATAAACGAGAATCAACCCTCAAAATCGCAGATTTTTTAATAGAAGTGAACATTCGTTTGGTTAAAGTTTAAAAGTAATCAATCAAAGTATTTATTAATTGGACTGCATTTTGCAATATGGAACTATAAATTCTAGCCCGGTTTAAAAACAACGTATGTGCCATTAGTGTGCACTATGCACATAAGTGTTTTTTCAGATGAGCCAGAATTTATAGGTCCAAATTGCAAAATGTAGTCGAATTGTCCAATCGCTCTCATGCTTTTTGACTTATATTATTGCTATTTTTCTTTTAGGTCATTTTTTTGCATTCTTGAATCTTGAGTAATTTTTAGCGCCTAGTCAAAAAATAAACGAAATCAAAATCCCAGAATTTTTAGAAGAAGGTCATATTTGCTAGGTTAAAATTGATTAACAATCAATTCAATTATTCATTAATTTCCCAATTATTTTCATGCTTTTAGACTTTTAATAATTCTTTTTTTTTTTTTGTTTGTTTCAGGTCATTATTTTGCATCCAGAATCGCATCAAAATACATGGATTAAATAAAATAAGCGCAACTACACCTCCACATTTGAAAATCTCCGATGGTGTTCCACTTTCAGAAAAGAAAAGTAACCGAGGAATCTCCCTCAAATTCTCCGTAAATATTATAGAATGAGTGAAAAACTCATATTAATGAAAAACTGCTGATTAGTTCTGGTTGAAAATAATAAAACAAGAGCAGAGATTTGCGACGTCACAGTCAAAGATAAGTATTTTCAACCTTCAGCTATCGATATTCGAACTCTCGTTAAAGTTTTAGTAAAAAAAAATTGCGCACAGGCTATAATTTTAATTTACATTAGATCTTTAGCAGCTCTGCTTCCTTCATTTTTCTATTTTTCCAGATCGGCAAAACAGTAATGAAGTTTCCGGCATTTTGCTTTTTGAATGAAATCAACTTATTTTATGGGACTAAATTTTTATTTTTCCTCTTCAAAGGCTTCATGCTAATTTTTCTTTCTCCTTTCTCGTGTATTTATCTCTTCTAAATTGACAAGAGACAGGGTCAGAGCACAAGCTACTTTCAGCATACTGATCGCGGATAAAATTGCTTTACAGAATTGGTAGTTTTTCTCAAACATCATATTACTTTTTCTCTCCGTGTTTTTTTCAAATCTTTATCATGTTTTTTCTTTATCTATTTCTTTTTACATCGATAAGAAACGAACACAGTGAAAGTTGTTTCATCTTCTTTTATTTTTCTTTTTTTTCTTTATATATTCTAAATACCTCAAACTAATTTTCCATTTTTTCTTCTTCTTTCAGATTGGCAAGAAACGGGTGCAGTGAAAGCAGTTCATACCTAATTTTATTTTGCTCTCTTCATTTTATTTCGTAACTACCTCTTATTAATTTCTCTTTCTTTATTTATTCTTTCTTCCATCTTTCATTAGCGTCTCCTCTGAAGACCCAGATACACCTGCGAATTAGAAGCGCTTGTTGAAAGTGAAACACCAATAGGAAAGGAAGATTTTGATAGCTAGACGTCGAGCGATTGAAATCCCGGTTTCCTATTGATGTTTCACTTTTAACAAGCGCTTCTAACTTGCAAGTGTATCTGCCACTTTACACCATTTGCAGTTGAAGTACATATTGTAATTGGACGTATTTCTGTCAAACGGAACTATGTGCCTTAAGACATGAGCCCTGAGACCCATAAAAATACATGCATAACAGGGCTCACGTCATAATGCACATAGTTCCGTTTAACAGAAATACATCCGATTGAAACTACTAATTCTTTTTCCCTCACAAAAGCACTTATCTGCAAACTGCTAATATTTCTGAAATAAGACAAATTATCAATTCCTCTACTGTACAGCATGGTCCAATTTAGACGTATCATAAAGTCACATTTTGATCATTGAATCGCTCATTAATGATGTTTGATATTTTAAGTATTTAAAATCAGAACAATTATAATTGGACTGCATTTTGCAATTTGGAACTATAAATTCTAGCTTATCTGAAAAAACACTTACGTGCATAGGGAAACTAATGGCACATATGTTCTTTTTAAACCGGGCCAGACTTTATAGTTCCAAATTGCAAAATGCAGTCCAATCATGCTGCGTTCAAAAAGCCACTTGAAATGACTAATTATTTGCTCACAGAATAAATAGCTCAGGAGAACAAATAGCGTAAAAACAATTGCACTAAGGTGATTCGATGGACGCCATATTATGTGTCAGAGCAACATGCGATATCGCATCGACTGGTTCCATTTTTTCAGCTACCCATTATTTTTCTCGAAGTTTGAGATCGCAATAATGTTGTGAGGAGACTGAGGAATTCACTTAACAATTTTGACAAACAAATTTTACTTAATAAAGCCGTGGTTTTTTTAGAGGAAAAATATCGCACTCGATACTGATATCGAAACTGCACTCGAGTGCGATATTTTCTCTCTAAAAAAACCACGCCTTTATTACGTTGAATTTGTTTGTCAAAATTGGTGAGGGAATTCTTCAGTCTCCTGACAACAGAATTGCGATCTCAAAATTCGAGAAAAATGACGAGTGGCTGAAAAAATGGAACTAATCGATGCGACACAAAATATGGCGTCCATCGAATCACCTTAAGTTCCAAATATTTGCACGGAATGAATTTAGCATTAGAAAAGAGGAGGTATGAGTTTTGACAAATATATTAAGCAAAAATCAAAACTAATTTGTTATAAAAGTTTTTATTTTCAAGTTAGGTTTAGGTTAAGAACTAATCATTCCTTTTTTTTTCTTCTTAGTCTGTTTCAGGTCGGAAAGAAACGAAGAGGATGGATGCTCCGCATGTTGAGTCATTGAGGACGGAAGTAGTGCCCTCCTAAATGTGTATTATTTCCATATAATTTAGAAAGTAGTAATTACTAGTATGATTGAAATTTTATCCAATCAATTTTTAATTAATTTCATTCATAAAATCCATAAAAATAATTATATTTTAAACGTGTCGTATCCTTAAGATGATTCAACGGACGCAATTTTTTGTGCCAGAACGACGTGCGATATATCGAATCGATTCGTTCTGAAATTTCAGCTACCTGTCATTTTTTTCGAATTTTGAGATCGTTCTTCTGTTGTCATGAGTCTGAAGAATTCATATTCCAAATTTGACAAACAAATTCAACGTAATAAAGGCGTGGTTTTTTTAGAGGAAAAATATGGCATTCGATACTGACATCGAAACTGCACTCGAATGCGATATTTTTCCTCTAAAAATACCGCGCCTTTGTGAAGTTGAATTTCTTTGCGAAATTTGGTACATGAATTCTTCAGTCTCATGAAAAGAGAAGTGCGATTTTAAAATTCGCAAGAAATGACGAGTAGCTGAAATTATGAAATGAATCGATGCTATATATCGCACGTCGCTCTGACACAAAAAATGGCGTCCGTCGAATCACCTTAACTTGAATGCCCTCAGCTGTTTAAAGGGATATAAGAAGTATTTGCTATTCCTTCCAGTTCTGCGCATGGTTCTCATTTAATTCAGTCAAATAATATTGCATTTAACTGGGAGAAATTAAACTGCATTACGCAAAAATAAATTATCTTTTTCGGTTCACCGTAGAAAAAACACGAGTTTCATTTTTCCAACATAAGTAGGTGAATTTTGAAGAGCCAAGAATATTAATTCCTTTTTGCGTAATGCAGTTCAATTACTACAACTGAATGCAAACTTGTAATTGGATTACACTTTGTAATAAGGAACCATTATTTCTTGCCAATTTTAGAAATAACACACATGCCATTGGTTTCCCTATTCAGATATGTGCTTTTATGAGAGCTAGAGATAGTGGTTTCTCATTGCAAAATGTGATCCAATGATGTTGCAAGTCCAAAGAGAGTATGAAACTGCAATTCAAATTAAAATTTGGAAAAATAACGTTTGATTCATTATGGCATAATGCATCGACTAAAATCTTGGCGAGAGAGAACTGGACACATTTAGGCTAGAAGCAACTATGTTGCAGGCAAATCCTAAGCACATAGTTCCTTTTAGCATACATGGGTCCAACTAATTTAATTGCTGATAACAAGAAAACTTCTAATTATAATGAGGGGTTTAATAGAGAATTCTAAAAGCCAGTTTTGTCACCCATTGCAAACCATACTAATAACTCTCGATTTATCTTGTTTGTTCCAGAAGATGCGGCAGAAGAAGCGGGGGTTTTGGGGGAGGGCTCGCTGAGGGGGGAGATTCCCGGGGAACGGGGGGTTCGTGGGGTTGGGAAGAACCGCGAGACGAGGATTCCCAAGGGGGGGGGGAGGATTCCCGGGGAAAGGGGGGCTCGTGGGGTTGGGGGCGGAATCGCGGAGTAGGGTTTCCCAAAGGGGTTCCCGGGGAGAGGGGGGACTCCGTTGGGTTTATGTAGGATCGCGGAGCAGGGTTTCCAAGGGGGGAGGGGCCGCGGAGTAGGATCACGGGGGGAGGACTAGGGTTTTTTTTTTTTTTTTTTTTCTCCGCGACTGGCTTGCTGAGATCCTCCGGGGCGTTACGTCCCGGGGTCTGCCGTCGCCGGCAGGGGCGCCCGCCGGGACCCCGTGGGTCCGTTGGGTGCCCCTGCCCCCGACCCCCCGCGAGGGGGGTCACTTTGCCCCCCCGCAAGGGGGGGCTTTTTGACCCCCCTCGCGGGGGGTCGGGGGTGGGGGCGCCCAGCGGACCCTTATGGGGTCCCGGCGGGCGCCCCTGCCGGCGACGGCGGCTCCGGGGCGTTACGCCCCGGAGGATCTCAGCAAGCCACGAGTGGAAAAAAAAAAAAAAAAAAAAAAAGGGAGGAGGTGGGAAAGGAACCGGGACGCTGGAAGCCGGGGTTGGGGGAGGCCGCTGCTGGTGGACACCGTCGTACCGGGATCGTCGCATTTTTTTTTTTTTTTTCCCCTTCTTTTCTTTCTTTTCTTTTTTTTATTCTCTGTTGCAGGTGCTGCTGCTGGGTGCCATCGTACCGGGATCGTCGCATTTTTTTTTTTTTTTTTTTTCCCTTCTTTTCTTTCTTTTCTTTTTTTTATTCTCTGTTTCAGGTGCTGCTGCTGGGTGCCATCGTACCGGGATCGTCGCATTTTTTTTTATTTTTTTTTCCTTCTTTTCTTTCTTTTCTTTTTTTTATTCTCTGTTCCAGGTGCTGCTGCTGCTGCTGGATCTTCCCGCAACCGAAGGTAAGATACTGTTTTATTCCTCCTCCATAATCAGTTGCGGAGGGCGCTACTTTCGTCTTCTGCGGGCACAGCTGTTTTTAGGAGTATCAAAAACGGCATGGAGAAGTGACAGGTGGAGATGCATCGGCGTTGGTGAGTGTATTTTTTTGTTTCCTCTTCCCCTTTCCCTCTTCCTCTTTCCTCTCCCTTTTCCTCTTCCCTCTCCCTTTTCTTCTTCCCTTCCCCGTGGATTAGGGCTCTTGGCGACACCACGTTAAAAAAAACGCGCCGTAAGCTCTACCTCCAGGAGCAGCACCGTATCCTCTACCTGATCGGGCTTTCCTAAGGTGGTGTGGAAACGAGCTTGTCAAAATATGTTCCTCTATTCCTCCTCTGAGTAAGTAAAATCAAAACCTGAGAATCTTTTCATCAAGTGCTTTTTTATCTTTTTTATAGGGAGAGCATAAATTCAAAACCTGGCAAGTGCCCCCAGGTGTTGCTACGATTGAGCACCAGTTTCTATAAGGTCAAAGTGCATAGAACATTTCTTCACTAAAATTTAATGAAGGGAAGTATTCAGGTCCTTTTACGCTACGGAGCAAGATGCACAATTTTAGCAATACCGGATGACACTTTCCAGATTTTGAATTTCCACTCTTCACGTATCAATGGCTAAAGGCGAAAAAGTAAAACCTCAATTGTAACGCTTAAGGTGATTCGACGGTTGTCATTTTTTGTGTCAGAGCAACGTGCGATACATCGCATCAATTCGTTCCATAATTTCAGCTACTTGTCATTCGTTTCGAATTTTGAAATCGCACTTCTATTGTCATGAGACTAAAGAATTCATGTATCTAATTTCACAAAGGAATTCAATGTATTAAAGGCGTGGGTTTTTAGAGGAAAAATATCGCATTCGACTGCACTTTCGATATTAGTATCGAATGCTATATTTTTCTTAGTCTCCTTAGAATTCTTTAGTCTCATAATGACAACAGCAGTGCGATCTCAAAATTCAAAAAAAATGATAAGTACCTTAAATTATGAAACGAATTGATGCGATATATCTTTCGTCGCTCTGGCAAAAAATAGCAACCGTCGAATCACCTTAAAAAACGTCCGACTCGATCTTAATCAAAGAAAACTAATTGAAATGTTTCATTGCAATTGGCTGTGATTTATTTAGAGAAAGCGATGAAAATATACAGAGAATTTCAATAGGATCCAATGGTTGGTTATCCTTGAAAACATTAAAAAACATTGAAGACTTTTATCATCGTAATCTGAAAAACGCATTTCCGATTTTTATCATTGCGTAACCGTCAATAGAAAGCGAAACATTAGTCGGAGAAAACAAAATGTTTAGTGGAGCAATTTCTGTAGAGTTCCGTTGAATAATCAAAAATGGAGAATCCCACTATAATTTGGTTGAAAAATGAGAATCCCGCTGAAGACATCTAAGAGCACAAAAATTAGATGATCAGTCTATAGTTGCAAGGTTAAAAAGTTGCACAATTTTAGCAACATTGGAATTCTTGTGGTTCCTTTTTGCAAAATGCAATCCAAATGTCTTGAAACGCATCAACCCAAGCAGCCATTCATACTCAAAGGCAAGCAATGTTGCATAAGGGCAATAATGAAGGAGTTCTCGCTGCTTGCGTTTTCCTAAGCATTAGCACATCATTGCGTTCTGCGACGGTTCTTTTTCTCTAGTTCCTTGTCTTGTATTCTGTGAATGTGTCACGAGGTTACCGACCGAAAAGATATCTGCAGTTTTTCGAGATTTTTGAAGAAAATGGAAAACGCTGGTGACCGGAAACCCCGAGGGAACGATCTCATCACAACTTCCGAGGGTCTTTGCCCTCAATTAGATTTACACTCGTCGATGGCAATTTGATTTAGGTCATATTTGAGGCGTCAGCTTTGCTCGCGTCTTTCTTCCATCGCTTTGAGGAAGGGAGCTGATAATAACAATAACAACTTTAAGCGCATAGTTTTTCTTTCACTGATGCTATGTTTAACTTTGTGCTAAACCTTCGTCCCGTGTGGTAAATGAAGCATCATAAACATGTTATAACCATTCTCTTTTCAACATTCATTCAACACCAATTGGAGAGCTTCAAGTTGATGGCCCTCTAACACAAGTAGATCACTGTGAATCGACGGTAAATACACAAATCTGGATTGTATTGTTTTAGGATTGCCGTTTCTGATTATTTGTTACGGAAAATCATTTGTACATGATTAATGCAGATTTTATTCCTATTTTTAAGAAGCTATATAGAGGATGAAAAAAAGTCGCACCAAGTTTTCTGAGATAATGCTGATTAGTCAATCTTCAAAAATAAAAAATAAAAAACTTAACTATCACGAAAAATTTTCAAGGACAAAATTATCATATTTGAACTTTTACCATGGATCGTAAGTTGACAATCATTGACTGAACGCAAAATTTTTCAAGAATAATAAGAATAAAATTCAAGGATTGCAATATTTAGTCTATTACTGATGCCCTCCGAGTTTATAAAATAAAACTCCCTGATAATAATAAAATAGTGAAGCGAGAGGTTCTAGTTAAGCACAATAGACGGGCCTTCCATTGCCTAGCAAGGCATTTTAAGCTAATACCGAGATGGAATATTTGTTTCTGAAAAATTGCATGACGCGTTACTGCTGCAAAAGTATACAATAATTTTCTTTCGGCCGAAAGAAGAGGTAGAGGTTGTGCTAAAAATAGCACAGAACTTGGTATAGACCATGGCTCAAATGCAAAATTGGCCATAAATATCGATCGGAGGTAGTAAAAGTTGCAGAAAAGTAACGTATAAAATACGCACTATATCGTTTCGCTTATTTATGAACATTGTAATCCAAAATGTTCAATGTACTTTTTACAGTGATAAAAACAGAAGAAGAATGATTATTGATAATAATTTGATGACGTTAACATTAAAAATGATGACTGTTTAAAAATGACTGTTTCAACAAATTCGGAACCCAAAAATCGAGTCTGCTCAATACAGAAGATTGAGTCTGACACGGAGACAATGTAGTAGATTCGAATTACAGTGTATCTTACAGCAAAGGACAACGACTGTTCGAGGGTTGGATTGAAACGAGGAAGGGAGGGCAGAGGCCCCAGAGGAAGGGAGGAGGGGAGTTTACAACGGGGTTCAAAGGATGGGCCTGAGTCTGCTTTTGCACTCATTAGAGAGCGCTCAAATGCCGCTAAATTGACTTCATCGGGTGGGAAAAGTAAATGCTTTTGTTATTTCCGACTTAATTAGGCTCGGGGAGTTTGAACCCTGAACGGTCGGAGAGGGATAGGCATAGGGAGGACCGGGAACAGGTCCTTAGCAGAGGCTTGTTCTTCTTTGGTGGTATTTTTTCAATTGCTTCGGCAGACAGAGAGATACTTGTCATATGGCTGGGAAACAAAATCATTCTAATTGGTTTTTTAATTACTTTTAAATTTACGAGCACCGTTTTCGAAAGATTTCTAAAGTCGCTCGAGGCCTGTAGCAAGACGAGGAACTTTCCAGACAAAAAAGCGCTCTTATAGTTATTCCTCCCGAAGATGGGGAAATGACTATGAGTGAGTTTTCAGAAGCTCCCAGTCAAAGTTTTCATCTAATTTCTGGTGTCTAAGCATGAAAGAGAGGAAAAGTTTGCATAACAGCTCTGAGCCTCTTAAATTCTTCTCGGGAAAAACACCTGTTCTTAAACGGCGAGGGAAAAAATTGACACAAGTGCAGAGTATGTATGCCAAAACAGGTCTGAATTGTTTTCCAGTAAATTTCAAGATTGTAATGACATCTTTTTAAAATTAGGCGTTAAGAAACCTTCAGTAAAGAATATGGATTAAAAAAATGTTATGTTGGAACTTTTTGACAAATAATTGGCCAATAAAGGATTTTGATAGTTGAAAAAGTTACAAGATATGTTAGGGATTATCAAGGAAAATGTTTTAAGTTCAAAACGATACCTTATGACAAATTAATTCTAAATTGTAATACTGGCGAAATTAAACATGACGAAAAAACAAGATTTACACCTGAATGTAATACACCTTGATACAAGATAACATTTTGTTCTTGAATTATGTTGCTTATCTTCTTTATTCGTTAAACCGATTGCAAAAATTTTAATAAAACCAGGACAGTATTTTCAGCCGGTCAACCGGGTGACGAAACAATTACTCTTGGAGATTCAACATTTTCTTACAAGTGATACACATTTTAATTTAATAATGTTGAGTAACGAAGTCAAGCTGAGCAGACCGTAAAGAATGTTTGTTGAACATTTGTCTGTGTATTTGTGTCTCTTTAACAAACTGCTTTATGCATCACTCATTCATGAAAATTAGGCGCGGATTAGCGTTGATCCCTGAAAATAAACTCTTGCTCCGGCAGAGGCCAACAGGGCTAGGTTTATAAAATAATTTGGCATGCATGGCGAATGCAGAGTCATTATGTCTTCTGTAGAAATTTATTAGAAAAAGATTCGTGGCTAACGTCACCTCGCGCAAGAAAAACTCATTCGCATCTATGTGATGTACAGAATTGGGAATTAACTAAACACATTATTTATGCTAACTTGAAAAAAAATGAGTATTTTAATATTGTTGCGAGGGCTATATGAACGGGGAAAAAATGCGTAATTTGCTTGTGGTGTTTCAAAAATTTGTCCTTCAATTTTAATAAATTGAAGAGTATTTACTTAGTTTACTAATTTAAATGAAGGAAAACGAACCAACACTGTAGCTTGATATTTTCAGAAAATATTATTCGCTATGCCACTGACTACTATCATGCCGTTTTTATCGATCTTCTGTGAGCTCCGCGACACCCAACTGCCACTGATAGCGATACTGCCAGAGCTCCTTCTGTAGATCTCATCTTCCCCATTTTCTGCCTCATAAAAATACTATCAATTCACGAATTTTTTATTTTAATATAATTATTGGAGAATAATCTTCATACAGAGAGGAAAACTCAGGAAAGTTTTCCAAAAATGACGTTGAGTATTATTCCATTGGAAAATTTATTACGGAAGGATGTCTGGAACCGAGATTGCAGCTTCGCCATCCGTATGCAGAATTTATAGTTTATAGAAAGGTTAGTTTCAAAATGAGGAGGGTAAAACCAGAGACAAGAGACCCTCCACTAGTATCTTGGCCATGGTGGAAGCTTTTACTTTCGGGACTTCAGCATTCTACTGTTGACTTACCTACATGGTTGATGTTCAACAACGTGTTGGCAGTTTCGTTTTGCAAACAAGCCGAAAATGGCCGATGTTTGGGAAAGTTGTTTGGCTCATGACGTCATCCGAAGCTCATCATCGACCATGTAGGTAAGTCAACAGCCGAAACTAGGGTAATGACTGTTGCTCCCTAATAATTGTCCATAAGGAATTGTTGAAACCCCGAAAGTAAAAGCTTCCACCTGTCGCTAGGAGGCCAGTGGAGGGTCTCTTGTCTCTGGGTAAAACAAACGATTACATTATAAACGTATCAAGTTGATGGTTGAAAAGAGAAATGAGGTAAAAGAGACGTGCGAGTAGACAAGAAAAAAGCTTTGCGCACGATGAGAATGAATGAAGGGAAAAAGAATAAATAAAAAGGGAAGAAAGAAGACGAGTCAAAAGAAAATAATTTTCACTTTTATATACATCGCGAGATAGCGGAGGTTCGTAATATAAAAATCTGGACTCATTTCTAAAAAGTGCGTTTCCTTCGCTTGATCTGCAATTCCGTTCGGTCGTTTATGAAAAGGGGAAAAGAAACAAGAAAAAGAAGATTTGAGTGGGAGGCGGAGAGGGGAACAATAACAAGCCCCGCTCTGCGTTTATTTACTCGTCTGACATCTGTCCATCTCGCGGTCCGCGTCTTCGGTTCCATTGTTTACAAACAAAAGAAAGTCGAACTTGGGACTGAGACACAAGCGCGGTCGTAAAGCAAGTTTAAATCGCTCGGGCATTTAGGCCGAGCGGGAGCGGCCGGCTTTGCACATCTGAATGGTTATCAAGACCGCAGATCGTTGCATCATTGCCAAAGTAGATAAAAACCACCGCCTTCTAATCACGGTAATAAAAGAGTTCCGTTCGTGATCAAAGCGATCGACCTGGTTCGTAAAAAGAAGGAGAGTAAATCCATCCGCGATGGGTCTCTTCATCTCTGGAAATCATATTCGGGTCTCGTTTTTTGACGTTTATCCCAAATCCGAGCAACGCAGCATTCGCAGCATAGAGCGAAGCAATGCGAGTTCACGCTTTGCACCATCGCGCCTTCAATTCTGCAGATGCGACATGGACATCCGTCAAGCAAGAATAGTCGTATGCCTGCGCCGTCATCAATGCTCGCCCATTAATTCAAAATGATAAAAAAGTTTAGCGTGTGATCAAAGCAATCGACCTGGTTCGTAAAAAGAAGGAGGACAAACACGTCTGCAATGGAATGCAATGACGTTTTTTAACGTATAAGGGCCAAGAATGGCTCAGTATTTGCTTAAATAAACGTCGCTTTCATTCATCGGAACACAAATGAGCGGAACTAAATTAAACAGACCTACAAATTTTGTTTTTAGAAAGAACTGTAAGAAATGAAACAAATTTTTGTAGTAGGGAATCAGTAAACATCGCGTTTCTCAGCACTAAAACAAGGATTTTTCGGACAAGTTCAATTTGGTGAAAATTTGATAGGCGATGGAAACAATCTTCGGGAATTTTTCCAGATTCGGAAAAAGAACTGAATAGGCTAAGCATTACTTCAACACCACATCCTTTAGGAGTGTACCTCACTGGAAAAAACAAACACATTGGATCTAGAGTCCAGACTCTTGAAAACATTGACAAGAAAAAATACCCTTGATTCAATCGGATTTTTGCTTGAATCAAAACGAAATCCGCTTAAATTAAGAGGCTTGGTTTTTGATTTAAGCTAGATTCTGATCGAATCAAGAGTACTTTTCCTTGTCGATGTTTTTAAGAGCCTGGACTCTAGATCCAATGTGTTTTTTTCCAGTGGCTCCTTGTGAGTCCGCTTTTGATTGATAATATCTGACAAAATGAAAACCAACTTGAATACTACTGCAATTCTCCTGAACTTCATCCAAGAGGTTTAAATAATATTAATACGTGACAATGGTCGTGAAACTTACGCGGAACTTAGGATATAGTAAAAATTAAGGGATGCGGTATGAGGAGAAAGCGGGGAATGGTTCGTTTATTACTGATAAAAACCCTCTGAGGGAGGGCAGACTTCACAAACCCGGCAACGCCACAAATGGCCAGTTACTCTTTACGACTTGCCTCTGAACCTCATAAACACCCCCAAATATACAATCACTGTCCCGTCGCTATTACAATTAACGCGCATATGCCAATTTGAGTTGCTTTTTTCACATTTACAACTACATCAAAATTAAAAAGTTAATTTTTGTGACATACTGATGTAGTTGGTACTGTGAGTTTAGAACCGTCAGTAAATTATATTATGTCCCATTTGCTGCTAGAAAAAAATTACCTATGATTTGGCTCAAATAGAACATTATCATGATCCATAGGTATAGATTTACATACAGACCCTGTATTTGCGCATTTTTTTTAAATATAATGACTCCTTTCGATCAAAGTTTTCTGAAGAAGATGACTAATATCATGAATATAATGCTTGCGCTAACTCTTGAGCGTGTACTGAAGTTTTTCGACTCAGAAATTTCATACGTCTCGCTTATTAAAGAAAAAGTATACTTTTGTCAAATCTTACACAAACATCTTCTTCAATGTAAATTATTTAATAATTTATTCTTCATTTTTTTATTTTTAGCGAGTAACGAGTACACACAAAAATGTGGGATGAAAACCCGGTGCAGGTAATTTCCGAGACAAATAAATTCATTCTCCAAGGCACATTTAAGTCACGTGGATTTTGGTTATTCTTAAGAGTTAGCCCGCACCTTCGAAATTTTTTAAAACCGATTTAATCTTAAAACTACTCTTGGGCTTTGGATTCCAAATCATTAAAGTCGAAAATCCTGGTGAAAATGTGGCAACGGATATTTTGTCACTCATTTTCTGTTGCCGCCCTAAGTCGGGCGATGAGGGAAGATAACGGGACGAGATAGAGGCGACCACAACCCCAAATGAAGCTGATTAGAAGGACTGCGGAGTCTGCATGGCACCCCAACCGGGGGAGATATCCAGAATTGTCACATCATATCAGTCCATTACTGATGATGACTATTTTCTCGCGTTTGATCCTCATTCTTCGACCTTTGACCTAGAAGTACATGAGAACGTCTGAGGCGTGTCCGAGAAATTTTCTCTCGGCATATACATAAGAGTTGCTTTCATAGCGCTCTTAGCCGCTCTGCAACGCCTAACCGCCATAATCTCCCCGGAGGCTTCCAGGGAGCTGAAATTCTCTAAATGGAGAATTTGCACGCAAATTGTTTATTGCTTCATCTGAAATTGCTTAAAGAGCTGATTTATTAATATTTTTTAAATTTTTTCTGATATCGGAAAGAGTATGAAAATAGATTCCAAAATGAGAAAATGTACCGCATAGCGACGTCATCTGGCGGCATTTCCCATTTAAACATATGCATTTTAGCAGATTGTCATATCTTCTCCAACAATTGTTCAATTCGTGAACCAAGGGTATACTCGTGTTCAGTTCATTCAGTAGTTTCCACTTAAGACGAAATTCATCAAATTTCAGATACCTGCAAATTCTCTATTCATGTAAAAACCCTTGGATCCCTTCACTCGGCAACCCTTTCGTCTCTTCCCAGGAAGCACTCAATCAAATGTCTCCTTTAACAACCTTTCATCCGTCATCCTGATAAAATGACTACACCAGACTGGCAACTTTTGGTCATGACGTCGAATACGATGTCATTTTCTACTTCCATGGTCACATTGTAAGCGTCGTTTAACCGTTGGTGGTACATGCCAGATCAAATTGACCAGAGACTCGCTAAAAACACGTGCCTCGCGCGGTGTATGACGCTGGTAGTTACATAAGGACTTTAGATATAGTTCTGCAAATACATAGTAAAAATGTTAAATTAAAGCCGTCAAATTGAAAAAAAGAGAAAAATCGAGTATCACAGAGCCGGAAGATAAAGGAAACGTGTTCGGGCCTCGTTTTTTAACTTCTATCCAGAATCCGAGCAACACAGTATTTGCAGCTAAGAGCGGAGCATTGCGAGTGCACGCCTCACGCCATCGCGCCTTCAATTTTGCAGACGCAACACGGACATCCATCGAGCACGGATAGTTGTATCTCTGCGCCGTCATCAACACGCGTCCTTTCCTTTGCTCCATTGCCATATTCTGTTTGTTTTCGTTTGTCTCATTTGTAGTGGTGCCTCAAGGGCTACGTGAGCAAAACAGTCGAGGATAGCAGAGACGTAATTGGGCCTCGTTTTTTAAGTTTTCTTCCGAATCCGAGTTACATCGCATTGGCAGCATAGAGCAGAGCATTGCGAGTGCCATCGCGCCTTCAATTTTGCAGATGCGACACGCACATCCGTTAAGCACGAATAGTTGTATCTCTGCGCCGTCATCAACGCTCGTCCTTCTCCTTGCTTAGTTGCCATATTAAGTTTTTTTTTCGTTATCGTTTTCTCAACCATTTCTGACGCTGTTCTCAGTGCAATGCATCTTCGGTAGAAAAACGCATGACACTCCCGTATTACGAGCATATTTCACCGATAAAAAACAAAAATGAAACGTATTCCGGGAAAAGTGAATTTTACTTCGCGTCTATGATCAATAATTTTAATAAAGCATCAAACCATGTATCTCGATTGTTTTAAATGCATCTGCATTTAAAACAATCACTGTCACTCCCTGTCACTCTTCACCTTTAGAGAGATGGCTGCTCATCTTTAAAGTACAAAATCATGTTGAAATTATCTTTACCACTGCAAGAAAATTCTCTGGAATGTCTTGCAAAAATATTTTATGATACCTCTTTAGGAAAAAAATTCAGTAGTAGCGGAAGTTTTGAAAGGCTACAATCGAAATCACTTGCTTTCCAAGTGACAGTTTGGCCGTTACTTTGCTTGAAATTCGTGATTTCAACTCCTTCAATTCTTCAAGTCTTCTTTATGCTTGAAAACATATTTCTTTTTTATAAAATTTTCCTGTTAGACTGTTCCTATACTAACTTAAAGTACGAGCGATAGTTTTTGAACACTACAATTGAGACACATATCGACGGTGTAAGTCGGGAATCACATAACTCGTTTGCGGTGTCTGAAAATCTCCGCATCTATGTTATTTTTTTAAAGGAGAATAAAGTGCCATCATTCCTTGAAGTTTTTGTAGAATTTTCTTCGCACAGAGAAAAAAAATCACGGCAGTTTTAAAGAATTGTTGTTGAGTAGTCTTCTGTTTAAAAAATAAAGTATAACAAGAAGTCTGCGCGGTCGCAAACCGAGTTACGTGATTGCCGACTCACACCGTCGATATTTTCAAGTTAGAAACGGTTCGGCCATCGAAAAATTGAACTTCACTCTGCAAAAAGGAACAACTATTTCTGTCGCAATTTAGAAATAGCGTATCCGCCATTAGTTTACCTATGCGAATGAGCGCTTTTACGTATAAGCCAGATGGTAGTGGTTACTTATAGCAAAATGCAGTCCATTTGAGAGTTCATCTCCTTTAATGGTGGAATTACAATTTCTCCGGGGACTTTTCGCTACGTTATATAATATCGAAAAAATCCAGCTCTTGAGCGGTGATCCGGTGTAAGCTGGCCGGTCACACCGGAAGCTGGATTGGGACTCGGGCAGGCCATCCATAAATGATAATTTATATGGAGCTTGGACGAAATTGAATATCGCGCTCACGGGCCACTGTATATTACCCGCGCTCAGAGGTGCCGAGCAGCAGCCAAGAGGTAAAGAGCCAGCTAACAACCCCGCGTCTGCTTAATCGTTGAGGCTCCCAAATTTATGGAGCTATTTACATGCGGTTTGCACGTTCTCAGCCCCCTTTCCCCCCCGCAAAACCACCCCGTTCCACCCCTCCCCAGAATGCGTCTTCCTTATCGGATTCTCCTCCCCCACCCAAAAACACGCGTACCCAAGCATCTTCGGTGTTCAAGCTCTATTGTTTTGCCGTCTTGCAAGCTCTAATTGTTTCCAAAAGCCACAGCAAGGTTCCGCCTCATTTGAGGCAATGAGAATATTCGACAAGCATATTCCAACGTTGTCGTATCCTGCTCATGCTGCCTCCTAGTTCTTATTGCTTTTTTTTTTAAAAAAAAAAGAAAAATTCAAATCGACGAAGGTAGATTCAAGGTTGCTGTGTTTACAATTTTTGGGCCGTTTGATAGAACACTACGCAACAAAAACCACTTTGGATAACTCGAACATTTGAGCCTTTGGCTGCGAGCTGATGGTTGAAATTGGTAGACAAAGCGATGGACAAAGGAGACGAAAAGGGGAAAAACGTTAGGCAATAGACAAACTAACAGTAACCCATGCGAGACCCTTTAGTTAGTCCATCTCACTGGAAAAAAACACATTGGATCTAGAGTCCAGACTTGAAAACATTGACAAGAAAAAGGACTCTTGATTCAATCAGATTTAAGCTTAAATCAAAAGGAAATCCGCTCAAATTAAGAGGCTTGGTTCTTTATTTAAGCTTAAATCTGATTAAATCAAGAGTATTTTTTCTTGTCGATGTTTTTAAGAGTCTGGACTCTAGATCCAATGTGTTTTCTTTTTTCCAGTGGCTCCCTTAGTCTTCAAGAATCTCTCATTTCAACCAATAGGATTACTCTTTACTCCTTATGTATTCTTTGTCTAAAGCTTTGTCTATCAATTCCAACAATCAGCGCGCAGTGCAGCCTCTTTCTCGGCGCGACTGTCTTTTCGATCCGATAGGAAACTGGACCAATTTACCATTTTCCCTGCGAGACCTCACGGACAAAGTAAAGGAGTTCATTTACCTGTGAGAACAGCGATGCAGTCTGAGTGGTTGGGGTAGTTGCTGGGGTAGTTGGGGGAGTAGAACTCCATTTTCTCGGGGTCGCCCTCGACGAACTGACGACACGCGCCTACGTCCTCGCCCGAGTTGGGCTCATCACGGCGGCCACGGATTGCAGTGAAAAGAGGCGGCGTCTTTGTGCTCTGTAACACTTGGCCACCTGAAAAAAATCAACAATGTCATGCGTCAGAATCATACGAATCAGATTAAAAAAAACATTTAGATACGTCAGGGTTCAAAGCAGCAATCAATGGTTTCAATGAAAATGCATTTGGGTGCTTTTAATTTTCCCATAAAAAGAGGGTTATTCAAAATCGGCGATTTTACCCAACGCTTGGATTTTGCCCGGAGTTGGATATGTTGTTCCCTATCACAAGACACGCCTTTTTCCGGCATTGGCAAGTTCACCCGAAATTTTTCCCGCGCGCTACAGCGTTGCCAAGTTGAAAACAGGCAAATTCCGTAAGTGGCATCAAAATTGAGCTATGAAGTTGCGGTTTTAACGAAAATTCTCTAAAAATTACGCACTTTTAGGATATGACCATGTTTTTAATGTCGCATTAATTTTAACATGCATTATTGCCAAATTTCCGATTTTTAAATTCGACAAATGCTACATATTCGCAAATACCCAAAAAAGCTATCTTCAAATTTGAATAAAAAGTTGTCTAATCGATAGTTCGTTCGATTCCGCATCCATCGATATATTATAGCTCGCTGGGAAACTTTTGGTTCGCGAGATATCATCATTTTTGTGAACAGCTTTATGGAGCGACGACGCTTTTTGAGTCCGGGCGGATAGAAATTTTAGCCTCCAAAAACACCGGGTAGCATTAATTCCATGGTTTCCTATGTAATTTTTGGCGCTGAATCCGAATTTGACCATTTCATAAAAAAATTGTCACCAAGATGTTGCCAAATTTGGCAAAAATTGCTTAAAATCGGCCTTTTTGGCGGATTGTAGCCTGTGACTTGCCAGGAGTTGATCAGACGACAAAATTGGTTATTTCCACAGTTAAAACTCGTTAAACTATCTACAAGCTGAGTCAAATTCTTTCTGCTCACGGTAAAATTAAACGCGCGACAAGCAGCAAACTGAAAAAAAGACACCAAAATTGGCGCTTTTTGCGGTTTTTGTCGTAAGTTTCTTGTTTTCCGATTAAGAGAATGTTTCTTAGGAAAATCCTAATTACGCCGAGTGTAACGACAAACTATTGTATTGTTACATATATAGATAAAGAGCCGCTTTAACAGCGGTCTCTCGGGCCCCGCGACGCCTAACCGCCATTGTCCCTTGTCCACCCACAGGTCCTCAGTAATTTAGAGCGCCCTTGTTCCTTTTTAAGCCCCTTATTGTCCTTTCCTGGGCGTCTTCTTCAGTTTGGTGTCGTTACTTTTTTCTATTAAACTCCATTATCTCAGAATTATAAAATAAAATTGTATTCTAAATATAGGGTAATGAATAATAACGGTCAAATACCGCCAAAATTCAACGATTTGTACGTAATTTTGGCAATATTGCAATGCGTCTTGTCTTGTTTTAATGAAGTCTGTCTGAGGAGTACATTTTATTCATTAATTTTTAACAGAAAATTTTCCATTATTGTTTCAAAATGTGGTTTATTGACACGATTCGATAAAACTCACTATTTTATGAATTTTTCCTCTCTGAACTAAATACCCTAGTTATTAGTATATATCTAAGTTGAAAATTAAATTATTCTACAGAAGTGTATTATTTTGCAAGAGAGATACATTTATAAAATTTAAAAATAAGAGGTGAACAAAGAATATAGGACAATAATATCGAAAAAACCAGCGAAAATTAAAGTATTTTGTTTAAGCTTGGCAACATTGGAATATGTTCGATCTTATTTTATTGTTCAATTTTATTAAATTCTGCTCATGTTGTTCATTAGTATAGTCAAGAAACATTCTCTTAATCGGAAAACAAGAAACTTACGACAAAAACCGCAAAAAGCGCCAATTTTGGTGTCTTTTTTTCAGTTTGCTGCTTGTCGCGCGTTTAATTTTACCGTGAGCAGAAAGAATTTGACTCAGCTTGTAGATAGTTTAACGAGTTTTAACTGTGGAAATAACCAATTTTGTCGTCTGATCAACTCCTGGCAAGTCACAGGCTACAATCCGCCAAAAAGGCCGATTTTAAGCAATTTTTGCCAAATTTGGCAACATCTTGGTGACAATTTTTTTATGAAATGGTCAAATTCGGATTCAGCGCCAAAAATTACATAGGAAACCATGGAATTAATGCTACCCGGTGTTTTTGGAGGCTAAAATTTCTATCCGCCCGGACTCAAAAAGCGTCGTCGCTCCATAAAGCTGTTCACAAAAATGATGATATCTCGCGAACCAAAAGTTTCCCAGCGAGCTATAATATATCGATGGATGCGGAATCGAACGAACTATCGATTAGACAACTTTTTATTCAAATTTGAAGATAGCTTTTTTGGGTATTTGCGAATATGTAGCATTTGTCGAATTTAAAAATCGGAAATTTGGCAATAATGCATGTTAAAATTAATGCGACATTAAAAACATGGTCATATCCTAAAAGTGCGTAATTTTTAGAGAATTTTCGTTAAAACCGCAACTTCATAGCTCAATTTTGATGCCACTTACGGAATTTGCCTGTTTTCAACTTGGCAACGCTGTAGCGCGCGGGAAAAATTTCGGGTGAACTTGCCAATGCCGGAAAAAGGCGTGTCTTGTGATAGGGAACAACATATCCAACTCCGGGCAAAATCCAAGCGTTGGGTAAAATCGCCGATTTTGAATAACCCTCTTATCCATGTATGAAGGTGGTTGCCAATAGGTAATAAAAGTAACCGAAATTTTGTGGAAAAATGGAGAGGAGAGCACTAAGTAGCCTGAATGCTCGGTCAATACTTTAAGAGGAGTCTTCAGCTAAGTTGGCACTTGTTTACACTCCGTTTGCAAGCGGCCGCAATGCAATCGCCAATAGCGATCGAGGATTGCCAGTTCATCATCGGACCGCGGTTAATACGCGATCGTTTCCAAGCAGAAAGTAAACAAGTGCCAACTTAGCTGACGACACCTCTATTCGTCTTTCTTCAGGTTACATTGACCAAATCTTTGGATTACTTTTGACAAAATCTTTGGACTGAAAATTTTCAACCTTGTTTCAAAAATCAGGCGCGAACCGCCAATATTGAAATCGAATCGTATTGGTGATGGTCCAAACAAGGTGCAACCTTTGAATGACGTCGAGGGAAACGAGTCAAGCATCACACTTTCTTTATCTCCAGATGTCTGATAGTAACATGCGATTTTGGTCTAATTAACCAAAAATTTGGTCCATCAACCGAGTCCTTTTGGTTGATCCGATCGAAAAAACCCCGAAAGTAACCCGAAGTATATCCATTGTCAACAAATCACATAGCTTCATTCAATTTTAGACTAATTTTCCACTGGACCAACACTCTGTTTCAATAGACAACCCGCAGAAGGCCACACTTACAATTAATTTGACCGCGTCAAGCAGAAAGGAACCAAGCCACATCAGCAATTATTGCCAAATTAAGTCGGCAATTTAATCTTTTACATAAAAAAGGTGGTGCGGATTTTTTCGCAAATTTCAGTGAATTGTCTGCTTAGTGCGAAGCAAATTCCTGACAATTGTCAAAGGAATCCGCACAAACATTCTCTTGTGAAACATTTAACTACCCAGTTTTTGGCAATAGCTGATGTTGCTTGATTCCTTTCTGCTGAACGCGGTTCATTTCACAGTGGTTGATCCTTTTAGATCAGCATTGGTCATCGAGTTTATAGTAATTCAGTGAATTTATATTCAGTCTACAAATACCTCTACGAATTCAGTCTACGCCTCTTCTTTCAGTCTATTTATGTTTAGTCTACGATTGTGAATATGAGTTAAAATAACTCAACTCTGAGGTTTATAATTTATTTTTTCCATCGATCTTATTTATGAAGTACCACAACATCCGAAGGGAACTGACTAAAAGGGGGAATGACGTCATTCATCGACGGCAATCAAGGGCGATCAAAGCCCTATAACGATGGAAGCAGCGCGGCGCCTTACAGCAGGACTATAAAACGGAATGGCAAACACTTTTTGACATCGGGAACGATAAAAAACGATCAAAGGCAATTCAGTTTTATCTGAAAAGTGAGAGCCGTGAAAAAAAACCCCAACAATGAAGATTATTGCGGCTGGCAGAAATATACCCCGGTAAACAAAATCATGAATGGGGGACTGGCGCTTTGGGGAGTTACATCATGCGTTGTCAAATTTCGAGCGTTTTATTTTGGGATAATTTGGAGGCGAAATTTACCTACATCGGATACAGCTTTCTTGTGAATGAAGAACAACTTAATCAGCCAAAACACATAATAAAATAACAACTCAATTTGGGGAAAGGCTGCAAAAAACAGAGGATAAATAAAAAAAACCTTGGAATGTATCAAAATGTTACAATTCCCATTTATCCTCCGGTAGATAATGAAATTGCAACATTTCGAAACGTTCCGAGTTTTTTCATTCATCCTCTGTTTTTTTGCAGCCTTTCCCCAAATTATGTTATGTTATGCTTTTAGTGAATTATGGAGATCAGAGTCAATGATTTTAATGATCCGATTTTGATTACGTTCCTTATTCAGACGACCGAAGGAGATCATTTAAACTCGTGTCAACTCATCAACAACTCTCTCTTAAAATTGTACAGCAAGACCGTTCTCCTTCCCTACCAAAATTGCTAACCCCAATCTTTGTTTAGTACAAGATGTAATAAAATACCGACCATGAGTTTTTGGTGATGGTTGGAACCACCTTTTTCGAGGCATCACCACTCCACCACTTGCAGTTACCTACTCAACTACAAGTAAGAAACGTGTTAAGGGATTCATTCGACAAGCAAGTCGATGTTTGGTAGCCTTGCTGGGTACCATCGTCAATAAGAATACAACAATTTATCTGTATTAGTTTCCGGCAAAAATTGATGAATCTAAGAGTGCAAATTTTTTCATTGCCGCACCGAAAAAAAAATCAAGTTCACTTCACATTTTAGATGTAAAAAAAATGCGAGAACTTATAAAATGCTGAATAACCCGCTACAGCACTTACTTTACCACTGCTAATAAGTAAAACTGACTGCTGTGGCGAATAATTTAGCACTTTATAAGTTCTCGCACACTTTTTTTACATTCAGAATGTCAAAACGATTTCACTTTTCCTTCGGATATAGGCTCTTCATTTGTTTTTAACGGACTAAAACTTATCTATATAAACTTAACTATATAAAAGAAAATTCTCGCTTAGTATTATATCTTCCACTTGAAGCACGGGAAAAATGATCTGCTTAAAAGACAGGGAAAAGGCGTCACAATATATTTGGTACGTCCTATAGTCACTAGTCAGACAAGTAACCGAATGAACGTCCTATTAGTCATTACGCGGCGGATGTTGGATACGATAGACGTGTATCACGTCACCTTTCTAAGTATCACAAGCGCCATGCGACGTTTAAAAATTTCCGCCGCCATTTTATTTTTTTACAAAGAACTTGTTTAACGAAGCTGATCCAAAAATTGTCACTTAATTTTCTTTGTGCTGCCGATAAAATTCAGCGAAACTTTCAAACAGATTCAACCAACAATTGCTTTGTAAAAAAATAAAATGGCGGCGAAAATTTTTAAATGTCGCATGGCGCTTGTGATACTTTGCCCGCAAGGTGACGATAAGCGTCGCTGGAAAAAATGTGTGAGGGGACAGGGGCCCATTCATCCCTCACGGGGGTCTACTAATATTTTGGAACTTTCCGAGAAGGGGGCCTCCCGAAGTGGCAAACGCCCTTCGGACTCCTCCGGCCACGCCCATGATCTTGCGGCTCCGACGCGAACATTATCGTCGGAGTTCCGCCCGAACTGTCAACCGAGGGAGATTCCGTCTAATATAAAAGACTGCGTTCACTGTTCAGTGTTAACCTACATTCCGCATTCACAGATCACACGGTCTGCATGAGTAGTGTGGCTGTGGGGGGCTCGGTGTGGAGGGCCGCAACGCCCGGAATCGGGCGGATAGGCATCTCGCGATACCGCGATAGAGGTGCGTGCTCGGCCGGGCTCGGAGCGCGACGATAAATTCCGACGTTATATGCTTCACCACTCGTGTTGTCTGCGTTTTTGGGCTACACGCTCGTTAACCCTGACTTATTTACGTTTGGTGTCCAAGCGGAGTTGCCGCCGCCGTCGCCGCTGCCACGCAGGGGTGAACGGAAAATGACGCACCGCAGGGGAGAGACGCTTCATGGTATTCATGCCTTGAGAGGTTAAGAGATAGTTCAAATGACATTACCTAGAGTCTGGGATGCCCGGGTAATCTAAATCAAAATCTAATCATGCGGTTCTAGGCTTGGTCATGGTGCCTTCATAAATTGAACCGATTATTTTTCAAATTACGTATGCGCCAAAATGGACCACTAGACAAGGTACGAATTTAAGCAATCTGATATATGTTTCTTAACCGAAATTTCACGTACAACACGATGCCTACAACGAAAATTACCGAAATCAACTCCTCTAAGATATTCAATGATTCTTGATGCGTAAATTCAAACCACCCGCTCATGAAAACTCAATGCTCTACGTGATTCACATCGCGCGCTAAACGTTATCATGACAGTATCTGCGCTCAATTTTAACGCTTTGGCTCAGCTATAGCAAATTGCTTATATTTTGAACAACACATCGTGGGAAATGAACATTGCTCGATTGAGAAACTTGCTGAAACCGTTGTGGTGCGCGATTCAACTCACGTAGAGCTTTGAGTTTCTTGTGAGCGGGCAGTTCAAATTCCTCGTAACCAATGTGTAATAAAAACGTTAATATCTTTGTTAAGAGTTGATTTCAGTAATTTTTGTTGTGTGAATCGTGTTTTGCGTGAAATTCTGGTTAAGAAACATGTATCAGATTGCTTAAATTTGTACCTTGTCTAGTGGTCCATTGCTAATGCGAAAAAAGCAAGAAACCCGTTTATTCGCTTCGTTGACAATCTTTGAATTCCAAAAAAAGGAATGTTCTTTTAGAGGGCTATTTTGAAATCAAACATAATTGATTATACCAGGGAAAACAAAGGAAAAGCAACTCCTATGCCATCAAAATACGTGCCTACGTGATTGATTTGGAAAATAATCGGTTAAATCGAGGACATCCTCGGTGAAAAGGCCAGTATAAGCCTTGCGATGCGGCTGAGATTGTGCGTTTTAAACAGCCTTGTGTAGGGTAACGAGTTATCTTAGACACATCAGAGCTCTCGGGAAGGTCAATAGTACAATCAGAGTTAAACTTCTTATAATAAGAGTTTTATTTGCAATGGTGCATGGAGCTGATCATCGCGAGTTCGCGCCTCGCGCCACAGCGCCTTCAATTTAAGAGACGCAACACGGACATCCATCAAGCACGAATAGTCGCATCTCTGCGCCGTCATCAACGCGTTTCGGTTCCATTACGGGTGATGCCATTCTAGGCCCTAATCGTGTTTTCTGTGCTAGGTATATTGTGCTGCAGAACATAGGCTACGTACGAAGAATTGTTGCAACAAACGTAACATGGTAACCACAATTGAATCGGTTTCTGTTGATCGGGCTTATGTCTAAAAACAGCCGTAGCGTCCTGCGTGATCAAAAAAAGCCACGGCTCGTGAGTTTTTGGACTTACGCCCGTTTAACAGAAACCGATTCAGTTATTGAAGAAGGATGGACCTGGAATCTACTTTGAGAATTATAAGAGCAACGCTTCTTTTTCCTCCTTATAAACTTGAATCTGTGACATGGATTCGCTTTATGAATAGACAGAAACCGGCATGACTGATTGTATTAAAATGAAACTATGCAACTATTTTAAATAAGTTAATTTTGGAATAATTTTGGGTCAATTTTTTTTTCATTTTGGCGAGAACAATTATATTCCATCAAATCTGGTCAACATTTTCACTACTTTAGCTCAATATAATGAGAATACCATGAGTACCGAGTTGCTTCCTGGAAAAAATTAAATTATTTAACGAGGAGCATTCACAACCTCTTCGGCTCTTTTAACGCCTTCTTTTCGGTCCTACGTAATTTAACGCGCTCAAAGCTGAACCTAAACTATAGGGTCACCTAATTTAATAGAAGCTTCTTAAAGGAAGTGTAGAATAGTTTTAAACACATTTTTGGAGTATTATTACAACTCCAGTCCAAGATTGCAGAATTTGCACCATGGTTATATCTTTACCTAGACATTTTTGTTCTTGATTCTTGAACGAGGTGGCAACATTCACTATCGGCATTCTCTCGATTTAAATTATTGTGTTTATACGCGCTCATCTGCTTTTATTTTTCAGCGCTCCCTCTCCCTTCAACCCCTGGTTTTTTTTATTAAGGTTTTTTCTCCTATCACTGCCCCGAATTATATTCATAAAGATCCGTAAGAGCAGTAAATATGAAATATTTAGACGCGTGGATGGGGGCTTTATTTTTTCGTACGTGATGGCATTTGTAGTTTCAGAGAGAAGTATTCTCGGATAGTTGCTGCCTTCATTCTGAAATGCTTTCATGACCTCCTACAAACTGTATTCGATTAAGCATTGAGACAAGTTAAAGGGCCAAGAGTGAGGGATATTTATAGAAGAGGAGAGAGAGAGAAAGACGAAATTATGTCTCTTTTAAAAGGAAGAATAAAATAGCTTTGAAAGAGCTTTCGGAGTATCATTAAACGAGTATTTTCTCCTATTAGATTTCAACTCAGCATAAACTTTTCTGCATCAAACTTCGAGCACTAAGACATACTTAGCCCGGCTCACAGTTTTGTATGGTAAATAATGTTGTTGAAAATTATCAGCATAGCTGTCTCAAGTGTAACAGGGAAAAGTTTGATCCTGAGGAAGTCGTGTCGAAGTAATCTCGAGTTAAAACACCAACTTCAACCGTTAAAATTATTTTTATGAGTCTTTATTTGTTTCATATTCAACTGAATTCATAATATTGGGTGCTTGTGCTTTTCTCAGTGAACCTGCGGCAAAGCTTTTAGAAGCTAACGTCATACGTTGCATGGCCAAAATTGGAGAAAATACAACCCCCTTTCGAATTGCCATAAAAAAGAACTGCTGAAATAACAGGAAAACGCTGTTTGTTTCTAACCTTATTATGAGTTTTGGTATGGGTGTTAAAGTTTTACTTATGAAGAATTTACTGACGTATATGTAAACATAAGGTTGGAAAGAATGTGGTAAAAAAATTATTGTTCACAAATAGCTATCTAAGAGACATAAAAGGACATGTTTAATACAACGTAAGGCGTCAAGTCAGGAGCTCCTTTACAACTTACAGGATAATTTAAGCTGAACAATAATAGATTAACATCAGTGCACAAAAGTTTGGGGTTCAGGAAAAGTTTTAAGAGTAGTCAAACGCTAGAAGTGGGATTTTCAATCGCAGTGTTTCAAAATCGTCGGTTTAAAGCTTCATTCGACAACTAAAGAGATAATTAAAGGAAACTTTTACTTGAAAGTTTTCATGGATTCAAATAAATCATTTTCCTGAAACAAGTAGCACAACAAAAAAGATTTCGATTAAAATGACTAATACCTGCGGTGAATATGGAAGTTCATGGACATTTTTGTGACTCTCAGAGAAACAAGTTCACAATCAACGAATATCACAGCTCTTACACTCTGAATTAATGTTGCTGCACTGAAAGAGAGTTTTTGAGGTTGATTTTCTTTTTTCCGAAGTTCTTTTTGGAATTAGTTTCGTTTAAAATTAATAATAGCTAAATTTTTCAAGCATTTCACGTGCGTCGGTCATTTTCCGGAGGCCTCATCTAAAAAATCACAATTATAATTCTAAAAATGAAAGAACTGAGATGATTAATGATAATGATAAACATGTTTGGAAAATAATGATGAAAGTTTAAGAATATGCATTGGTTTGCGACGCGACGTATCAAAGTATCTGCTGCTGTTTCATTTTTTTCCAGAAAATAAATGGACTTTATTGTTTAAAATTTTCAGGAAAAATGTCCTCTTAGAATAAAAAAAAAAAAAAAAAAAAAAAAGTTGTCAAAATATCAAACAATAATTTTCTAGTTCGTTCTCAAGTAAAAAAGTAAAATGACTGTTGTAAACTGAAATAAACTGAAACTCTCCAACGGTCAGGCACCGAAGCCTTTCGGCTCTCACTCCTTCAATGGTAAGTGAACACGGAATATTGTAGCTCCGGATGACTCCGTGAAATAAAAATGAAAACTCGGGAAAAATGGCAAGGGTGATTCCTCCAGTTCCTCACCTTGCCGCGTCATTTGAAATAATCGGTGCCGTAAATATAAGCGGACTCCTTATCGTTAGAACTCGGATTAGCGGCGACAGAGAGGGAGTGAAAGGAGCGCGAAGCGCAAGGCAAGACGCGAGACGAAACAATAAATAAACGAGGACTCAAGTTCAACGGGGAAAGGCATTAGCGGCTTAAACGGAATAATTAGAATCCCAGGAAAACAGGACCGCAATTTCCTTGCAGATGAGTGATTTGTTTTTTTCTTTTTCAGCGAATTGCGCCAATTTCCCGCCTCGCTCCGGAACTGCTTTGTCAAATAACCGCGCAAATTATTCAGATTTTCAGCCCTAATTTTTCGTCTCGTTAAGAACGGAATCGCGGAGCTGACAACTACGCCATCAGGGTTGTGAAAGAACGTTACCGTTGGCAATCATGGAGTGAAATCCGGGGTGCATTTTCGCTCCGTAGCCTATTTTGTTCCTAGAAAACTTGAGTGATGTGAATGAGGAGTAAAATATGTTGGGTACGTGAGGGCAGCACCAATTCCGCAAAAAGACAAGACTCCGCGTGCAAATCATTTCGGTTATTTTGGAGCAATTTAGGTTCTTGAGTGAAGTACACTCCAGATTTCACTATTGGATTTTAAACAGTGTATATTTAAAATTCAGGTGATTTGAATTAATAAAATTTACTAAGGCAAATGAGCCGCAATTCGTACATAATAAATTTTAGTATTTTTGCTAAATTTTTTCCTCAACTTAATAATTCGATATTTGCGTTCGTTATTGACAGATAGATCGTCTCTTATTAATGTATTATGGAGGCCGCTAGCCATCAAGCGCTAATTTTGATGCCAGAAAGCGGAATCACGTATCTCCATTACAGCGTTTCAATATTTCCACTCCTATTTCATATTTTCACAGAGAAACAAGTCAAGTTCATGGCTAAAAATCCACACAAGATGTCCTGGTAACAGAGAAGAAATACAAGGAAGTTTTCAAGAAATTACACTGACAAGTTTACTAAAGGAAAAATAAAGTATGACAGGAAGTTTGCAACGTAGAAAACGGAGATACGCGGTTTTGCCCAGTGCGAGTGCGATTGCTATTCGATATCGATTGGTTCAAACATTAAATAGTGTGGAAAAATTGGTATCGATGAACGGGTTTTCGCACGACCCCTAGATAATCGATTCGTATACCACTACTTGCCAAGATGGTGAAATTGCTACGATATATCGATCATTTCACGCCTCTGACTAATATCTAGGCTTTGGTTGAGGTAGCTCTATTGCTTTGAACCGACCGATCTCGTACCACATCGAAACGATCCTATTGTCACATGCGACGGTAAATATCGAAGTTGATATGCATCTATTCCAACTTGATGGACGCGCGTGTTGCATATGCATTTGATTGAAGGCATTTTTGGATTCACGGCCAAGTTTTTCACGTTACGTTACACGTAACGATGAGCGGTCACTTATCAATGGCCATACCCGTCACGAAAAAGAATCAATTGTGCCCTAATCGTATTTACTCCCACGTTTGCCGGTGCTGGAAAACGATTTCGGTTTATCAAGCAAATCGCGTCTGTGGCGGCCCAACTCCCTCTCACGCCCCGATCCCCGGGGGAGGAGGCGTGGCTTGCTTTGCGATATATCGATTGAGCTGTCATTTAAACCTATGGAAAATGATCGATAAACAGGATGTTCGCGACGAACACCTTATTAATCGATTCTTTACCATGGATTCAAATGGTAAAATATCGAAAATCGATTATTCACGCCTCGCCACCGCTGGGGGAGGAGGCGGTGGTCCATTAAAACAAAAACAAACGATCATGCTCTGGAGTCAAGCCAAAAAAGTTCGCTCCTCCGTCCGAAGCGTGTTGCCAAACGGCTTCAAAATCCCGAGATCCCGGATGGAAAATCTCTCAATTTCAAGAGCGGTTTGACGACGGTGTCTCCGAGATGTTTCGGGCGGCGACAAGCCGGTTAAGCGTCTTGATTTTCGTAACGAGTTACAACCCCATCCTCCAGTTAGGTTAGGAAAACCCGCCTTTTTCCACATTCATCCTGTCGGGAAAACGGGAGGGTTTCTCTCTAATCTGGCAAAAGTCACATCCGAGTTGCCAAAGTTGGGATTATATTCGATCCTAATAGCGAGTATATACTTTATTTTGAGAGTAGTTAGTTTTTGCCTATCGTTGGCAATGTTGCTGTTGTCTCGCCGGGGGACCGATGTCCCATGTAGATGGGGAGGAGGAATGACCGCGCGGCAAAAAGCTCTTCACTTCATGTTGAGGTGGTCAGGATTGCCGCTCTATTCTTTGGTCCGGACCGCTTAAGATGTGGGTTTCTCGGACAAAATTTCCCATAGCGCTGCTAATTTGGGATTTTACCACCTTAGTGTACAGTATGAATTCAACTTTCCTTCTAAATTGGTCGGATTGTTGCTTCTAGTATGCAAGCACACGATTGATTGAAATGAAACATTTTGCTGAGAAATGTCGAAGTTCAAAGAACTTAAATGCACTGATAAAAATCTTAGTGTGGAATCCGGAATGCATTTCACTTTAAGGCCTATTTTGCCCCCCCCCCCCCCCAAAAAAAGTAAAAAATCATAGTTGAAATGAATGAATGGTGGTTACACGTGCGTGGGTGCGGAGTTGATTCCGCATGCGCAGAGAGTCGATATCGCTCTGTAGGAGGGCAATTTACCCCCGTAAGAAGAGTAAATTATCACTCCGCTTGTTTTGAGAGCAATGATGGCTACGGATTGGAGTAGACTGTTTTTCGCTCCAAGATTAGGAACATAGATATTTCGACGGTGTAAGTCGGCAATCACATAACTCGGTTTGCAACGTCGCAGAATTCCTGTCGTCCTTTATTTTTTAAACGGAAAACTACTCAACGGCAATTCTTTAAAACCTGCTTGATTTCTCTTCTCTGTGTGAAGAAAATTCTGCATGAACTTTAAGGAATGATGTCAATTTGTTCTCCTCTAAAAAAATAACATAGAGGCGGAGATTTTCAGACAATGCAAACGAGTTACGTGATCGCCGACTTACACCGTCGATATACTGATTTTGGTCTTCCTCTGTAGTCTTTTGGTCGAAAATACAGACTGTCTTATGGGAGGTGAGCGGTTTACAAAACTTGTTTGAAAGTTGTTGTTGAGAGGCAAATGTGTTTTATTTTTTCCCCGATCAAGCAGCTGGAATTAAAGAAATGCAGGGAAAATCGCGACGTGGTGAAAAGGTTACATTGAAAAACAAAAGGTACAGCAGTTCTCTTGAAACCGAATCGCGGTTCTTATAAATCACACGCGAAAGTGCAACTTGACAGTAAAAGCCTTAACCTTCGTGGGAGCGACCTTAGAGATTTTCTCGTCGTGCCAGGAGCAAGCAGGTTCTCTTGCGAGTTTTTTATTTCACAATTTTGTTTTACCGCGGATTTTAAAAGCCGATGAATTGAAGAATTTATGGAGCAGAATGGTTAAAATTTGCGCTTGTAAATTCGCTACTTCGCGAAAAATGAACGCGGATTCAAAAAAAGAATCTCTGCGTTGCTTTATTTTTAATTGTTTTGATAAATGGACCACGTTGAACAGAAAGGAACAAAGCCGCATTAGATATTGCCAAATTTAATTGGGCTCTTTAATTTTTTACACGAAAACGGATGTGCTGATTTTCGTGTAAATGTCAGTAAATTTTCTCCGTGCTACAAAGCAAATTCCTTAAAATTTTCAAAGGAATCCTCACAAACGTTCTCTCGTAAAAAAATCAAATTGCCCAGTTAAATGGCAAGAGCTGATGTGGCTTGATTCCTTTCTGCTGAACGCGATCCAAATGGCCAGGAGCTTTAAAAGTATGTAGTCTGATCCAGTTGTTTTGAGGGCTTTTGTAATTCAAGCAGAAATACTTGCGAGAAAGTAAGGAGTTTGCAGTAACCAAAACTCAAAGTTTGATCTTATTGAGGATTAAAGAAGATATTTGACTGCTTCTCATATGATTATCGGGCGGTTTTATACAGCCGATGTACTGTAATGCTTATAAATTCAAATTTCAGCGAGTTTGTTACGTTTTCTTCTGTCGAAAAATCCCTAAATTTCAATCCACCTGTCGACAACAACACTAAATAAGTAATCTGTAAAATTTTCCAAATTTTCCACTCTTTAATTTACCTTCAAATTTGATTTCACGCAATTTTTCTTTGCGTAAAATATTTTAAAAATATTCCAAATAAGAAGGAAAAGAGTCATAAAAATTATCTACGACAGTTACGATCTGCCATTTTTTTTAAAGAGTCAAATTAAGTAGTGATTCCAACTAACGGTATCCTGTTTTTTTAGTTTTACAGATTGACATAACTGTTTACGGAACTGCAGGAGTAAATGCACGATAAAAATACAAATCCATCGAGGAAACATCTATCGAGATGGAAGTCTCCGTAGAAGGATTTTACGGGGTCTCCCGCATTATCAATGATCTTGGATATTACGACTGCCTTGCTCAGTGCCTGGTCCAGCGAAGCACTGCTCGAGGAAACCCAACATGAACCGTGCTCCCTCCTGTGCCCTGCCGATCTCGGTCTCATGAGGAATCGTAATAATTTTTATTTATCAAAAGTTAAATCTGCGCTACAACGGGTTTTATGTTCGGCTGAAATGCAACCCGACTCTTTTTCATGGCCCCGACCGTGTTTATTTATTTATTCCCACGAAAATCCACACATCTCCGGGGCTGTGTCTCCAAGGAGGTGTAAAAACGATCTCGGAACTTTCTCTGTCCGCGAACTGGCTTGTTTTCATCGTCTCGAGTTCGTTAGAATTTTATTCCTCGTAACCTATTTACTGTTACAGCATGCGGCTGTTTCGCTTACAGTGTCGAGGCTGGAGACGGGACATTCTCGGAGACGAATGCAGGGGGAAGAAACGGGAATCACGAGGGAGAGGCGTGACAAAGACAACGGGCTTCCGAACGGGAAGAAGATTATGATCAGCTCTTTGACGTGGCTGACACGCTGGCTTTAATTTAAGCGCGGCGTTAAGTTTATGTGCGGTCCGTTTTCCGAAGGCGATATTCCACTTTGGATTGACCGTGGCTTGGGGCGTAAAACTTTCATCGGCACTTCTTACATTATCGTTTGAGGTCCCAGTTTGAGCTGACGGCTGCTCTTGAATCATACAAGAATGTTTCTTCCTTCCATAACGTTGCATTTGTTCGCGCGTTTTGGATCCAACAAATTTAAGATAAAAATACCTCCGTTGCAGGTGAAGCGTGTCAAACGTCCGTCATAGAACTTAAGTTTTCCTTGTTTTAAAAGCGATTTTTGCTGTATGTATGAGAATGAGATAACAATACTTTTTTTGGCTGCGAATTTTCTCAATCCACAGTTTTGCATCCACGTCCTCAAACAGAGAAGAATTTTGAACTTTAAAAAAAGAAAAGAAAAAATTACTGATGTTTCATAGACGGAATAGATTGCAAACCTGCAACCTCTGATATTTCCACAATGAAAACTAGCGCGATATTTTAGTGCGATAATTTGCAAATCCTCAATTTAATTACTTTAGTACCAGATTACCGACATCGAGGACAGAAATGGGAGGTGCCTTTCATATTGGTTGGGTTCCCAAAAAACTAAAATTTATCGGTAGAAGGGGAAGATAGGGGTTGAGACGAGCTTGAAAATTCTCAAAAATAGATATATTCTAGCATCAACTATTTTCAATCAAGTTCGGGGCGCGAGTATAGGCTCAGCTCCAGCAATTTATTCCTTTCTTAAACGACGCCCCTGATACAAGAGAATGCCTAAAAATTACATTAACGTATATTCAGTTACCCGATAAGAGCACCAACCCCGTTTAAAAAGAAAAGAAGGGTTGGCTCGCAAGGCGTAACGCTTACCTCACGCACAATAATGCCATATCGCTACGTTCTCACGAATTTTTCCTCAGCGGAGTAACAGTGAATTGTGGAGGTTCGGCAACGCGGAAATGCACTTTTCGGACGGGAAGTTGGGCAGACTCTCCTCTTGTAGCCAAGATTACCTGCTGTAATGAAGAATACTCGGGTTTAAATAATTGCTACCCTCGTGCAAGATTAGAGGCCGCCCATCAAGTGGTCGGAGCTCGACTTCATCAACGCTCCACTCGGTGCTCTCGGGTTTGTCACCGTGCGCGCTGCCTCCCCTAATTCCTCCTCCCCCTCCCTCCCGGGTGGCTCCCTATGAAGTGTAGTTATCGGGTACACTGTCTGGACCGAAAAGCTTTCACGCCGCACAATGGTTCCAGTCAATGGGGGAGGTCGGACAAAATTCGGAAACTTTAACAGCTCGTAACTCCGTTTTTACAAAATTTTAAGGCTCTGATAGGGATTTCATTGGTTTTCTCGTGAAATTTTCTATCGAAAGCACGGGCTTGAAATTCAAACTGTGACGGAATAAGCACTAAAATTTGCAGTGTTAGTAAAAAATTTCATGTCCGACCTCTCTAATTGACTTGACCCAATGTGCGCCGGGTCCTGGCGAGTCGACACTCCCGAGTTCACAGAGAAGACGCTCGTCTTTGAACTTCGGTTCGTTGCAACTCTCGATAACTCTCATATTAGCGAGTCGAGGGAGGCTCTTGTTGACTTAGGGAGTGAGCCTCTCCGGAATGAAGTTCATTTTAAAATAATGCAGTTGTAATATTGGGTAAGTATCTGGGTCCGTTGACAAGTAAAAAGGGATGACCGCGGATGAGAGGCAAATCGATGACGCAAGCATTCCACAACTAAATCTCTCTTTTGCGGTGTTATAAAGAAGAGGGAATCGACATCATGCCTTGACGTTTTCGTAGGATTTTCTTCGCACGGAAAAAATCACGGCAATTACTTAGACTTGACGTTAAATAGTTTTTCATTTAAAAAATAAAGTACACTGGAAAAAAAAGACACATTGGATCTAGGGTCCAGACTCTTAAAAACATCGACAAGAAAAAATACTCTTGATTCAATCGGATTTTTGCTTAAATCAAGAACCGAGCCTCTTACTTTGAGCGGATTTCCTTTTGATTTAGGCAAAAATCCGATTGAATCAAGAGTATTTTTCTTGTCGATGTTTTTAAGAGTCTGGACTCCAAATGTGTTTTTTTTTCCAGTGTAAGAGAGGAAGTTTGCATCGTCACAAATGGATGGGCAATTTGCTGGAAATGTTCATTCAACTAGAATAAGTCAAATCCTGAACTTTAGCCTCATATTTGTAGATTGAAGACACAAAATAAGAGGAGTCATCGAGGACTATTCGATCTAAATTTCCGCTAAAATTGGGTAATCATTGATTTTAATAGAATTAGGACTTGTCTATTGGAATCGACCTGAAAATTCAATCTCAAAACGACTCTTCGTCATTCAGTTCCACACTCCATTTACGGAATTATAAAACCATTTTGAGTCCGTACAAGGTTACTGTAGGTTGAATCTTCTTCGTTGAATTCGATCCAAATATGAAACGCTTTAAAGTAAAGGAAAAAGCCATTAAGTATTTTGACGTCCCGAATACCCATAAAACTGCTCAGTTCCCGCCCAGATTTATGCACTTTTTCGGAGGAAGCGAGACAACGTACCGTAGTAGCTGGGTGATTATTATGTGCATGCATGTTAATTTGTTGCTTTGCGCAGATAAAGACATCCCGTTGCTTTAATTTGCTGCGAGTCATTATTCATTGGGTTTAAAACACCGACGCCACTTTTGGGACTATTATTCAACCACTCCCCATCCCCTCCCCGCAAGCCCGTCACGTCGACGTATTTCGCGAAATGGAGAATTATGCACCTCTTCATCCGCCATGTGAATCCGCACGATCTGAGACGCAAATGAAGCCTAGTTTATGTAAAAACAACGCATGTGCAATGCATCTTACATGTGGTATTCGTCGTTTTTGCGTACGAGTCTTTAAATGCGGCAAGATATATGAGCATCAGACGCGTTGACCTGAAAATTCAATACGTCAGTTCTCTCTTGGAGTTTCTCCGTCTCCACACGCAAAAGCCGAGGTGACTTGTTGGGTGATGAGTTTGATCATCAAAGAATCCTGTTTTAAAGTTTTGATTTCGCAGATTGGCTGAGAGTAATAAGATCCATCCAGAAGTTTTGAGGTTCACTGCGGCGCGCCCTGCGCTGATGCTCATGTAGAACATCCTGTTTTCAATTTGTGATATGCATGCAAGTGAGTGATCAGTTCTTCTTGTTTATAACTCAAGACTCTCTTTTTTAAATCGTACGCATAATCAAAGTAGATATTTCAAGCACTGTGTGCTTTAAAAGGACGATATCGCCGTTCATAAAGAATTTAACGTTCTGGTGTTCGTGATGACACTTGCCCACAATATTTAGCCACAAAAACACGATTATATGACAAACGGAACTATACATGATTCATCCTAGAACAATAGACTTTATGGAGGGGAGAGAGTCTACATTTTCATAATAGTTCATGTAAAAGTCAGTAAACTTACGCACGTTAAACATCCATGTAGTCTCTTATATAAAGTTATACGATTTTACCCCGCGACCCCCAGAACATCGGTCCCCGCCACGCCGTCCCAGCGCGTCCCGCTCCCTTGATGTTCGTTCGGCGGACCCCCCGCGGCCGGGTCTCCGTTCTCCCCGCGGGTTTTCCCGTTCCCACCCCCAAGGGAGGTTTCTACGGGCCCCGGGGGTGGATCCGTTTTTCGCCCGTCCCTCGGCCTGGCGCGCGTCTTTCCGGTCGCGCTTCCACGTGCGGTCGCGTCCCGGCTATCGGCTCCTTGTCCCTCCGGCCGTTTCGTTTTTTTGCGAATCGGGGGGGCGCGGTGCCCCTCGGACCGTTCCGTCGGCCGATTCCTTGTAACGGTCACTTCGTACCTCCCCGTTCGTCCCCCGGGCTCGGGGTTCCGTCTGCGGACGGGTCCTACTGTGCCGACGTCCGATAAGGTCGGATTTCGGATCCGGCGACGCGGGAGGGGCGCTGGGGCCCCGCGACCGTTTTCGGAAAAACCGTCACCGCTCCCGTCACGTTTGGCCCGCGGCCTGGGGTTTCGGTCAGCGGGGGCCCCCGGCCGGCCGGCGTCCCGTCCCCGCTGAATTTTCGACCCCGAACTCCCGGGGTGGGCGTGGTGCCCCTCGGACCGTTTCGTCGGTCGATTCCTTGTAACGGTCACTTCGTGCCTCCCCGTTCGTCCCGCGGGCTCGTGGTTCCGTCGGCGGACGGGTCCTACGGTGCCGACGTCCGATAAGGTCGGGTATCGTGATCCGGCGATCCAAGGAGGCGCTGGTGCCCTTCGAACGTTTCTGGGAAATTCGTTTCTGCGCCCTCCTCGTCGGTCGATCGGGGCCGCGTTTTTGCCGTGCGGTCCCTTCATTCGTTGCGCGTTCGGCGGAGCTGGCCTTCGGCCGGCATTGGCCGGGGGGGGGGGGGGGGGGGGGCGCCGCAAGTCCCTCCGCGTAGGCGTCGCGGCTACTCTGATGGTCTACTCTGCAACGACGACCGGAGCTCGGTCGCCCTTTTGTTGTATACGGAACGAGCGTTTCTACGGCTACCGTCCCGATAGACCAATTTAGTGGTGACGTCACGGAGCGATATTGTTGGTTCGATATCTCGAAAGTCGAAATGTGCCCCAACAAACAAACATAACCTCCAAAATGAACAATTGACGAAATAATGCTAAAACTGCCTGAAACTAAAAAATTGCTCCATGGGACTTTAAAATTATGAAAGCTAGCCATTTACAAAAACGTTCGAGATCACAATCACAAGAATTGATTGTATAATAAGCTCGTAATATCAGTGACAGTCATAAAGCGAATCCTCCTACCCCCCCTGCCTAAATCCCGCAGATTCCTATATGTTCGTTTGTTGGGGCACGTTTCGACTTTCGAGATATCGAAATTAAATCGAGATGTGACGTCACACTAAATTGGTCTATTGTTCGAGTGTTGCGGTGTTGCCGGATCTTTCTCAGCGGTCGGAGAGTTCTGTTCGTGTACATTCGTGTGGAAACGGGAAATTCCGCAACTGCTCACATATGTTTTTTTTGTCATTTTATTTTTACGTTATTCATATGAAATTTCCATCCTGCGAATTTCCATCGCCAACTGTTTGGTGCTCAGTCGGGAGCATCGAGGTTTCCTTTCTGCAGACTCGCCGCACTTCCAGTCCCACGCGCCGAAGAATTTTCTGTCAACCCTAGCCTTTCGTGCCAAGCAGGAATCTTTTTAACTCAAACCAACTTTAACGCCCTTATTTTAAAAAAGAAAATAAATAATATTGTCACACCCCGCCAAGAAAATCATTGTTGAACAATTTCTGGCAAATTCTCATGGAATATTCACGTTAATGTTTAGGGCCAATGCGGGCGGGACCCCTATAAATTCGATTTTAAAGTTGACATTTTGCATAGCGACGGTGAAACTACCAAACCACGTATCTCGGTTTGCGACGTCGCAGACTTCCTGTCATACTTTATTTTTTAAATGATAAACTACTGAACGTCCAGTCTTGAAAATTTCTGTGATTTTTCCTCTTTGTGCGGAGAAAATTCTGTGAAAATTTCAAGGAATGATATTGATTTGGTCTACTTCAAAAAAATAAAATGCGAGCGTAGATTTTTAAACACCGCAAACGAGATACGTGGTTTGGTAGTTTCACCGTCGTCGATAGGGCTTTTCAATGGTCTATAAAGTGATTTCAGGCCGGAGGGCACCGATTTTCTAAATTCGTTTTTTGATATTTGTTTTGTATGAAGCTGATTCGTCTAAATTTGAAGATTTCCGAATAGTATCTCAAGATGATGTCGAAGCCATTCACATATTCGGTAGGGATGGATTTGTATGTGAATGTTCCTATATCGACGGTGAAACTACCAAACCACGTATCTCGGTTAGCGACGTCGCAGACTTCCTGTCATACTTTATTTTTTAAATGAAAAGCTACTTAACGTCCAGTCTTGAAAATTTCCGTGATTTTTCCTCTTCGTGCGGAGAAAATTCTGTGAAAATTTCAAGGAATGATATTGATTTGGTTTACTTCAAAAAAATAAAATGTGAGCGGAGATTTTTAAACACCGCAAACGAGATACGTGGTTTGGTAGTTTCACCGTCGATATGTGATCATTCTTTTTTTATATGTATGTTTTTTTCCTTTTGGAATTGCTCGGATTGCGGACGGAAATTTTTCCTTGCAGTATGGCAATGAAAACGTCCTTACGTCATTGCCGTACTTCTCTGCTTTAACATGATTTTTTGGAGTAACTATTTCTACGAATCACCTCAACTAAATAAAGTGCCAACATTTTCAACTATCAAATTTCAAACTATCAAAATGTCCAAGAATGACAAAAATGATTATAATATACCTATAATGTAATAAAATTTACACGCTCTAATCATTTAATTTGTACTACCTTTATGTTATGTACCTACATGTTATACTATTTTTGTAATACATTTTCACGGAAAAAAAAGAATTGCTGATTCAGCAATTCAGTTGCTAAAAACAGTGAGTGCAATGTTTCAACGCAGATTTTACAACAAAAAAATGCTACTTTAACCACCCCCGTGGTTAAATTAGTTTACAATGTGGTTAAAGTAGCATTTTTTTGTTGTAAAATCTGCGTTGAAACATTGCACTCACTGTTTTTAGCAATTGAATCGCTGAATCAGCAATTCTTTTTTTTCCGTGTTGCAAACATGCTTTTCAATTCATTCTGCAACATTTCATTCCCACGTGGTACCTAATAATGATTTATAATGCCTATAATCCATTATAATGCATTATAATAGTAATGCCGCATTATAATGTCGTATAATACATCGCAACGATTCATGTCCTACTGATTATTGATTATTGTGAGATGAATTCTGTTTTCTCTGATTGTATGTTTCATACGTGCGAAGCACTACGGTCGCTAGTTAGGTATAAAAGAATTTTAATTTCCCCGCCGTTTCTTTAGTGGGTTAAAAAAGGGATTTAAGAAGTTCGAGAAAGGAAGTTCGAACAAACGAAAGCGGATCCAACTTTTATAGCCCTCGAAGTACACGGGTCCAAAAAAGTGAAAAATTCGGCTGTACAAAAAGACTGACAATCGGCGTTTTTATCACCTCGACTTTACACTTCTGCGTCTATGATGAAAAAATAATGAATTTTGACTATAAACCTCCTAATTATAATATGAGGAAATAAAAAATAAAGGAATAAAAAGTGAAAAACATGAATAAATAAATAGACAGTTTCAACACAAAAAAGTTGAGGAGCTCATCGATATCGAGGTCGAAAGCTGAAAGTACATCGATTTTGACATTGAAAAAGAAAAATAATAGATACCTGGATTGCAATTAAGTTGGATAATTTCGGCGGCGCCGAGATAGCATTTTAGGCCACTTCCGTTATCTTGGATTTTTTAATTTTACGTCAAAAAACACACCTTGGCATCAAGTTTCACTAGCCGAGATAGCATTTCAGGTCGCTCTGCCATCTTGATTTTCGAATTTTGATATTTTGAGTTGAAATTCATGGTTCCCGTCAAAAAATACCTTCTGGCACCAAGTTTCACAAGAATCGATCTGACAGGAGCCGCATATCGTAGAATTAGTATGACTCAACACAGCGGTAAACAATATCAGCCAGTTTACGTACGGCAGTGCGCCTTCAATTTCGGCTGATACTGTGCAATACTTCTGTGGTCGAATAGTTGCTCAGAGCGCCTTCAACAGTATCGCCTCGGCCTGATGGCAGAGGAGCACGGATCACGGATCTACCGCTGAAGGTACACTCCAACGCGTGCGCAGTTACAAATTTTCTAATCACCGACGCGCGGTTAGGGGAAAACGTTCGTACCTGTTTGCGGCGTTGCAAGTATTCACTGCCTATTTTACATCGGAAAATCAAAAGAAGTACTCAAAAATCTGAGGTGACTTTTCCGAGATATGATTAAAAATATTTTTTTTACTGTTTCATTCAAGTTAATGTGTATGCTTTCGTTAAGAGCTTTGTCAAATGCGTATCTGTATACTACCTGGATGGCGAAATGAAGAATAGGGCCAATATGTAACTCCTAAGTTTGGTTTCACATTTCCTGCGGCTTTTATCACAATCATCAAAAAAACAATGCTCTTCGAAAATGGTAAAAAAATAATATAAAAACAGGCACTTAAAACGTTTCGGAGGAATTTTTCATAATAATTCTTTTTAAACCATGAAATAAAAAATACACATTGATTTTTTAAAAAATATTTCGCGACGTATTTCCACTGTATATAATTGTAATTCATTTATTATTCATCATTCAAATGTTGTAAGTTTCGTTTCCTCCAAGGCAGCTCATTCCGATACAGATCTTCAAGTGGGAGCAATTGCTTCGCCAGGAGGAACAATGTGCGATAGCATCGCCCTCTTATCTAAGCCCTTGAGGTCAATGCCAATGAGAAACTTGGCAAGAGCGCGCGGATATCTAAGACTGCCCTCGCGATTTGAATCCCTATTAAATAGTTGATTTATCCGTTCAATTCTGAGTTTTCCAAGGCGAGAAGAGAGGGGGGGGGAGGATCCCTCCGTGTAATTACGCCCCCTCTTTCAGCTTCTATTTGCGTTCGTACCTTACCGAAATAATTGGTGCTTACTGTTTTCCTCCTCTGGAGATTACTTTTTTACTTCCGTACGAATCGACGGAATTGTCGAGATTTAATTTCGATAAGATCCTTCTCCTCTAAATTTTCCAACTTGGTTTTGACACTCCACGTCTTCTTCTAATCGATTGTCTTGATAGCGTGTAAACTCTGGTTAGTTGAACGAGCGTATAAATACCGAAAAATCTGAGTTATTTTGGGGTTTCCAGGAATCGTGGTTTTTCCCTGTCATCATTATTTCTGCGTGATAAGGAGCGGAGCACATTATAATTTGAAGTTTCCATCGAAATCTTAGCAAGGGATAGAGGAAAGTAGGCATAGGTTGATGGTTCTTTAATTGAAGTTTGAAGTCCTTGAGAAAATGAATAAACCAATGACAGCTGTTGGAATAATGGATACTGCCGAAAGCTCGAGCTCAAAGAATTTGGATTGTGACATTGAAGATGTGTCGAAATTATTATTATCTTTTTTTAAAAAAACCCGATTAAAATATTTGTTGACATTTTTTAAAATTTATTCAGATCCATTCAAAAAATGCGGCAAGATCTGCAAACAAGAATATTTTTTAGCTTCTCCTCAAAAAAATAAAGCAATTCCCATTATACGACGGCACAATTACTGAAAAAAGGGTTGGATGATCTCGGCTAAGGTTACGCAAATAGGTGCTGCACCGATAAAGTGGCGTGACATTCCAATACAAGAAGAGGTTGGCACTCATTACCAAGTTGGTTAGTTTAGCTGGTCGCATAATCATGTTTTCATGTTTAAATCTTGTGGAGTAGCTAAAAATAATCAGATCCGTCCGAACAGCAACTCTCTACGTTCAATTAAAAAAATTTAAAAAAACGGTTTAAAAAATTCGTTTAATGACGTCATCCACCGAGGTAGTGACACCTTTGTTTCTTCCATCTTTCTTTCATTTGTCAAGACACACATTTTTTCAAGTTTCTCAATGCGGAACCCGGGTGAAAGCAAGGTGGAAGAGACCGAGGGTGTCACAACCGCGGTGGATAACGTCATAAAACGAATTTTTCAAATCGTGATATCTCGGTTAATATTGAATGTAGAAAGTTGCTGTTCAGACAGATCTTGTTACCGTTAGCTGATCTACAAAAATCAAGCATCAAAACACGATTCTCTGACCAGCGTAACTGTCCCAATACCAATGTGACTTAATTGTGTCGAAATCCTCCACTCTTTTTTTTCAATAATCAAAATAGTGTTTTAGAACATTAATCGATGTCATGCATATCACTCAGCCGAAATGCGCGACCAGTCATCTTTTTGTGATAATTCTAATGATTTCATTAATTTCGAGATCCAACTCTTTATAATTGAAGAACGTTAACGAATCGGTGCACAATCAAACGATGCACTATCGAATTCGATATAAACTTTGAAAACTGGCAGCTCACTCTGGTGTGCCTGCATGATTTCAAGCTCTCCCGTGCACGCCTGATGTTATGATAGCGCCCTGCTATCATCAGATTTTACGGGGTTGCCAATTCCTAGTATCAGTAGCCGAGCGGCCTTAGTGCCCCTTCAGGCAATCGAGAGCATATTCGGGTTTTTCATCGTCAGAAGCAACAGCGAGAGTATCTGAGAGAGATAAATTGACTATTTCTGCCGAACAAAATTATGTGCATTATGACGTGAGCCCTGTTATGCATATATTCTTACGGGTTTCAGGGCTCATATCTTAATGCACATGGTTCCGTTTGGCAGAAATACGTCCACATTGATTTCAATTCGCTCTCCTTTATTAGCTCGGACACTTCTGCATGTTTTCACTTCGCATTCGGAGTTTCGGTTAATTTCTAGCATTTTCTATCTCTTCAGCAAACTGATGTGCAGTTATTTAGAAGGACACTTTTTTATTTTACTTAAAACATCGCTGGAGAGTTATCACTTTAGGGAATTCAGGGCGTAGGTAACTTTGCTCAAAACCCTGTGGGCATTTCATCTAAAGCGAAATTAATGCTACGCGCCATCGCGCCTTCAATTTTACAGACGCAACACGGACATCCATTCAGCACGAATAGTTGTATCTCTGCGCCGTCATGAACGCGCGATTTTGACCGTCACATTAAAATAAACTCTCCCGGCCGAGAAATCTAATTTCCACCACTATCTCACGACAAATTTCAACTTTTAATTATTTGTATGAATCTACTTATGTATTATTTCGTGCAAATATTGGATTCCTTGCACTGTTTTGATTGTTCAATGTATAAGAGTAAAAGTTGATTTGACTGTTTGATACTGAAACTACGTGAGTGAGACAGTGCCCTCAAGTTTTTGAATAGTGTCAATCCTTGCAAGTTGGAGAAAATACTTTCTTATCTATTTAACAAAATTATAAATAATTGATAGTTTGCATGTACCTTCAAATGGACAAAACCGCCTTCCGAAAGTCACCAATTGTTTTGAATCCATACAAAATTCAAAATGTCGGGGCTAATTACTTGAGTTTTACGTGAGACATTTTTCTTTTTTTAACCACCTCCTATATCTAGTATTCTGGGCTGAAACTCACCCTTATTAAATGTGTGTGTTTTTCAAAATATGAGCCAATAATGTATATTCTTAAAATTTCATTTCTTAATAATTTCTTTTTCAAAATTTAAAGACGGGTCTGAGCCCTTCTCGACAACTCCGCCGTAAGTATTTGAACATTCTCCGCAGATCATGGTTTTCGTATGGGATTTTTCCAGAGTTAAGTATTAAGAGGTATTAAATTTACATAAACATAAGGGTACCTGGGTACACGTGATGGGTAAGGGTCACGTGATGCAAAGTATTCTGGAAGAATAAAATATTCGATTTGGCAATCCCGCTGTAATAATAAAACTCTCGGGAGTTCCTTGTTTTGAGAGCCAACAGAAGCCACTGCGCTCGGTGACATACTTGCTAATAGTTTGGGACCCCAGCGCAAAGCGCGGGTTATGATCAACTTCGTTAACATATCCCCAAAGTTCCGGCCACGAAATAAATTTCCCGGATTCTTCCACGTTCATCACCCCCTATCCACTATCATACATGCCTAATCCTGTTAGGCTCTTAAATTACACGGATAAAATTGTTTAATCTGATTTCCAGGACTAACTGGCTCGGCGAGTAGCCCCATCGGATTATATGAAAAGTTAAACGTAGCGTAAACATTTAAATATAACGTAATAAAATTAAATATAACGTTTAAAAGTATCAAGGTAAAACGAACTGGGTCGAGAAGGGGAAAAGAGTAAACCTATTTTTTTTATCGGACGTTAATTGAAAACAATGCTTGTTCTGAAAGTCACTTTTTGATACCTACTGATACTACATTGAAATTTCGAGACTTTTCAATGAAGTTTTGCATGGGCTGTGCAGGGTTTCGACGATGCTAAAAAATTCTTGTTTTCTCAGAAAAAGAAGTCAGGTTATACGCCTAAATGTTGAGGACATATGGACGTATTTCTGTCGAACGGAACTATGCGCATTAAGACATAGGCCCTGAGACTCAGAAGTATACATGCATAACAAGGCTCACGTCATAATACACATAGTTCCGTTTGACAGAAATACGTCCATTTGAAACACGACGGGAGACGAAACGCTGCAAATTATACAAATATAACCCACGGGATGTGCCGATCTTATAACAGTTTCCTATTGTAAATCTTTACACCCTATTTTGATGCAGGCATTGTATGAGATTGATCAATAATTAATTAGTCCATGATGAAATCCTCAATTGAGCAAGGAACATGTTAACTTAACATTAACCACATTGATCCAAGTTTGTATACCCTTTTCTCTTTTCTTCCTTCCTTGTATTGCAATTCTTTGCATGAAAGAAGACTTTTCAGTCGGAAGTAAAAAGGCTTCAGTTGCAGTTAAACAATTTCGTCAGTAAGAGCATGAATCAAGGAATCTAGAATGCATATACATGCATTAGCGCACTTTAATTCAAACCGAGTCTAGCGGTTCATTCATTCCCTGCTGCGGCGATCTGTCAAACGCCGACCATATTCGCTTTGACAATTCGCCTCCACAGTGCACACGCTCGATGATGGATCGGGAGTTTAGCGTATTTGCTCCGTCTCACATTGTATCAGCCAAGTTCTAAGGCCACGTTACTTTGCTGCCATGCTAAGGAAAAACGCCGTGAGAGCATTCGAATGCTGCCAAATTTTCTCTCAAAAAATCTTCACTTTTGAAGAAAGCTATGGATATTTTTCCTTGAAATTTTCAGACTCTTCACATCAAATTACGAACAAGTTTATCCGAAAAATTGGAATTCACGAATTTTCCGGAAAATTTGTAATTTGTCGAAGGAAATTTGGCAGCGCCTGAAGGCTCATAGGGCGTTCTTACTTAGCACGTTGCTTTGGAAGAAGCCTTCAGAGATTATTAATTGAAATCCGGTGAAGCAGCGGGAGTCGTAAACACCCCTAAAACGGCTCGGCTAATTGCGAAAAGGGACCGATGGGATGGATCGAAGGCTGCGAGGAATGTGGCGCAACGCTGCCGTGCTAAAGCAGAACGCCGTATGCACATTCCAGAGTTGCAAAATTTCTTTCGATAAAATGCTTCTTTTTGCGGAACGTTATAAACATTTGTCTTCGACATTTTCAGGAGCTTCGAGTGTAATTGCGAACAAAATTATCTGAAAAATTGGAGGGAAAATATTCATAAGTTTACCGGGAAATTCGTGTTTTATGAAAGGAAATTTGGCAACGCTTGAGGGTTCATACGACGTTTTTCCCGAGCTCGGCGCTATGCTAGGTTCGAGGTGTGCGACTGCGACTGCAAGACTGCAATGTTCAAACGATTTGCCTTTGACTCAGGCAACTGGAGCTGCAACTCAATCGAGCTTGAAGCGTGCGCTAACTTTTAATTGGCAGCTAAGACCCGACGCCCGCGCCCCACGCACAAGCCGCGCGCGCTACCGCCGACTTCTCCGCGGGTCACGCGTTTCCACCCGACGGCGGGAGGAAGGGAGGGAGGACCGAGGCTCCCAACTTTCAAAACTTTGTTGCGAAATCGCATCCTTGATTTTCCTGATGATCACCACTTTTTTTTTCTTACTACGGTAGATAAACCTCGTTCGGCAGACACTCGTCTTTCGAAACCGAATATTTTCATCTGTTAAATTGAGGGACGAAATAATAAGAATAAGAAGTAATAGTAGTAAGAAAAAAAGGAAGGGAGAGAGAGAAAAAGTCAGAAGTTAAAAAAGACGAAGAAAAATTATTTGTTCTTTTTCGTCTCCTTTTTTTCTTATTTTTTTCTTAGATCTCACCTTCTTTTTATCTTCTCCTTATAATGCCTCTTTTGAGCATTCAACACACCAAGCGTAGTGGACGCTTTTTATGGCGATTTTTTCGGACCTGTACGCTGTACGGTAACATTGTAACATGCTACACTTTTAGCATCACCGTTTTGCTTTATAGGGATTTCCACCTTTCACGGCGGAAGAAGATATTTTTATTATATGTTTGTTAATAATGCTTACGTTTTTCTTTGGTACGTAGCATTTTATACAATTACAGTATGTTTTCCCCCTCAAATTATTGATTATTTCTTTTTTGAAACTGTTCAACTTAATAATATTTTACACAAATTCCAATTCTCGTTCGAAAAGTTTGCTCAAAACTCCTAATAAAAGAATCGAAAATCTTAATGCGATATTTTCGTTCGTTCCATTTTCTTTTACGTATAACCAAACCCGGATTAAATATCATCTGATTTTCTGAATCGCTACAATGAGGATACATATTTTCCTTTTAATTAAGGTAAAAACCAGAGTAGAGAGTCGAAAATAAATGGCGCTAATATGCGTTTCACTCCAACTGGCCGACTGAGCTGCGATTGGCGTAATGCGAGAAGTATTCATGCAGTCTTGCAGGCGCTATATGAGTTTAACGCTGGCCGCACCGTGTTAGAATAATCGCGACATCGAATCATGGGGCTTAAAAGGACCTTGTTGCATTCCGACGACGTATGAACATTCTAACGTTGCATCGTTTCTCCCGATAAAATATTTTTTTCGAGGAAATTTCTCTATATTCGCTTCTTTAGATTGAATGGACAATTAAAATTTAAGCAATCGCTAATCCATGATTCTTCTCCAGAATTTCACAAAGAACACGATTCGCGTGACGAAAATTACTGAAATCAACTCCTAGCTATGATATAAACGTTCTGAATGTATTAACTTTGGTTACAGGAAATTTGAATTGCCCGGTTAAGAGAAAAACAATGCCCTACGCGAGTCGAATATCTCGCACTCGAACGGCTTTAGCAGACTACTCAATCGAGCATTGTTTTTTTCCTACCCTGTGTTACTCAAAAGGTGTGAAGTTCCTTATGGCTGAACCAAAGCGTCAAGACTGAGGTTGCCATATTTCCATATTATTGAGACTGTTATAGTGACGTTTAGCGTGCAATTCAACCCAAGTAAATTATTCTTTCTTCCATGAGTGAAAAGTTTGAATTTATTCATAAAAAACGTTATTACCGCAGTTAGAAGTTAATCTAGGGTTAAGATTTCGATCGTTCGATCGAAATCGTCGTTGCTCATTGGTGTTCCACTTTCAACACAAGCATTCACCTCATAGGTGCATCTACCCCTTTAGACCTACTCCATCCGAGGTGTACACAATATCCGACCAATGTACACCGCGAGCCTCGTAGGACTTTAAGACTGTCTGAATTTTGACAGCCACAAATTCCAAAAGTTCGTGCGGTTATCGCTCTTCAAGGTCCGAACTTTGGAACCAAACCATTTTTTCTGCTCCTTTCTCCTCTCCCATCCCTTTTCTCGTATGCATCTATGAGTTGTTAATTAGATAAATAAAATTTTGGACGGTGATTTAGATTCATGTCTAGTTTGGCCATAAATGGGCAATTTTTCTTGGACATTTTGTATATTGGATGTATAAAACGGGACTTTTCACCTGTCATCCCTTAATTTGCCCGGAAAATTTGCGATTTTCTTTCACGGCAACATTCGTTTGGAAAAGATATTTTATTTTGAAGTCCTGTCATTCAATTAAAATATTACGAGAAAAATTGCGATGTCCCCAGATAATTGTTTCACTGAAAAAGAATCCTCAGACCGACAGTAATATTCTTTTCCAGGGTCGCTCGAGAAATTTGAGCCACGAACGGTGGCTCTGATTCACCGCAAAAGTGCAATTCGTTCATTATCATAATTGCGACAATTTGCCAAGTCGAAGCCGTTCCGTTGCAACTTTTAATTGGAAGCGGGGGGAAAACAGTTCAGTTAATATGCGCATTCCTCAGCTACAATTTCACGCTGACAGAATAATCTGCATTTCGGTGTCTAGAAAAGATCTTACCGGAATGGCTGCACGGGCTTTAATTGTTATGAAAATGCTAATGTTTTTTCCTCATTCGACACTCTTTAATTACATTGAGGCTTTCGAGTAAAAAAAGGGAGGAAAATGTCTTTGAATGACAGTTTGAATTTTACAGCATTTTATAGATGAATTCCTGATTACACGAATTTCCCGAAATACTTTAATGGCGGTTTTGATAGCAAAATTAGAGGAATCTAAATTGGACTGCATTTTGCAATTTGGAGCTATAAAGTCAGGTCCGGTTTAAAAACAACGTACGTGCCATTAGTTTCCCTATGCATATGAGTGTTTTTTCAGATGAGCTAGAATTTATAGCTCCAAATTGCAAAATGTAGTCCAATTGGTGCTGAACGCGACCTGAACATTACACACAAGAAAACATTTGCATTACGATTACGCGTACATTCTACAAACTATACACGGCAAGATCTCATGAATGAGGCTTCAGTAATCTATCAAAAAGAATGTGCAATGCGTCACATTATGCGTACAATGCATTTTGTAGAAAACTAAAAACAGCCGCACATACTGCCCTTAAAGAAGAAACTTAACCATCAGATGACCAAGCTGTATCACCGGCGAGTTCACGCCTCGACGCCTCGCACCATCGCGCCTTCAATTTAGCAGACGCAACACGGACATCGATCAAGCACGAATAGTTGTATCACTGCGCCTCATCAACGCGCGTACGATTAATACATAATAAGTTTCATCTGTTAATGCATTTTTTTAATCTGTGTATTGCAAATTGCAAATCGGCTTCTGTGGTGTGAATGTAAGGAGAAAATACTTGTTACAGGCTTGATATTTGCATCCAGTCGAGTAAATTTAGATAAGGTGACGTTGGAATGTTTATTAAAGCATGTCTCAAAACGGAAAGTAATAATGCATCGAGCAAAAAACCGAGCGGGTTCTCAAACTTATCGACCTCCAAGCCATCCACGTTGAGTCTTTTTCCACGAACTAAATTTAATGAGGCACCAGTTAAAACTCACTTCTTTTTGCAGAGGATCGCGGCCGTCGCAAAAATGCGAGCTGAAAATCAACTTTTTCGGATGAGAGAACACAAACATTCGCATCGGACGGGAATAAATCAGGGAGTCGGGGAGGATTTCGCAATTATCGGTTGCGAGGGAAGGATTCTTGAGATGGCGCCCTCCGACTCCACTTGAAATTAACTTTGAAATTGAATCGACAAACGTGATAGAATCTCCACCCGACCTCGATTCGAACACCTTCCAAGTCGTGACCACCGGAGCGCGCTGATGGGGCAAAAATTATTCAGATATCCAATGAAATCACCGGGTTAGACTAGAGACATAGAGCAAGCTCACGTAGATGGAAGGTGGATAACGCGTGTAGAATCACACTCCTGCACTGCCATGCTAAGGAAAAACGCCGCATGAGCCCTCAGGCATTGCCAAATCTCCTTCGACAAATTATGAATTTCCGGGAAAATTTGTGAATATTTCGCATTCAATTTTATCAAGGATTTTATTGGTAATTTGATCTAAAAAATCTGAAAATTGCATGGACAAACATTCATAATTTCCTCCAAAATTAAATATTTTCTGAGAGGAAATTTGGTGACATTCGAATGTTCATACGGCGTTCTTCTTTAGCACGGGAGTGTAAATCTCGATCAAAGCAATTTAAAATGAAGACATTTTATTTGTTTTTCCTCCCCCGGGGATAAACCAACGTGCATTATAGATATTGGCACATCACACTAATCAGAAGAAAATTACTCACGGATTATGATGCTCTGTAAATCATTTAAAAAAAGAGAGACTTCTTGCATACCTGAAAATAGAAAAAAGAAAATAGTTTTCAATGAAACTTATATTCAACAAGTTTACTCATCAAATAAGTATTTAATTTTTCACATGAACGAAGGGTATTCAGTTTCTTAAGAACGAAGTTCATTGTCCTTCACGTGTAAAAACTGTTTGCATCTAAATGAGGATATCGTCACAGATTTTTTCATATCACACAGTCAAGCGTTTTGTGCCTTACAATGATGTACCAAATTTCTGACTGGCAAGGGCCAAATTTGTCTACCTTGAAAAATGAAAAAGAATCCATGTTCGTCATCGTACTTTACTGTAATAAAAAGAGAAAGCTCAAATGATGTAATATGCAGCTGAATTTTGATCGAATGGGATGCAATACTTTGATCAAATTTATAGAATAATTATGCACACAATGCATAAACTCACTAAAATTATGCTAACTCTTGAGATATAAAACGACGCTTGACTAGAATCTACACAAAAATCTTAAATGAGCCTCCTTTTCGTGATGACAACCCTCATTTACTGTCATTCCTAAGACGAAAATGAGCCCGACTCTAAAATATTGGGCGCCTACATCTATTACTTTTATATTATCTAAACCAATTTTCCTGTCCTCAGATAATAATACCGAAAGGCCTCTGGGGCTTCAATGTTAATAGCAATGGAGGTATTCCGTCTTTGAAGTCTCTGTTTTTGTAATAGGATTTACACGGTTCTTACGATGCCAAGGTTTGGAAAAATAATTATAGAATTAAAATTCACCATTTGACACCGAGGGATGTGCAAGCGGAGGTAAAAAGTAATAATGTTCATATTATGGGACGAAAGCTCTAGAAAAACGGCCGTCCACTAATTATTAAAGTGCATCCGTAAATTATTTTTTCCTCGCAATAAAAGCCTCTTGACTTTTTCCAAATACGGAAAAATATACCGCTTGCCGAAGCGGGGAATAACCCCAAGAAAACAAGCATAGGTACTTGAATAAAATGATTTTTATTCCACTTCCTATTATGTATGGCAGGAAAAAAAAGGTGAGCACTGGTCTTTATTTTCATTAATCCTTAAACTGATTTCTCTAAACCACGATTATCTCTACACTGATGAATTTTTGGATACTGAGTTAGTTGTAACGAAACCGGATTTTATTTCAGATTGAAATAGTTCTTTAAATTTTTCTCTCTTGCATTATAGAGAAACTCGTGAAATTTCGTTTTTGCACACTTACGAATCACCCTTAATTAATCGTAACAGCCTTAGTACAGATATAATATTTTATCGTCAAAATTTGATGCAGCAAACATACGACATCCTGTAAGGACACATTACCAAACATAATCGAATGTTGAGGGGATAAAGGAAAGATTCGTTGTGTACATTTTTGCTGTCATTCAGTCTCGCGGGGTTTCCTCGAGTGGCGAGGCATAAATGATCGATTATTATCGATACCTCCCTATTTGAAGATGTGGTAAAGAATCGACTACTAAGGTGTTTGTCGCGAACACTCATTTTATAAATCATTTTCTGTAGGTTTGAATGGCAGATAAATCGATACATCGCAAAGCACGCCACGACCGCTGGTTTCCTCTGAGGTTGTTCGTTTTTCCATCGAACTTAATTAGCTACGTCATCTGGGACCTAATTATCAATGCCAATCTCGACCCATCAAAATCCCCGATCGCAGTGGACGAGGAGCTAGAAATCCACTGCGGAAATTTGATTTGAGGATTAGCTAGTGTGAAAGTGTCATGCATGTCGAGTAAATTGAATTGTTCCGTAATTATATTCAATCACGGTTTTGACAAAAAAACAGCTAATTTTTCAGGGCTACGATTTATTTAAGTGGCGAATCAGATCAGTCTAAACTCAGAATGGTAACACTAAGAAAACTTTTTGATCAGACCTAGCATTGAATTGCAGATTTTGGGTAGTTTGTGTTCACAGATGTTAGATGAGAGTACTAGAAACTTTTCACAAAAAACCAGATATTTTAATTTCTCTTAATTTGAAAAAAAGAAAAAAAAAACTTCTTCTTAAAATTGCATTGAGGAACACTCCGAACCGGCCGCTGTCCTCCAACATGAGAAAGTAAATCTAACCAAGGTACCAATATGACTTACTAATAAAAAATTGGATGTTGTAGGGCATATTTGATGGGTGAGTTATACAGGCTTTGAGAATCTGTTCATTCTCAATACGCCACTTGACCGAATCCTACTACTGGTAGAATTGTGTCATACAATTATATGATAGAAAAATGCTAGGATGAAATTTCAAAATTCAGATAAACACATCTAAAAAGCGCAAGGCGCAACATCAAAACAGGAAGTTTTAATGTGAACAGCCACCATTCGCTTTTTTTATAATCATCATAATAGAAGCGATAGTGTCTCCATGCAGTTTTAATCCGGTGTATTATCTACCCGCGTAACAGCAGCATCGAAAATCAAAGCCGCGGTTACGACTGATTTACGGCCGCGCGGAAACTTACTTCCACCCGCCGCAAAATATCAATTTTTTTATTGCCTTATATCTCTAAGTCATCAACGGGGTCAAGGTTCCTCAGCCCGGGTTCAAAGGCTAAATATTTTATGCTCTCCTCGAGTCAGGCCATAAAATTTGAAGGGAAAAAGATAAGTTGCTACCAGAGACTAGGGGGCCAAATGGGAGGGGAGGGAGGAAGGGGCAGCAGAAAGGATGGGGATGCCTCTACCGAGGCACATCCGTCGCCTTCTCGCGTCGCGATTCCCCTACCCCCTCTGAGAGGAAATGGGGAAGGGGGATAAAAAACCCTCCGATTTCTGTCGGTAGTGGAAGACGCTCTTAGTTCCAGTTCTTGTAGATATATTTTCTCTCATAGGTCCCATTTCCTTTTAATCCCTCTCCGCAAGATATTTTGCATCGATTTATGGCTCAGCTTTACCTTTTTGATTTAAATGAGAAGGCACGGTGGATGGAGCAGGAATATTGCGAGGTGGTAGGTTGTTGCGGTTTCACTGTACTTAAGGGTGGAAAAAGATAAGTGTGTAATGAGAAAAGTCATTCTTATAGATTTTGCCCCTACTTTGAAATGTCGTTAATGAGTAAGAAAGTGTAAATAAATGATTGGTTGGCTAAAAACGGTGGCTATTACTTCTGGTGGAAACAGCATCTTTGATAAGAGCATAATAGACTTAAAACTAATTCATGGACTCAGTGTCACTCCTGATGAGAGCGATGATGAGATTTTAAAGTTTCGATTCTCTTGTAATAGCGTTGTATATTCCGACAACTCGTTGACCACTCAAAAACTCAGGTCCAATGAGGATGACTACCAAGATTAAAGTCACCAAGATTATGTCCCACTACCACTTCCCCTACCGACAGAAATCGGAGGGTTTTTTATCCCCCTTCCCCATTTCCTCTCAGAGGGGGTAGGGGAACTACCAAGATTAAGTCACCTATTTGCTTTCTGTATACGAGTGTTTGAGATAAGTAAATAAATTGGAAAATTTCCTCTTGAATAAATTATTGTATTTGCACTAAATAAATAAGCAAAGAGTTTCATAACGGTATGTATTTACCCTCGCAGATAACTTTTATCTCCAAGTGGTCGCAGTACTTTATCGTCGATTTAATAAAAGGGACGAAAGGGAGGGGGCTGGATAGAGTTGACTCAGGGAGATTCCACGTACCCTCAACCAACTGGCTGAGAAATGATTAGGAGAGGCGGTGGATGAACGGGGTTTTTTCGAGCGTGCGAAAGATGCATGATTAAAAACAAGGATGATCCCAAGGGCGAGGGCGGGTTGACTAACGGCGTTAATGATCCGATCTTCAGACGCAGTAGCCACCAACTTTTCATTTGGGCCGCGGCATATGCGGCACCGCCCGAGCAAAGGGTTGGCGCGGTGAAAGGGGTAAGGGAGCGAGATGGACCAATTACGCTCTGTCCCTTTTTTCCGGCTCCCAGGCTGAGGGTCGTAAGTTACCTTAATTTTTGAAAGGCATGTGCAATGCGCATTGCTCCAGTGCTCCGTTCTCCCGCCGACACCGGTATTTCTTCCTAGCGTTGCCATATTGTGCACCCTTATTGATGAAATTTTCTGCTTCAGTAATCTGATTATATTCATTGCCATTTTATAACTGGACTACATTTTGCAATTAGGAACTGTAAATTCTGGCTCGGTTTAGAAACAACGTATGTGCCATTAGTTTCCCTATGTACATAAGTGTTTTTCCAGATGAGCCAGAATTTACAGTTCCAAATTGCAAAATGCAGTCCAACTGTTTTACATATTTTATGAATTCAAATTTTTAAAAATTGACTTATTGGAAGTGTTTAAAAGTCACCAAAAAAACAACTCTCATAACCAAACGGGGGGTATTTTTGAGTTTTCCTGTTAAGAGAGTTGTTCAGCAGCGGTGGTAGATAGCGTGAGGATCACATTTGTGTATCATGCCTCGCATCATATTCATGATGGCGTTTGATGCCATCTTGGATTTTGAGGGAAGTTAAGTTGGGCTCACTGACGAGTAAGATCTACTGATGAGGTCTAAAAAGACCCAAAACGTTATAGATCTCTCAGCGTGACCTCAACTCAAAATTCACACGCAAACTGTCTGAGCTGAACTCTCTCCTCATCTCAATATTGTATTGGTATTCATTAGACCTCAAACATTTTTTGACTCTAATTGTAATTTTTGAAAATTTTTGGCTTTGTCTTCCGCGCGAAATGGCGTGAACCCAGCACCATTTCTCCACCTTATTACATACAGTTCGGGCCATTTCAGTGCTTTTTTCTCGCTTCCTGTGAAATTATTGTGAGGTTTTGAACTCTTTTCGACTGAGACATTTTCTAAAAGATTTCAAGGTGAATGCAGAATCAGTTGGTTTATTTTAAATTCCCGCGATATTATTTTCAACATATTAATTACCTTCCTCACAAAGATCAACGATGACAGTTTTAAAATTCCAAGCTTCAACCGATTTCGCAACGCTGCAATTCCATGACTTCATTGTTCAATTATTCCTGTCTGCATTCACACCCGCGCCTCCATGTGCACCCAACGTGCCCCCCACCCCTCTAAATGACCTCGATCTTTTTCAATGCCCCCCTCTCCCCTCCTTGCATCCCTTGATAGTGCTGTGACTTTAAAAATGCGCTGCAGTCAAAATACTTGAAGTCAATTCAGAGAACCAACTTCATTTCCGCAGCTTTGGTGGTTTAGCGCAGCGTCACCGAGGGATCAGGCGTCGTAAGGTCTATGCGATGGGCTCTTATTTTCGGTCCAGTGCTCTAATTTCTTTGTTTAAACGAAGACAAGCTCTGGATCAAAGCGCTGCCCTTACGTATTCTCATTGGAATTGCACGTGGCAAACGATGCAAACGTCGAGAAGTTTGGGGATTAACTGCTACACGGAAGCTGAATTTCGCCGAGTTGGACGTAGGGTACGGTGGGAGTTTTAAAATTTCTACGAATTTGCGATTCACTTTGTTTCGCCTTCGTAAATTTTTTCAAAGAATGCGACTGCGCTTTTAGATCCGTCCAAAATCTACTCCTAAGCTAATGAAAATGTCTCAAAGTTGAAACCGTCCCAGTCACTATGGTTACATTGTGAAAGGTCATCGCTTTTCATTTAGTCATAAGCTATTTATACAAAAATAAGTTCGTTCCGTGTAAATTTTAAGCTCTTAAGTTGGCTTGTTTCCCTTTAAAACATTAAATATATAGGACCGACATTTTTGAAACAACGCAATGGAGATACAAGATTTCGCACTTACGGAAAAAAGTATCACAGTACCAACTATACTCCTGGCTGATTTTGGCGGCAAATATAAGAATAGCTGCACCATCAGAGGTACGGTTAAGTCTACCAAAAGGGTGGCTGGATCAACCATATATACCTCTGGCTAGTGCAACGTCTCTTATATCTGGCGCCAAAATCAGCCAGCAGTGTAGTTAGGATTGTAATCCTCTTTTTGAGTATCCAGCCTTCGAATTTCTTCATTCTTGGCTGATGAGCGAATTTTCACTCTTCATTTTAAGCTTATAACTTTTGCCTCCGTCCTTTTTCTTCTTTCCATCTACGTTCCTTTTTTCTTCCCTTTTCTCGCCAGTTTCGGGACCAACACGAGCCCTGGGGGACTCATCCGCGGTGGCTGTTGACTCGCAAATACCACATCAATCGAAGGCTAATTACAGAGCTCGGCGCAGCATTCACAGGTGTAACGAAGTAATTAAGCGCGGATTCGTTCAAACAACCCCGTTTCGTTTACAATAACAGCGTCGCCCTGTCCAATTTCCCAGCAGATGAAGCGGAACAGCTTTCCCACCGCCTCGCGCTGTGCTGCGCTGACTCCTCGCTGCCGACACGGTGCCGGCACAGCTAATCCGGCGACAGAATCCGGGATCTTTTCCGCTCGGATGGGCCCGACCTGGCTCCAAAGAAAACAGACTCCGCGCCGTTGTAAGGGTGGCATCGGGTTTACATGATGTATGTGGCGGTAATGCCGACCTGCTGCCAGTTTGCATAGTTATTGGTTATGATGAACCACTGGGCGGGGTCAGAAATCGAGCTGTTTTTTTCATCACGATTCACAGAAGAAAAAGTAACCGTTTCGTATTAATATGAAAAGTAGAACACAATGCAGCCTAAGCGTGTGGATAATATTTTTTTGTTAGATTTTCCTTGGGTAACATTGACTAAATCTTCGGGTTACATGGACCAAATCTTGGTGTTAAAAATTCGCTAGCCTCTCGCAGGTGAACGATACTTGTCTAGTGCACTGTCTCGTCGCTGTTGTGTCGCGTCGTCCGTATTGGCAATCGAAATGAGTAAAGCATAAGCGCCTTCAATTTTTAGCTATGCAATATGGACATCCATTGAGTACGAATAGTTGTATCAAGGAGTTTGAACTAACAGCATAGGGTATCTTTGCGTTGTCGGCATGAAGAATGAAGAAAGCATAAGCGCCTTCAATTTTTAGCTATGCAACATGGACATCCATTGAGTACGAATAGTTGCATCAACGCGTTTAAACCAGCGGCGCGGCGCAGAGTAACTTATTCGCATTCGCATTCAGAAAAACCACATTCATAATCACAAGAAATCCGTGTCCTCGACAGTTTGATTACATTTTCGCAATAAGGAACCACTAACTCTGGCTCTTCCATAAAAGCACTTTTCTGCACAGGGAAACCAATGGCGTATATGTTGTTTCTAGAATGAGCCAGAAATAGTGGTTCCTTATTGCGAAATGTGGTAAAAGAGTGGTTGTGCCGAAAAAAATACTTGTTGCGACCAGGAGTGAGCTATTAGGTTACGTTAAATTTTAATTTGAACAACCATGAGTTGTTTCGGATGAAATTTTTCTGGTTGCAATAGAGTCGTTTGGCTACATCGAATACGTTTCTTTTTTTTAACATCGGCCATTTTTTCCACATAGTATTTCATTTTATGAGTGTGAAGGAGGTAAAAGTCCTTGAACCAAAATTCCTCCTTGCAGTTTGCTGCGGCGAGGCATAAAGCGATGCGCATCATTGTTCGTGAGCGTAGCGCTAACTCAAGAGGGCAGCATGCGCGCCTTCAATGTTAACGCATGCAACACGGACATCCCCAGAGGTGGAATAGTTGTATCCACGAATCTAGTCATTATCGCATCATTGCAGGGCAGCTTTCGGCTATGATACGTGAATCTACATCATCAGCGCTGAAACTACCAGATCATGTATATCGATTTTCGAAGTTGTAGCTTCCTCTTTTACTTCATTTTTAAATGGAAAACTACTTAACCTCAATTCTTGAATCCTTGATTATTATTTCTTGTGCGATGAAAACTCTGTGAAAATTTCAAGGAATAATTTGGGTTTGTTTCCTTTCAAATGAATAAAATGTGAACGGAGATTTTTAAACACGAGATACGCGGTTTGCCGCCATTTGCTAAATCCAATTCTAGCTGGAGCGCACTTCAGCTATGCATTCACCACTGCAAAAATGTCAAAGGAAATCGACAAGCCCAGCGTGTATGGAGGCTATTTCAATTGAGGACACCGCACCAAGAACAGCGCCTATATAGTCCAGGCGCCTGGTAGCTAAAAATGAGGCTACCTGGAATTTCGGGTACACAGTGATTTTTTTGACTAAGTTTTTAAGGAAACGGAAAGCGATGAGCTCGACGGGGAATGAAAAACAAGTAGACTACGTTAGCTAGCCCGGGCCACGATTAATCATGACTCAAACGCGAAATTGGATTTTCTACCTTCTCACACTCGGCCGTGTGAGTGGGATCTGATTTAAACGCGGAGTTTCGCGTCAAGAGCGAAGGACACAAAAAAAAGCCGAGGATTTTCAAGCGCGAATGGTTTTTGCGCGGTAATTGTTCATTAATCTAGCCGAGAGCCAACTTCACGGAATAAGTGAATTTATCGCGCGACCGTCTAACGCGGTTGTGGGATGCTGAGTCGCCCGATCGTAAACAAAGCAGTCCATCACGGATGCGTTATACCGGAAAAAAATGAGGATGTTTTAATCAAGTAAAAAAAAATGATTAAAAGAGAGTCACGAAAACCATTTGGCAGCAGTAACTTTACTTCGCACGTTCAGATGCCTTCATCAATTAATTCGTATGTTTTTATTTATAAGTCCACACGGGAAAAACATTTCGGACTCTCTACAGGATGGAGTTTTTGGCTTTAGTTAAAGGCGCTTCATTCTCAATCCATCATTTAGTGTCAAGGGGATAGTTAACTATCTCTATGCTTTTGTTTAGAAATTACATCGAGATTAGGAGGTCTTAATTATGAGCAGCCCTAGACAGCTTATGGTGCTATCTTTGTGGCTGTTTGCGATATATTTCTAACTGTTTGAAAATGCAAATTAACCACATTTTTTTAAAAATTTTACGTGCATTAATTTTGTATTCATTTCAAATTTCATTTTCTGTTCAGAACTATGTCCTCTTAAAATTGACAATAATGTTAACTTTAAAGATCCGCAATTAAAAGTGTCACATACGTGACACACACGCTAGTGTCAATTGAGGACACCGCACCAAGAACAACCTATAGGCGTACAGGTCGTTATTACGCCCATCTGCTTTTCGGATTCTACGTACCGTGGACTTGGCTGCGGTAGCGATAGAATATAGATAGGTAACGGCTCGAGGTCGAAATACCTTTTTTCTCCGAGTTAAGTCAGGCCTCTGGATCGATGGGTACAAGAACGACCTATAAACGGGCCTATAAGGTGCTAGTTACCCCTTCCTTTACTCACTATCGATATTCCTTCATTTTTCGTTAATCATGCGTAATTAAAATAATTTATACTTCATATTGCCACCAAAATGACTGTCGGGCGTAACAATGGCCTATAAACCGCTTGTTTAAATTAAATATATGAGAGTATAAACCCAAAATGTATCGCAAAGTCTACCATGCATCCTTCAATAGAAGGGTTAGGTCACCCAAAAACACCAAGGCAGGGTACCTGCATAGAAAAGTCTGCGCAGTATATCAAAAACAAAACTTTAAATGCGTTTTTCTCAAAAGCGTTTCCAGTTGGGTCATTCCACGTCAACGCAACCAAGCTCGGAACCCGACCCCCTCCGATTTGGCTGAAAATTGGTACACGGGGTCTTTACATCATTCTAAGAAACCAATTTGAAGGGTTTTCCCATCCGATGCCCCGTTCGCGAGATATCGACCCCCAAAGATGGGGTGAATTTTAGCGATATTCAAAAACGCCCGTTTTAGCGATTCTCATTTTCTCGACTTCCCTCTCTTTAACTCTCTGTAGCGAGACTCTGTATCAATCGATCATACTTTGAAAGAGTGTTTCTAGACTAATTTTTTATGTAGATTCTGAATATGCCATCAAAATTGAGCTAAAAATTATTTAAATGGCCGTAATTTAGAGTTTTTTAAAATTTACGATTTTTTCGCCATTCAATGTTCAAACTGCATTATCTAAAAAACAGTCGCTCCGATTTTCGATTTTTTTTTATACTTCAAGCTTAAGATATATACTTTTAGGTGACATACTTTTTTCAATTGCCATCGGACGGTTAAGGGCCTAAAAAAATTCAAATAGGCCAAAAAAGGCCAAAAATTGGTAAAAAAGGACGATTTTTCACACGTTAATCCAAATATTTAGATACTGAACTCTTCAATTATCGATATTTTTTCCCACTTTACCCTCTGACATGTATAAAAACGGACTATCAACGCTTTCCATACATGCACCGATCGATTAACGGCCTGATGGAAACCGGGAACCGACCGAAAATCCTCGAAATTGACGCAAAAAGACGATTTTTCACACCGTAACCGATGCATTCCATGGATTGTAACTGCAAATTCCAATTTTCTCTCTCCATTTCAACCTTAAGGTGTATACCTTCGAGTAATAAACCCTTACTAACGTGCATCGATGGGGCACGGATCCAAACGGAAATGAAACCGGCCGGAAATGCTCAAAAACGACGGGAAAAGGCGATTTATTGCATAGTCAGGGGAGCATGTGTTCGAAAATTACGTCCCGTTTGCACGTTTGTGATGCAAGTTTACTCTCTTCATTTTGGTCCCTAGGATGAGAAAATCTTTGGTGGACTCACCGATTTTGATGCCAAGGCCCCAAAAACAAGATGGCGGCCAAAGTGGAGGCTGAAATTGAAATTTTGGTAAAACGGCACAAAACGTCAAGAGAGGTGTCGATTCTCATGTTTTTTGGATCGTAGATTCCAGAAAAATTGTCATACAGACCCATCGACCCACGGAAATGCTCAAAATCCAAGATGGCGGCCGATTTTGGATCTTTAGTGGCTAAAACGTCAAATGCGGAGCAAAGAGAGGAGTAAATACTCTAGATGTCTGTTTTCGAAGTCACGGATTCCAAAAAAATAGGAGAAAAAAACAGTTCATGCCATATGGTGCTGATTTGGACCATGCAAAGGCGGAACTCGGCAGTCATTTTGATTAGAGTGTTCAGGAACACTTCAAAAATCGAAAATCGAAATCATTTTCCGGGTCAGTTTCTATAATTAGCATTATTGGTTTTTTTAGGACCGGCACCCCTGCAGAATATGGGTAAAGTTCTCAAATACGCAATAAAACTATTGGTGATCAGCAAAGCATTGGGTTGGAGGATGGGCAGCAGATCAAAGGCGCACTATAGGTCCTTGGGTGTTCCGTTGACGCAGGATGGAAGAACGGATAAAGGGATCAAGGAAATAAACATCCTAGCAAGGAAGGCTACAGCTATAGTCAAAGGAATCCTCTGGGATCCGCAGATTTCCAAAGAGAACAAGAGGAAAATGTACAACGTTGAAGACAAAAATATTCTTACATATGACAGTGAAGTTTGGCAGCTGAAGGAACGGACACAGGGGATGCTAAGAGCAACGGAAATGGATTTCTGGAGGAGGTCGCTGTAGGAATTTTTAGAAGCGATCGGGTCCGCAATGAAAGAGTGCGTCAGATCATGGGAGTCGAAAATGACATCGTATTCGACAGCATGATCAGACAGCTTGACTGGTATGGCCATGTCAATAGAATGACGGACGAAGGACTGCCGTAAAAGATGCTTGATTGGGTTTCTCCTGGGAGGAGACATAGGGGGTACCCAGTGAAAGGGTGGCGACATAGGGTTTTAGAAAAAATGAGGGTATGTGAACTCCCTGAAAGGCCTTAGGAGGATCGGGAACTTTGGCGGCTAGGTGTCGCAGAGCGCCAGAGAGCGCTATAAAAGCGGCTTTGTATGTATGTGTAATATATTAATTATTATCGAAATTGGGAGTATCAGGTACTCCCCGGCAATAGCACTGTTTCACAAGCAAAAAAATTACAACCATGTCTCCCGGATGAGATAAGGTGATTCCTACGTATTTTGAGGGGCTGAATCCGGAAACCTCCGTTCTTTTCCATCACCCTACAATTCTCTGGAAAAGCCGATTCCGCCCGAAAAAATGATCATTATCCTGGTTAGTTTTTCGGAAAACCGAGGGGTGATCGGGAAGAATAAACGCAATTTTCAGATTTAGTGGCTCAAAACACATCGGAATAGTTTTATTGCGTATTTGAGAACAAATTTACCCATATTCTGCAGGGGTACCGGTCCTAAAAAAAACCAATAATGCTAATTATAGAAACTGACCCGGAAAATGATTTCGATTAGAGTGTTCCTGAACACTCTAATCAAAATGACTGCCGAGTTCGGCCTTTGCATGGTCCAAATCAGCACCATTTGGCATGAAATGTTTTTTTCTCCTATTTTTTTGGAATATGTCGACCTCGAAAACAGATATATAGAGTGTTCACTCCTCTCTTCGCTCCGCATTTGACGTTTTAGCTAATAAACCCAAGTACCAGTAATCGCGATAATAGCGATTTTATCGGTTGATTATCGCGATTATATTGGTGGCAATTTACCGCAATATTATCGAATAAAAAATTGCGATTTATGGCGGTTAAATCGCTATGCATCGCAATTTTTTGTTCAATAAAATCGCGATCAATTTTCGACGATAAAATCGAGATTGAATCGCCATATATCGCGATTTTTGTTGCGATAATATCGCGATAAATTGCCGGGCGATAAAATCGCGATTTTATTGCGACAAGATCGAGGATAATCGCTCAAATGCTGATGATCTTAGCGATTTTATCGCCGACAAAATCTCAACAAATCGCGATTTATCCGTTGAAAAATGCTACTTGGGAAGAGCCAAAATCGGCCGCCATCTTGGATTTTGGGCATTTCCGTGGGTCGATGGGTCTGTATGACAATTTTTCTGGAATCTACGATCCAAAAAACATGAGAATCGACACCTCTCTTGACGTTTTGTGCCGTTTTACCAAAATTTCAATTTCAGCCTCCACTTTGGCCGCCATCTTGTTTTTGGGGCCTTGGCATCAAAATCGGTGAGTCCACCAAAGATTTTCTCATCCTAGGGACCAAAATGAAGAGAGTAAACTTGCATCACAAACGTGCAAACGGGACGTAATTTTCGAACACATGCTCCCCTGACTATGCAATAAATCGCCTTTTCCCGTCGTTTTTGAGCATTTCCGGCCGGTTTTCATTTCCGTTTGGATCCGTGCCCCATCGATGCACGTTAGTAAGGGTTTATTACTCGAAGGTATACACCTTAAGGTTGAAATGGAGAGAGAAAATTGGAATTTGCAGTTACAATCCATGGAATGCATCGGTTACGGTGTGAAAAATCGTCTTTTTGCGTCAATTTCGAGGATTTTCGGTCGGTTCCCGGTTTCCATCAGGCCGTTAATCGATCGGTGCATGTATGGAAAGCGTTGATAGTCCGTTTTTATACATGTCAGAGGGTAAAGTGGGAAAAAATATCGATAATTGAAGAGTTCAGTATCTAAATATTTGGATTAACGTGTGAAAAATCGTCCTTTTTTACCAATTTTTGGCCTTTTTTGGCCTATTTGAATTTTTTTAGGCCCTTAACCGTCCGATGGCAATTGAAAAAAGTATGTCACCTAAAAGTATATATCTTAAGCTTGAAGTATAAAAAAAAATCGAAAATCGGAGCGACTGTTTTTTAGATAATGCAGTTTGAACATTGAATGGCGAAAAAATCGTAAATTTTAAAAAACTCTAAATTACGGCCATTTAAATAATTTTTAGCTCAATTTTGATGGCATATTCAGAATCTACATAAAAAATTAGTCTAGAAACACTCTTTCAAAGTATGATCGATTGATACAGAGTCTCGCTACAGAGAGTTAAAGAGAGGGAAGTCGAGAAAATGAGAATCGCTAAAACGGGCGTTTTTGAATATCGCTAAAATTCACCCCATCTTTGGGGGTCGATATCTCGCGAACGGGGCATCGGATGGGAAAACCCTTCAAATTGGTTTCTTAGAATGATGTAAAGACCCCGTGTACCAATTTTCAGCCAAATCGGAGGGGGTCGGGTTCCGAGCTTGGTTGCGTTGACGTGGAATGACCCAACTGGAAACGCTTTTGAGAAAAACGCATTTAAAGTTTTGTTTTTGATATACTGCGCAGACTTTTCTATGCAGGTACCCTGCCTTGGTGTTTTTGGGTGACCTAACCCTTCTATTGAAGGATGCATGGTAGACTTTGCGATACATTTTGGGTTTATACTCTCATATATTTAATTTAAACAAGCGGTTTATAGGCCATTGTTACGCCCGACAGTCATTTTGGTGGCAATATGAAGTATAAATTATTTTAATTACGCATGATTAACGAAAAATGAAGGAATATCGATAGTGAGTAAAGGAAGGGGTAACTAGCACCTTATAGGCCCGTTTATAGGTCGTTCTTGTACCCATCGATCCAGAGGCCTGACTTAACTCGGAGAAAAAAGGTATTTCGACCTCGAGCCGTTACCTATCTATATTCTATCGCTACCGCAGCCAAGTCCACGGTACGTAGAATCCGAAAAGCAGATGGGCGTAATAACGACCTGTACGCCTATAGGTTGTTCTTGGTGCGGTGTCCTCAATTGACACTAGCGTGTGTGTCACGTATGTGACACTTTTAATTGCGGATCTTTAAAGTTAACATTATTGTCAATTTTAAGAGGACATAGTTCTGAACAGAAAATGAAATTTGAAATGAATACAAAATTAATGCACGTAAAATTTTTAAAAAAATGTGGTTAATTTGCATTTTCAAACAGTTAGAAATATATCGCAAACAGCCACAAAGATAGCACCATAAGCTGTCTAGGGCTGCTCATAATTAAGACCTCCTAATCTCGATGTAATTTCTAAACAAAAGCATAGAGATAGTTAACTATCCCCTTGACACTAAATGATGGATTGAGAATGAAGCGCCTTTAACTAAAGCCAAAAACTCCATCCTGTAGAGAGTCCGAAATGTTTTTCCCGTGTGGACTTATAAATAAAAACATACGAATTAATTGATGAAGGCATCTGAACGTGCGAAGTAAAGTTACTGCTGCCAAATGGTTTTCGTGACTCTCTTTTAATCATTTTTTTTTACTTGATTAAAACATCCTCATTTTTTTCCGGTATAACGCATCCGTGATGGACTGCTTTGTTTACGATCGGGCGACTCAGCATCCCACAACCGCGTTAGACGGTCGCGCGATAAATTCACTTATTCCGTGAAGTTGGCTCTCGGCTAGATTAATGAACAATTACCGCGCAAAAACCATTCGCGCTTGAAAATCCTCGGCTTTTTTTTGTGTCCTTCGCTCTTGACGCGAAACTCCGCGTTTAAATCAGATCCCACTCACACGGCCGAGTGTGAGAAGGTAGAAAATCCAATTTCGCGTTTGAGTCATGATTAATCGTGGCCCGGGCTAGCTAACGTAGTCTACTTGTTTTTCATTCCCCGTCGAGCTCATCGCTTTCCGTTTCCTTAAAAACTTAGTCCTAACATCCAATATACAAAAAATTATATTCCAAAAATTTCCCGAAAATACTTGCAATCATGCACATTTCCTCGAAATCGTAGGCAATCGAAGGCATCTTCGAAAGCATGATGCCTGCATGTGCGAGAGCTGTACCTCGAAAAACTTGACTTTAAAAGCTTTTCGGCACTGAAAAGTCTCAGTTGACCCGTCCTAGGCGGTAGCGTGGCGTGCTTTGCGATATATCGATTGATCTGCCATTTGAACAAATGGAAAAGGATCGATAAACAGTTTGTTTGCAACGAACACCTTAATGATCGATTCTTTACCACCTTTTCAGATTGGGAAATATCGACAATCGATCGTTCACGCCTCTCCACTGGTCCTGGGTTTTGCTCAAGATCTTTAAAATGAAAGTTCACACTTCCTCGTCAGCTCCAGAAGCAACTAAAAAGCCTTGTCATAATTATTTTCTAAGTCCCTTCACGGCACGGTCTAGATCGATGGGTGTTGAGAAGAAACTAATTACAAAATCTGTTCGTGCTATCGCATATTTTCATGAAATTAATAACCAATTTCTCAGATTTTTTCTTCTAGGCGCCTTCAGGAACTATTCAGTAAGCTCCAAAAAGAGCTTCCCACGCTCATAAAGTATATATTTTCAACACATTCATTACTTACTTTATATCTACTCCAGTGCCGTGGCGTGCTTTGCGATGTATCGATTGATTTGCCATTTAAACTCATGGAAAAGGATCGATGTACAGTTTGTTTGCGGCGAACGCCTTAATAATCGATTCTTTACCACAGCTTCAAATTGAGAAGTATCGATAATCGATCGTTCACGCCTCGTCGCCGATCTACTCTACCTATGAATCAGTTGTTTTCGAAAGGGAACAGGTCCAGTTCTTGATGAGTCTTAGTTAGCATTCACTGAAAAAAAAAAAAAAAAAAAAAAAAAAACACATTGTATCTAGAATCCAGACTCTTAAAAACATCGACAAGAAAAAATACTCTTGATTCAATCAGATTTAAGCTTAAATCAAGAACCAAGCCTCTTAATTTGAACGGATTTCCTTTTGATTTAAGCTTAAATCTGATTGAATCAAGAGTCCTTTTTCTTGTCAATGTTTTTCAGAGTCTGGACTCTAGATCCAATGTGTTTTTTTTCCCCAGTGTTTTGTGCAACTCGAGGCTCATGCAAAAATAGACCTATTCCTTTAAAGAATAACCGATTCATCCATACTTTGGCGTGGATTAAACATCATTTGGACGTATTTCTATCAAACGGAACTAAGCGCCATCGGAGGAGGAAGGGAGAGGGGGGCTTGGATTGGCGGGTGTTGCGGAACGCGATGCTCGCTCCGTCCTATACTCGCAATGCTTTTCTATGGCGCTTAGTTCCATTTGGCAGAACGCGCTATCCGGTATTCTAAAATCCTCAAAGGGAACTCGATTTGGTGCTTAGTTCCGTTTAACAGAAATACGTCCGTTTGATCGACCTCTTCGATGAGAAACCTGACAACGGCGCAGTAGAGGCAAAATTGAGGGAATTCGATGACTTAGTTTAACGTTCCGATCAAAGTTTACGACGAGTTGCTGCGTCGTTGGACCGAAATTCCCCCGAGACGTCGTGGTCTGATCGAGTCCGAAGTGAATAAAACTGCCGCTTTCGGAGTAAAAAGAAAATGAAAAATTGATGCCACAAATGAGCGGCGAATAAAATTAAAATGCGAATGAGACGAGCAGCGAGCAGCCTTTGACTGAAGTGGGTCCGTTTTATCCGTTTTCTCACGTGACGAAGCCTGCAGCGCTCGACGGTTTTAGTGCGTGCTGCTTTATGGAGAAAAGTGAAACTTGTTTACCCATCTGATTATGCAACCGCTCACTCTGCGAGAATGGCTTTGACGTAAAAAAGGCACAAACCCTCTCTATCGAAATTCAGAGCAACGATAAAAAAACAAAAATGCCCTTGCGTTGCTTGCGGCTGATTCTATAGTGAGATCTGAGGTCTAAAATGACATTAAATGCTATTTTTAACAGAGTAGTGAGACCTATTTTCTCGGCAATTCCCGAAAGATTCATTGGATACCATTTTCATCTCATCAAAATGAAGAACCGCATGATAGGATAGAAACTAAGCATATTAATACATAATATCTAAACAATATTTTGCAAAGGTCACAGTTTCGGAAGAAAGTGTCACTTAGAGAGCTTATATAGACGATCATTATCAGTTATCAAATAATAAAAAATCCTAAAAAAAGTAAATTAGAAATGAGCAGTCAACTTTAACACAGTGTGTTGATAAAGTGCGGGCCGCGTCATTGATTTACGTATTAAGTTTATTAGTTTATACATTTACATTTACATTAATTATGAGGCGAGGGGTTATTCGTGCTGAGTAATGCACACTGCACAGCCACACAGTCAGAAATTATGGACTGAAATGCGAGGCCAAAGTAATGAATAGGTGCGAGTGAAATCAACTCGGGGTAAAATCTAAAACAGTGTGCGGCGTGCGCCACAACATAAATATAACACTCTGACCTTAATTAAACAGATCGTGCAAAATAATTTATGAATCATTGGTTAAAAAAGTAAATGACGGACATTCAAAATTTATAAGTCGCCCATGAGCTCGAGCCCTAGACCTCTTGCCTTAGAGTCGAGAGCCTACCCGACTGAGTGGTAAATTATGTAGGTTTCGTCTGCTGAACAGCGGGCTGTTGAAATGTATCCGTTTCGATGGAGAAGGGTAGGACTTACAATTAGCTTAAATGATGTCACGTGATTGGTCACTGTCACTTATGTGGAGTATCACTCAAGTCCGTTATCATGTCTTTACTTGGTCAAATACTTGACAAGCTGACGGCACCTGTTTCAGTGATCGACACCTACTACACTGTTTAAGCTGATAAGGATACGATAAAGCAAAATGCAATTGAGCAACACGACCGACCAATCACGTGACTTCAGCCCAGCTTAGTCCATTTGTTCTATCGACTAAGACCAAATTTCCGTCCTTTGGAATGCTAACATAGATTACGCATTAGCATTATTCCGACAAAGAGATATCTTCCCGTGTATACACCGAACTTCGTGAGTAATGGCCCTTCAAAGACTTTACTACTCAATACCGAAGGAATCAGTTGCTCCACCGAGGCCTCTGTTTTTCTATCATTACGAAAATATTGAAGATTATTATGTCAACTTCCCGTTTTGGCGTTTACACCTGAACCCTTCGGTAATTAATATCATGGACTTTTCACGGTTAAAGCTCTCGAAGTTTTGCCGAAGGATTTTTTCTCGTGCGGAATGAGGAGAAAAAGGAGAGAAAAAATAAAACTTTTACACTTCAGAAACCGATGCGAGTGGGAGCTAGTTTAACTCCTGGATGCCCAGGCTGGGTCAAATTTACCCGGGGATTGCTAAAAACACGTGCCTCGCCGGCCGCATGGCTTCGGTACATACGAGTTTTCGATATAGGTCTACAAATGCATCAAAGAAAAAAAAAAAAAGAAAAAAATCAGACAGAAGATTGAAAAAAAAAAGCAAAATCGAGTGTCAACACTGCCGGAGATAGGAGAGATGTATTCGGGTCTTATTTTTTAATTTTTCTACTGAACTTGATCGAAATCTTGTTGGCAGCGCAGAGTGGAGAATTGCGAGTTCACGCCTCGCGCGAGCGTCATCGCGCCTTCAATTTTGCAGACGCAACACGGACATCCATCAAGCACGAATAGTTGTATCTCTGCGCCGTCATAAACGCGCGACCTTTTCCTTGCTCCATCGCCATATCGTGTTTGTTTCCGTCTGTCTTGTTTGAGTGGCACTGCACAGATCACGTGGGCAACGTAGCCTAGTCTTCGCCCCAAGATGTCTCAGAGTAATATGCGGTTTCAATTTAACCAAAAATGGGTCGATAAACTAAGTCCTTTTGGTTGATTTGGCCGAAAGAAAGTAACTCACAATGACCGAAAACAAGCAGTTCCAACGCCAAAGCGTTGGAGGGCGCTTCTTTAACACTGCGCATGCGAGTGAACGTTTTCATACGGCCAAGCGAGAGTATTGCGGACGGACGATGTATAACAAATTGCCTACGTGAAGGTGGTCCGGCAGCAACATACCCGCCGCTAGTCTCTGGAAAACAATAGAAAATAGTAGTTGCGTACGTTGCCAGCGAGCGCGCTGCGAGCGCATCTGTTTCAATTACCTAGCATCGAGTCGGGCCTCTAACTTTCTATTCTCTCTGACATAACCTTAAACCTTCAACCCAGAGCCGCAAACAGCTGACGCTTGACGATGCTGCGCCGAGAAAATGAACCAATCACAAAATAGCACAGTAATACGTCACTAAAATGAAGAGATCACGTGACTGTTCGTGATTTTTTCGAATCAATCTGAAACTACAACCTCGAATATGAGGCATTTAAGCATAACGAAGCCCCAAAATAGTTTAACCAGGTAATACGTCCGTGCGAGATTGTTATGCTTAAAAGCAAAACATTTCACGAAAACTTTTACGAATACCAGATGCAGAAGAAAATCAAATTTTCCCGGGTGTACCAGAATGGCGTCATTACCCATAAGGCAAAACGGTATGTAGTATAGTACATGTTACATCGGGGGAGTCGAACGGCTGGAAAGGGCGCATCTGGTACCCAGAAGCGCCCAACCGGGCATATCAACAGGTAAACCTACGACGCAAAGAAAATACTAGGGTTCACAAGGGCAGCGGGCATATTCAACAGAGTATAAACCTACGGACGCAAAAGGAAAAATACTAGGGTTCACAAGAGAAGGGGCAAAAGAGAAAAAAATTGTGCAGGCTCTAATCCGCGATCCTTGTGCGCCTACATGATAAATCCGGCCTCAGGGCGGGCATAAACCGGACAAGCTAGAATCGCTGCTAAAACTGTAGGATTAGGTTAGAGCTTGGCATTTCCACAGTCAGCGGCGGGAATGCAATCGTAATTGGGAACCAATTCGTAAGAATGTACTCCGAATTGTGAGAGATGACAGGCGGGGTGGCAGCAAAAGAGCTCTCGGTTCAGTTGCCGGATCTCAGTCAAAAAGCATTGTCACCCTTAAAAAACGCGGTAGAAAGTCTAATCCGACCGAGAATTGGCAACGATGCACGCGGCTAAGCTCATAAACAGCACTCGTAATAAATCATCGGGTGATGGGTCAATTTTCTCCGTAGCCACCGAGCAGCGCTGCTCAGAGCCGCCGAGGTTGCCCGTTGCAAGATTTTCGGACCAGATACCTGTCCTCATTATTCGTTTGTGTATTTTTTGGAATATTCTCATTTTCAACAATCAAATGGGCGAAAATTCAGATAGCTGCATGAATTAAATGAGTGTATTGCTTTGAAAATTGTCCAACCCGAAAAGAAAAAATGAAAATTGCGTTTTACTGCAAGAAAATGGTTTTTTGGGTCACGTGTCTCCTTTACTTTTTAACCGATTTTTCCTCCGTTTTACAATACAGAAATACGGCCGAATTCAGTTTGTTCCGAGGAAACCCCCATTTAAAGATCCTTGATCTAACAGCGTAAAACTCTTCTGCGTGCGCAGTAGAATACATTACCCAGCAAGAAATGTTCAAAACGAGCTTGTCGCTTCTTTTTGTACCGAAAATTGTATTGAAAACTATCCGTATACCCATACGGGTGGTTTTCAATACACGAGACCGTTCATAGTAAAATGGACCTCATCGTCAAAAAAACTAGAAAAAATGAGTTGGAGACTCAGTGCGAGAAAACTTACGATTGGGTTTGAACCCGAGCATCAAAGAACTTCAAATTGATTCAATGGTACCTTTACACTAAGGATTGTAACGTTTATGAGTGAGAAAAACGTGTGCCAAAGATGCATAATTTTTACTGTTTTATTTTATTTTTTTTTTTAAAAATAAAATTGTAAAAATTATGCATCCTTGACACACGTTTTTCTCACTCATAAGTATAATAAGATGCAACATGCGGCTCCAAAACTTTTCAAACTGTAACGTTAGTGCATTTTGTTGTAAAAATAATGAAATATTTCAAATTAAATCGAAGTCAGGGCCATTTGAAACTTTAAACTTAAGACGCCTACTTTTGAGAGGCGAAGTAAACTTTTGATCTACGATGTTCGAGGTTCCAAATTTTCTGACTAGAGAGCGCTTCTACGAGGCGCTTTGGTACAAAAATTATCTAAATTTCTCGCAACTTGATCCCGAGAATCTGGAGAAGGTTTTCCTCCAACATTACCAATTATCAAAATCAATCTTCTGAAAAAATGACCTCCAAAAACAGAAGTTTCCTTTTCCATGAATTTATATATATGATGTAACTTCGGTAATCTTCACGAGGTTCAATACCGAACAATATAGAATCCGTTTCGTATTATTAAAAGGACCTCCTTCTTGAATATTTAAAGCGGCAACGTGGTAATCTCGCGAGCTGAACGATTCGTGCGATTATTATTCTCGGCACAGCCACAGAAAGAAGCGAAAACAAGCATTTGGCCACTGTATCTGATAATGTTCGTCTACGAATCCAACCCGGTAAAAAAAGAAAATGCGCACACTGAATATGAAACGTGCCACCCAAACAGGTTCTTTAACTTAGATCTTATTTGTTACCCTGAACTCTATGATGATTTCACACACAACTGTTCAATTAACCAATCAAATTCAAGAGCAAGCTCATCTTTTACGGTGCGTAAGAAATTGACCGGATCAAAACTTGATAAAAAAAAAAAAAAAAAAAAAAAAAAAAAAAAAAAAAAAAAAAAAAAACACGTACAAAATAAAAAATGAAAAATGAATTTTCAACTCAAAGAAGTCCTTCAAACAAAATTACTGGAAATGGAACTGTGCTCAATTTTTTCTTCAATTAAATATAACTTAGCATGGAGAAGAAGAGAATCGGTCCTAAAAGTAATCAAACCAGACAGCAAAGCTACAACTTTAAGTATCTGCCAGGAGCCATACTAGGACTCTTTGATTTGAGTTTTTGTGAAAAAAACAATTCCTATGTTTCGACATAGTCATATCCTAACAGTATTCCAATTTACAAGAAGTAGTAGTAGTAAAATAATTTTATTTTAAAGCGGTGCTTTAGCATCTAAGGCCATTTACACGGTACTGTTGGAAAGACGAGGAAACAAGTCGTCGAGGATTTTTGATTTTGTAGACTTCCCTCTATTTTTATTATTTAATCGGACGTATTAATAACGAAAGAAACTTCGTAAGAATTCTTTAAATTAAAAGATTTTGGGGAACACACAAAGTCTATGTACATAGTTCTTTTTAGTGTACATGCATGCGTCCGATGGGAAACTTAACAAACTTTGTTTTTTGAGAACTTATCTGATTTTATTTCTCTGGTTGGTGAATATAATGGGCATGAATGCATTTCATGCACAAATTTTCCTCGTTTTCTTCCAAAAAATAAAATCGTAGCGGAAAAGAAAATTTGAAATGGAAGTACGCGATTTCTTAGTTTCGATATCCATGAACTCAATGAAGATTGCCCGCCCACCCAACGCTTTGCACAACGGCCGCGTGAAGCTTTCAAGAAGGATCTATTAGCGAACTTACTTGAACAGGAAGTTGGGCAATTACAACCTTTGCAGGACCAGCTTTCAAAGTTAAAGCTTGATTTACATCGAGTTTCTATGGGGATTGCCGGCTGGGCACAAAATCTCACCGGAACATCGGCGATCTACTTGGTTCGCTGTGTGGATTGGTGGTGAGTGGAGAGTAGAAAATCTGCACGGTGAGAGTGTGGACAATGGACATGCATATCGGTAATTTTGAGGTTGGGTCATGGAGCTTTTAGGGCCCAAAAGTCTAGCCGACTTGTGAATTCAAATTATCCAGAATTATTCATCATTACAATAACTACGACCCTTCGTTTGTTTAGGATGTATTTGACATATTTTCTACGTAACTTTACTCATTTTTGCGGAAGGATGCAAATTATGCGCATTCGTGGCCATCTTGGTTTGATATTGGAATCTGAAGATTGGCAGAGGAATTTTTCTGGTGTTCACATGTTAGAAGGCTGGCTGCTCTTTTGGGCCCTAAGAGCTTCATACTTCAACATGTCCCGACTCTCCCATATCGGCACTTTAGTAGCGAGGCGTTGAGGTTTCCTGCTTCTCCGTCACCTCCTGGTTTGAATACACTTTAATCAAGGGCTTGATGCAAACTTCACCTAGAGAAGAACGAAGAATATTTTCTTGTATAAAATGGATTAAAAATCACGATAAGTACATAAAAAAAGTCTGGAATAAATTCCTGACTTTACAATCTGCGTTAGAAATACGCGTTTTTAAGCTTCCCGCCTCCAAAACGATACTACGGTACATGTGAACACTTCGTAAGAGGATTCGTTGCATCCAACCCTTGCGCACGACGATGCTACGTAATATTCAACATTTCCGAAGCCAACCTACCAGAGCACTTGAGACGAGACAGGATTTTATCAATCGGCGTGTTTTTATTTACGTTTTCCTTGCGTCGATAAAGACCACGGTGCTTCCTCACGATTTGTGCGCGAAAACGTCAGTCGTGTTGAATACTGTGTAGCATCCTAGTGCGCAAGGTTTGGCTGAAGCGACTCCTCTTACGAACTATTAACCTGTACCGTAGTATCGTTTTTGAAGCGGTAAGCTTAAAAAAACGCACATTTCTTACGCATATTGTGAAGTTACGAAATTATTTTAGACTTTCCCGACGCGGCGTAATTTTTCTATAAGAACCAACTCTTCTCTGTGTTCAAGCTAAAGTTTGCAACACGCCCATTTCATAAACCAGTGAGAACTGAGTAGAATCCATAAACAACCGACTGCAGTGAAAATTTAAAACCATGCGCAAACACGGAAACCACCGAGCCCAGAGAAATAGACTGACAGATGAGGTTCGCCGAAAACGACGAGTGTTATCAGGGAGGCGCGCGGGAATTTTTGAGGGAAAATTCTCCTGCCCCGTTACAAGGGAGGAGTGCACCACCCCACGAGGGGTGGAAGTGATAACGAGGCCCAATCAGGTTGGGGAGCCTAATCGGCAGAGCAGGAACCGTGAGATATCGGCTCGCCTGAGTGCCGCAGCCGCTTCCAGGGCAGGCTCAGATAGTGGGTGTTGAGCTGCCTCCACTACGACGTAAGTGAATTTCTGCATGAGCCACGTTTAGCATGTGTTCTGATGCGTCTCGAGGCTCATCGCAAAATGCACTTGAAGCTCTCTTTCGTGACACGGCAGCACCAACGTTTCCTCGGGTTCGCACCCGTGTTTTTGGAGCTCACGCTTGCCTCTTTTATTTTCTGTAAATAGAAAGTGAACTTGCGGAAAGGAAGCCTTCCGTTGCGAGTGATCGTTCGAGCCAGATTTAAATCCGAGTTGCCAAGTTCGCCATTCTTTCACAATGTGCGGCTTTTGACTTCCCAGCCGCAAAGTGAGCTACCGCGCTGCCGTGATAGCGAAGAGAGCCGTAAGTGCAAAATTTTCGAAATCGAGTTTTCTTCAAAATTCGTCTGAACTCTTTTAGATGAAATTACTGAGACAGCTAAAACAGCAAAATTCATCCTAATTTAATGAAAACGAGATGTATGAGAAAGCCGTAAGTGCACAAAAAAATGACATAGCTTTTTTCAAGACAGCCGCAGGTGCATAACAGCCAATGAAAACAGTGCTTTCCAGTAAAGTGCCGCCCTCTTCTGCCAATTTCAGATCTTCTGCCTCTTCTGTCAGACGCTTCTGAGCCCATTTTCTCAGAACTTCATTTTTGCACTTACGGCTCTTTTCGCTATCACGGCACCGCGGATGTCACTATCGAAGGAATTAGTAACCTCCACATTTTCTGAATTGGGTTTCTTCGACAATGGGTCAGTTGCGCGGGTCACAGAATCGTGTTCTAGTGCGTTATTCTTGTAGATCAGCTAAATATAATAAGGTCTCGTAAAACAGGAACTTTCTAGGTCGAATAATAACCGAGATATCAAGCTTTGAAAAACCTGATTTATGATATACCGTGGTAGTGCATACCATGTTATGCACAACCGCGGTGGATAACGTTCAAAATCCGACTTTTTGGAGGACGATATCTCCATTATTATTATTGAACGTAGAAAGTTGCTGTTTGGACAAGTCTTATTATTTTTAACTGATCTACAAGAATTAAGCATCAAAACATAATAGCGCAACTGACCCATTTGAGTGATCTTATTTAAATGAGGTGACTGGACATATTAAAACGGCCACTTATGTCTTATTTGCGGAAAAAAATAAAGAAACTGAGAATTTTGAGGAGGTACGTCGTTCCAGAAAAATACAGCAGTAAGTTCGCATTATTCGGAGAGAAAACTATACTTACTGTTAGCTTCAGTGAAATGGTACCCTCTTCTGCCGATTTCTGACCTTAAAATTTGTTTTTTGTGCGTCCAAAACATAGCCTAGCAAGTATGTAGAATAATTGCAGAATGCAGAATGCAGTATGTACTGCTGTCTTGCTGAACATGAAATGAATAAAGGCCTTCTTTTTAAATTGTTGAAGACAAAATTTGTCGAATTTCAATCATCCGAATGATAAGTGAGAGTCTTTTGGATGATTATCAACAATTTTACGTACCACGGTGGACGCGTTCAATACAATTTTTCGCTCGGGCACTACTTGGTCCATTTTATTTTTCATTTTCGCGCTTGCTGTTCTCTTTGATAACACGGTCGCGTTGCTAGGTGACCTTTCCTGGTCCCTTTAACGTCCTATAAATCAAATTTTCAATGCCGTTGAAATGAAGTGAACGCACGGTACAACGGCGCGCCTTCAATTTTTTGGGTATGCATTACGGACGTCCATCGAGCACGTATAGTTGTATTCAGGCGCCTTCGTGAATTCGTGTTAGTCCTCCATCCTGTAGGACGCTTTATTTGTGATTGTACATCTAAAATACTATCAAATGGGTAATACTTTTTTACATACCTAATCTAACAGCCTTTAATAGCGCTATCAAGTGGGCAATGCTAATTGTTTTCACAACAGAAAAGGAAAATAAAATAATAATACAACAAAAAAGAAAGAAGAAGAAACTCCTCAGTCATAATATTATAAAACAAAACTAGACTATTATTGATAAAGTCGTAATAACATTTGTTTTTCTGCAAATTAACATGCTATCAAAACCTGAAATTTTGATCCGTCCTGGGTTTGCTCTTGAAGTATAGCGTCTCACATTCACAGTTCTGTAACAAGCAATGTCTAATGCTTCTTACCTGCACACCCACTTTCAGGTCAAACGTTCACCAGTTAAGTGACAACTGTTGATTTTTCATTGATACCTCTGGCTACTCCAATTTCCTCAACTAATCACAGACCTTCTCTTCCTCCTTTTTTTATTACATTATCACAGATCATCCCTTGGATTCTACAACCCTCGAAGGTTGCGGGTCCATTTGGAGATGTGTAAATTGAGCACAAAAGGCTGCAACGGACGGACGGACGCTCGACTTAGCTCCGAGTGAGGAATCTCAAATGCCTCGGAATACATTCAGAACCCTCTGTTGAGCGAGAATTTTATCTTTTTCCACAATTAGCGCCGGCTCACTTGATGAATGCTCCCACGTAAAAGCGTAAGTCGATTTCCTCGTGAGCCCTGTTCGCCATATGACACCATGCTCTCTGGGGCTCACTCGGAGATGGAGATAGGCACTTGGTCGGAGGAGCGACGACTTGATGAATGCTCCGAGTGCATTGGCTATAATTACGGTCATAAATCATGTTAATCTGCCCGCGTTGAAGGCGAGGCGGCTTCAAGACGCTTGTTTCGACTTGAGCCCGGCCCGTTCGGGGCTCTTTCACTTTCCGACGGTGGCGAGGGTAAAAATTTAATCTGCCGTAATTAACAAATTAACGCAGCAGGAAATCAGCCTGCGCAACGTTCGCGGAAGAGAGACGGCCGGCCTCAAGTCTTGTGAGTCGAGAAAACAGCAAAAATATGGGAGGATCATGCTTTATGTTGAATTTTGAAATTCAATTAAGGCCTGAAAAAGAGGATGGGAAAAAAAAGATACAAATTCTATTTCAGGTGAGGAAAAATTATGCTATATCGAGCTACAAAACAACAAATGTAGTACATTCAATCACATGATGATACAACTACGATATCAATAGCTCATGCCAGCTTTTCTTTGTCAATTGGTTGCTTGCAGTTGTAGCATCATGCGTGCTTATAAATTTGGTGCATTTGCCGTTTTTTTTTTGCCTTGTAGCTGAACGTAGCATCGCTTTTTTCTGATTTGATAGCTTAGCCAGCCAAAATTGGCATTTCATTTATATTTCAGATTTGCCACCCCTTTTGATTTTTATCCATCATAAAAATATATTTTGGGTTTTTTTTTCTTTTTTTTTTAAATATTCCGATTTCGTGGAGATATTTGTATCCTATTTTCTCGCTATCTTCTGCGGCTACTGTGTAAAATATTTAACTCTGATCATCTCCAATACCGGACAGAACAAAGCATTAATTCAAATTTAAGTCATTTCTTTCATCAAAACGACTCAAAACTGGAATAAATCGTGATCCGGCTCCTTGATTGGAGATCCGATTGATTGGCTTCAGAGAAAACGATTAAATGCTCATGCCTGGAGAGGTAGCCAAAATAGCGTTACCTAGACTTTGGGTAGGTACCAGCCCTATCCTTGTGGAGCCAGACATTAATCCGGCAGGACTGATAACTTCTCAAAGTCCAGGTAACGCCATTTTACCTATTTGTCTAGGCATGAGTCCCCGACCCGTTTTTTCCGTGTAGTCCTAGTCCAGATCAAAGGTTTAATGCCTGCTAACAGTAACAATAGCAATAGCGACAACTTTTGCAGTGAAAGTAGCGGTGAAAATAACGTTTAAAGGAACATTTACGACAACGAACTTATGCCAGGTACCGTGTACCTGGATGTGAAGCTCACGAACACTGTACCTCCGACCTGTCAAAAAACCTGCAGACTTTCTTGTTGCTGAAATATTTTTCTGCATGGTAAGATCAATAAAAACAGTACATTTGAAGGTATGCACGTGTTTACTTTTAAACCATCCATGACTTATTCAGTTATACTCCCTAGTTGAGCAATTTCTCCGGCAGTATCTTCAAAGTGCGACTTCCGCCGCGAAGTCAAGGATTATCAACTCGATTGCAACTTCTTTTGAAAAGACTTTGATTAATCTTCTACAAGTATTGGGACAAATTCGCATTATAAAGTGGATCAGGGATGAAAGAGAGCGAAGATGTCGAACGGGTAGGGACTTTGAGCGCGCTAAACCCACTTCGACCCGCGTTTTCCACGAAGAACACCTATCGCTGTTCCAGTTTCCCACCATCCGATAAATGTGTCCCCTCCTGTCAGATTTATCCTAATGTCTCATAGACATCCACTAGAATACACAGTTTCCATTCCTTTGAGCTTGGCTAATATTTGCGTAATTTAATCCTTACTTATAAAAAAAAAAATAGATGGAGAGATATAGGTTGAATATTTTATATTTATCGTGTTCAAATAAAGCTCTAGAGGATTTTCATTTTTACAGATGGCTATTTATCGTGAAATATATAGTGAGTCCTGTTTTATAAAGTCGCTCGAAGACTAAAAATATACTCGAGACAAAAATATCTCTCAAGAATCAAGCTGAGGAATTTTAAGAAGGCTGCAATATTTATAAAGGAAATTGTCTCTCTTAGAGGGTTGCATAAAAAAGATTGGTCTAAAATTGACATTTTGCAATGAGCAATATCGTAAAGAGCTTCCAAGATACGTGCTGAGAGCAGTTACTGCATACCGTCGTTATTTTCTTTCTTCTTCTAAACGATCGTGTAAGTGCATACTGATTTGAAAATATCATCTCAGAATCAGACCCATTTAATGGGCTGACTTTGCGTTTTCCAAAGTTTGTCAGGTTCGGATCGAAATTGTTGAAAAGTAATGTTTAAATTTAGAATTAAAGCCAAAGCAATTAATGAACCTATAGTAGGTAGGGCTAAACAAATACATAAAAGAAAATTTTTTTCAATTTGTATTTTTCACTCGAGTTGACAGTAGAAGTGGCGCACACGATTGATAATCTGGGACTTTCAAAATCATTGGCTGAAGAAGAATATAAAAGCAATACAGTTTTTGAGGGAGCACACTCTCTCACTTCAATTTTACAAGAGGTCCAATTAATTATGCATTTTTACGTTGATGGTCAACTATGCATTTTCATTTTGATGATTGATTATGGAGTTTAACTCTGATGATTTATTATACAGTTTTACTTTGATACTTGAAAATGCATTTTTACCTCGATGAAGAAAACTTTCTACAACTCGTAACCCATCACAAATATCATCAGCTCCTGAGAGAAATTTACAAGTTGTTTCGTTTGAGCTTAATTCATTATTGATTGAGATAAATCTTTACACAATTCTCATCTAATAGAATGGACACATGGTACATGACGCGCCTCAGAGGGTTTTGTATGGAGAATTATCGAGTTTCCACATAGAGGTGGCATCGTGAGTCATAACTCACTGGTAAGATCCCGGTCTTTGTTCCAGAGACTTAAGAGGAGCGACTGGTGAAATTCCAAAAGTGCATGATGATTCAAGTCGATTTCATGCAGTCAATTTATGAGAGCAAAAGACCCCGAGACCCCGCGAAGTCGCGCTGGTGTTATTGATTTTGCATCCTTTTTTGTTCCCGCCGTAAGAACCCCCTTGCAAGTCGCAAGCACGTGATAACTTTAGACTCGTCGCCGCGTTATCACTCCGTTTTTGTGGCGATGGAGAGCCAAGTTGTCAGATTCTATCGATAAAACTATGCTTTATTCCGAATTGTCCGGTTGGATTCGAACCTAGAAGCACCATGAAACCAGGCAACGTAGAGAAAGCATGTGCGAGAATTTGCCGTGTGGGGGATGGGAATAGGAGACAGGATCTATGAGATGGTTCTTGGCGACAAAAGATGATTTCATCCGTTTCATAGATAGGTTTCTTTAACGCTCTGCGTTATTTTAGGTGCCGAATGCAATCTTATGTCAAATGCACATCGGTTACTCTGAAAGGTGTGACAAAATTGTTTACATTCGTTTCTTACTAAAACAGGTGATCATACTCGCTTAGAAAAAAGGTTCAAGGACGGGGGGCGGGTTGGTCCTCCCCAGAGAGCTAATGACCTCCCCTCTCCTCCAGTTATCCTGTTATCATCGTCTCGGGCTGCTCCTAAAAATTTGTATCTATGATTGCACTGGGTTCATTGTGCCTTTTAATTGTTATGTCTTTTCGATTTTTAACCTGTGTTTATTCTGACTTTTGGTAAGTCGTTTTATCTTTTACTCAGTTGACACATTTGTGCACCATTCATTCAACAGACTGCAATATGTTTTATCAACAAGTACGGCGGTTACATGGTTATGCAACTGTTTCATCTCTCAAACAGTTAAGGAAAATTAGTGGGAAATTAGTGTTGTCATCATGTCGGAAAATTTTCCTGCTGAGATGTAGGGAAAAGAAGGTTTTCCCGGCATTCATCAATTTCCACCTTAAACACATCACCAATGGTTTACATAAGAAGCGTAACAAGTGCATTGAGGTTACGGAAAAGTTCAAAAGCTCCTTGTTGAACTTATGCATTGAGGATGTTCACTATGAGATTATGGATCTCAATCATAATCTTAGAAACGTCATAACCAAACTTAAAGCGTCGCTACCGCATTTCGTTCTCATTGATTTTATTGTTAATACCACCTTAATTGCCAAACGTCTCGGGCGTGTCACTTGGCAGCGCTTGGAAAATAAACTTGTCAGGCTGGAGGAAATAGTTGTGGACAAATATCATAAATTGTTTGGTCCTTTCATGGAAAAGAGACAGTTATGGTTAGAGAACATCTCTTCGACGGTATTGCCAGGCTATGTTGAAAGAGTAATGTGTCTGGGTCCCATGTTTTCTTTGCCATTTTTTAAAATCGGAGCTGATGCAAACTCAATTTTTAAACCTGTTCCTCTTGAGAAAATAATTTCTCAAATTGAAGGTAAAATCAGAAATGAATCATCTATGGTTGCTGATAAAATTAGGGAAGGCATTTGCTTGGTGATTAACCGTTATCACCGAGAAATGCAAAGATCTCAGGGATATCCTGAAAAAATAAACATCATGTCGAACCGGAAATTTAATCAGTGTAGGTTGATGAGAAATCTCAAAGAGGATCTAAAGAACACCATAATGTTTTGTAAAAGAAACAGGTCTTTAAAGTTTGTAAAAGCAGATAAGTCCAACAAGGTAGTGGTCATGGATGGCAATGACTACTCAAACAAAATGCTTCATATTCTCAGGGATACAAGTGTATACAAGAAGGTGGCTAGGTCTCTAGTGCCTTCGCAAATCGATAAGAACAACTCTATTGTCAAAAAATGGCTTGCGGAAGGTCATATAAATGATGGTATGTGTAAACATCTTATGGTTAGTGGTGGCAGCGTTGCCAAAATTTATGGTTTTGTTAAGCTGCATAAGGCAGAATTGCCTTTGCGACCAATCGTTAGCACAATAGGAACACCATACCAAAAACTATCCAGGTTTTTATCTAGCATTTTGTCGAACATTGTCGGTAAGGGGGACTCGCATATTCGGAACTCTTTTGAATTTTTTGATTTCATCAATGGTGTAAAGGTACCTGACGGTTATGATTTAATATCTCTTGATGTAGTTAGCATGTACACTAACATATCTGTTGATTTTGCCCTTCAATGTGTGGAATTGAAATGGGAGGAAGTTGAAATGTTCTGTCCGTTACCTAAAGAACAGTTTTTTAGTACGTTAAAAGTGTGCCTCACCAATACCATCTGTCAGTATAATGATGCGTTTTATCAACAAATTTCGGGTTTGGCCATGGGAGGTAGCCTTTCGGCTGTCATGGCTAACATATCCATGGAGCGCATCGAAAGTACTGCTTTGAGTTTATCTCCCATCGAAATCCGCATGTACAAGCGGTATGTCGATGATATTTTTTCTTGTGTAAAAAAAGAAGATACGCATGCTATTCTTGAATTTTTCAACAGTTTAAATCCCGCCATAAAATTTACCCTTGAAATTGAGAATAACAACTGCCTCAATTTTTTGGATATGACTTTAATAAGGGTGAATAGCGAGATTAGATGTAAGTGGTATCAGAAACCAACGGCGTCTGGTCGTTATGTTAATTTTTTATCTGTTCAACCCATGAATGTAAAGAAAAACGTTGCATCTAATTTAGCACGGCGCATAATTGGTCTCTCTCATGTTTCATATCGGCATGAGATGATCCAGATTGGAAAGAATCTGTTGGTTGAAAATTGTTATCCACCCAATTTGATAGCAAAGATTTTCCGCCAGGTACTTAGTAGTTTTAATAAGAGAGGGGGGCAGGATAAAACTACCAAAGAACGGGATCTCGACAAAATTGTATGCCTTCCATACGTTCCCTTCCTTTCGGAAAATTTGTCATCGATTTTAAAATTGTTCGGGTACCATGTGGTTAACACCAAATACAACAATCTTGAGTTCCTGATGTCTAGGGTGAAGGCTAAAAATCCGATTCTGCAGGAATCGGGTTTGGTCTATAAAATTCCTTGTGGAAATTGCGACATCAGTTACATCGGTCAGACCAAGCAACTTCTAAGGAAGAGGCTTGGTGGTCATAAATATGACAATAGTGAGTTAACAGCACTCAAGAGGCACCAAACAGAATTTGGTCACCGGTTCGATTTTGATAAGGTGGTAATTTTATGTAAGGAAGAGAAGTTGTTTCCCAGACTGGTCCTGGAAATGATCGAAATCCTCAAACATGGGGATTCTGTGTGTAATAACCGCACTGACATCAGCGGGCTTAGTGCAATATACCACTCACTTTTTAAAAAGTCAGGTTTAGGTTGACGCCCCAGCGGCACCTATTGGCTTTTCCTTGAACTTAATTGTTTCACTGGTTAGTGCTGCCATCTGTGTGTGGATCGTGAACTAGCGTATCGGTCATTTTCGGTTACTGGTGCTGGCATCGATGTGTCTTGTTTGTTATCAATTTTCTTTTTTTTTTCTCTCAGATCCCGGCCCCACCATGTAGAGCTCAGGTTTTTAGCGTTTTTCTTTTAAAAATTTTTTATTGTTTCCGACTGAAAATGACTCAGTGTTGAGTCGAAACGTCTCGGGTTTCATAATTGTGTATTTTTAGCCTTGTTTCCCGTTTTTTTCATCTTTGTTGTTCCACTGTTATCATCGTCTCGGGCTGCTCCTAAAAATTTGTATCTCTCCTCCAGAAAAGTTGTGACTATCCTTATGGCTAAGTACAAACAAAGCGGGAAGTCAAAGCCGAACCCTCTACTGATAGTGCATATTTATGGACACAAAACCCAGGAAAAAAAAAAAACACATTGGATCTAGAGTCCTGACTCTTGAAAACATTGACAAGAAAAAGGACTCTTGATTCAATCAGATTTAAGCTTAAATCAAAAGGAAATGCGCTCAAATTAAGAGACTTGGTTCTTGATTTAAGCTTAAATCTGATTGAATCAAGAGTATTTTTTCTTGTCGATGTTTTTAAGAGTCTGGACTCTAGATCCCATGTGTTTTTTTTTTTCCAGAGCATAATGCCATGATACAAATATTTTGTTCAAATAGCTAAAACCTTTACCTCTCGTTGCAAAATTGTTCTTTGCCCCTTTCCGCGAAAATTTACCCTTCAAAAATTAAGACATAAGAATGGCGAAAAAAGGGAGGAAAACAGGGAGGCTGCGGGAAAAAGCAGGGAGGAAAATAAGTGTAATTTACGCTGAATAAATATTCAAAGTGGATGAAGTCAGAAGAACTTGGGAAAGGGCTCGAAGGAAAAAAAAAAGAAAAACGATAAAAAGTTGTTAAACTTCGGATGCTGCGGGAAGAAACAGCTATGACAAATGAAAGCATCGGGAAGGAGTTTTTATTTTTTTCCCATGAGTTTCTTTTGCAGTGGCAGATTTATAAATGTCTCCGTCTCTTTTCGACCCTTGAACTCATAGTTTACTCGGAGACAGAGGAAGGGTCCGCTCTTTGTTGTTACGATTCTCTCTCTCTCTCCACCCTTACCTATCTCTTTCTATCTCAAAAAACGTAAGCAATAGACCGAGAGCTAAGATCTTGAGAAAATTTGACGAGAAAAAAGCAATTTGATTTGTTTTGTACAATTTTGTTTTCATTTTATTCTACAAAAAGTTACTCTGTTCATACGCGGTTATTTTAAGGGAGAAAATAGACCCCCCTCCCCCCCCCCATTCTTTTTTCAGTGGCTGTTCATCCAGATTTACAATCACGGTAACTCTCTTGATTGTGATCGGTCATCCTTCGTATCTTTAAATGATGAGATTGATATTGCGAATTCAGTAACAGACATTCAATGAATTTGTCTTCTCTCTTTTAATCTGTTTACTTTCGTGACTCAAATAGATGAATGCGCAGGTTGAAAAAACATGATATATAGCCTTACTGGAGCTGTGCAAAATTGTTATGATATTCTTTTCTTCCTATTTTTCAACGATCCCTTTTTTGAAAAAAGTGATCAGTGAAACAAGATGCAGTTTAACAAAACACAAAAAAAAAAAAAAAAAACAAACAAAAAAAAAAAATAACCGAATCAAAACTACTATCAGAGAGAGAACATTTCCTCGAAAGCTGTTTGAAAGTTTAAAATGGATCGCAAAAGTGGAAACGAGGTGACAAAAAACACGACAGCGAGTTTTAGAAAAATAACCGTATGCGTGTGATGGGGTTTTCTCCTCTGACGTAACGAAAACTTCGCCAACGGGCTCATCCGAAAACGTTCAGCCTCAAAGGACGGTTCGCGACGGGGAGTTCTTTCGCGAATCGCGAGGCGACATCCGGAAGAGACAACGCGACACACGCACCAAGACCAACATGGAGCGAGTCAAGACGGCACTGGAGGATGATGCATGCTCACTTAGCGTATAAATATTTAACCGGTTAATTTCCGGAGGCACACACAGCGAGCAACATTGTCAAAGAAATCCTCCATCCCCTCCTCCACCCCGTTCCAGTTTCAAATCTGCGGGGTGCAAAACGCAGGTGATACACACCTTGTTCGTGATGTTAACGTTATTACGGCTCGCGACGTCGGAGGGTTAGGCGCTGCCAGGATTTTCGGGCTAGCAGAGATATTTTCTACACCCACAGTACAAACTAAATCCCTCAAAATTATGATTTTTCTTTGAGAAGTGTGCATAATGATTGACTTATACCCTTAGTAGTTCGGAAATGAGTTTTGAAATTGTTATACTGTTCCAATGGAACATGTTGTATCATGTAATATCATGCAAATAAAGTTCTTGGTTTTTTTGCTATAAAACTAATATCGGCACAGTTGAATAAGCTAATAGATACTTACTTCTCATTTTAAAAACAATGAGGAATGGGAAGTAAATATTTATAAATAAGATTATTCAAATGCAACGAATTAGTTTAACGGCAAAAAAACGAATGACGATATTTGTGTGACAGTTACTTCGCTGCTATACATTACATGTTCCATTTGATAAGTATAAAACGCACGTGAAGATGTACTTATCGTTTAGAAGTTGCTACGTAAAATCCCGTTACGGGCTGCGCTTAAAATTTTAATAAAATAAGGGCGGACTTGGCTGTTTTTTTTTACACCTCAATTGGTAGCTCAACTAAAATACCGATATTAGGACGTGCGCCTCTTAAGGCGCTGTGGGAACCCCTGAAATTTTCCTTTCCTCTTTTTTTCCGAAGTGATTATTGATTTGGATCCACCCTAGCATTATCGAGCAAATTAACTTAACGTTAACTTTTCTCAAATTTCAAAAGAAAGAGACAACCTTAATGCGCATCGATGACAGCGCAGAGGCACAAATATTCGTGCTTAATGGACATTCGTGTTGCATCTGCAAAATTAAGAGCGCAATAGCGCTAGGCATGAATTTGCAATGCTCCGCTCTCTGCTGGCAATAAGGTGTCGCTAATATTTAGTATACAAGTTAAAAAATCTGGCTTGAATATGGCCCTGCTATCTTCGGTTGTATTGCCTACTTAACCCTTGAAGTATAAAGACAAATAGGAATAAGACAGACGGAAACGATCACAATATGGAAATGAGGCAAGGAAAAGGACGCGCGTTGATGACGGCGCAGAGATACAACTATTCGTACTCGATGGATGTCCGTGTTGCGTCTGCAAAATTGAAGGCGCGATGGCGCGAGGCGTGAACTCGCAATGCTCTATAAGGCCAATAAGGTGCCGCGCGCTCAGATTCGGAAGGAAAGTTAAAAGACGATGCCCGAATAAGTCTCTCCTATCATAGGCTGAGTTGACACCCCATTTTTTTCTCCCAAATCAGGCAAGGTCCTAAATCATCAGAGTTGATTTCGCTTCAATAAGTTAAATTTGTTTTTGCTGAGGAGTCATTCATCGTTAAAATTTGTTGCTTCCACAAAATTGCTGTTTTCCGTGAGACTAAGAGTGTGTCGGAGGAATTTCCTCGGCAACAACTGGCAAGGATGCGCTACCTCTAATGACTAATCATGATGAACTATAATAGGGATCGATAGTCTTGTACACTCGGCTCTTCTTCTCACGCATTCAACGGTATGGAGGACGGATAAAATTTGATGAGGTGGTTTCATGAACAAACAAGGGAGTGTATCATATCATCGTGTCACAGTCCCATTGTCGGGATTATCTATAGGCCCTAGATAGACTCAGACAGCTATCAAAACAATCCTACTCACGAATATTATTTATACTCGCAATTTAATTTAAATGCCGCTTTTACCGGCAAGATCAACGTTTTAAAAATGTGCGGAAAATATGGCGGGTGGGTGATACGGAATTCATTAAAATTAATCTAATCATAATAGAAGTCTGATACCGCTTTAACTTTTTTCGATAGAGTGCTTTATCTAAAATTTGAAAAGTAATTTGAGCAGTGATCCAAACTGCTTCCAATTCAGTAGATGGATTGGACTGAATTGAACAGAAAATTAGCAAGTCACACTTCAGATTAAAATCATTTAGGAGTAGTTTTAAACTGAGTCGCCGTAAATTTTCTTCTATCAGACATGTTAAGTCCAGGAAATTTCGAATGTGAAATTAGAAGTAGAACAGTATTTCCAGCATTGAGTCTCCCTAGAGTTCTGAGTGCGGTATTCAGTATATGCATGTTTTTCCCCCTTTTGGAAAATGTGGGCACTGTCTAGTGGAAAAGATCTGAGTGACAATCTAAAAAAGTTGAGTTGAGTTTATAGGTAATTTTGAGTTGCAAATGGGAATTGCAGACTGCATTATCTGAGAAGTACCTATGTTTTACCAAATCTTTCCATTTTGGCACCAAATCGCCAACTTGGCGGTAGGTTATTCCAGAGCCTGCTGACATGCACTGCGACCTCCGACCCATGCCGCACCGGGCGCCCGCCGTAAAAGAAGATTGATGGGTTTCAACGAGGTCCTGACAAACTTTCTTACTTTCAACAAAACTAAGAGTCCACGTCCATTGATTATATATTTTAAAAAAAAAATTAAAAAAAAAAAAAATCCTCAGGATTTTTAGCAGAACCACCAGAATCAAAGGAATCACTACATCACATATCACTTTATCACTATACTGCAAGAAACCGGTGAAAAACGATTCGTACGCCACGAATTTCTCAAGGCGACTCAAGAGTTGGATTTTAACATAATTAACTTATACTTTTCGCAGTTAGAGGAACTTAAATTGGCCACTGAGAATGAATTTACAAACATTTGGCAAATTTCTAGTGGAAATTATTACGAAACTCATCTCATATTTCTTTTTTTTATTATGTGCAAAATGACAAAATTACTAGGAATTTCGTCCCTTTGATGATGTAAGGAATTTCCATTGTGTCAACATTGTGTTTAAGGCACTTCATGATTGAATCTTATACTTCGATGCACAGAATTTATAGGAATGAATAACTTAAGTAGAACCACGTGGAATGGCAGCAAACGTTAAAAGAGGCTTACCTTGAACGAGAGATGAGCAAAGTAAACATAACACAACTGAAACAGAGAGAAATAACATAGAATTTAGGATTGGTAAGAAATCAATAAACGAAAGATCAACATAGGTAGATAAAAGTTTAATCCCTCTCATTTCTGCGTCGGATATTGAGCGAATAGGATTAAAATTAATCGAGAAATGTTCACTCCATTTTTTTAGGAACGCCGAGATAAAGCAGGAGACTGAACAAGTTTAGATGAGTTTATTTTCATTTTTTCCTTTTTACTTTTGCTGAGATAAAATTAAGGTCTCCTCAAAGAGGAATACGAGCGATAAAAACGGAGTGGAAAAATATTGGGCTACAGTAAAACCAATAAATCATAATTCATCTCGCAGAGCGCATTTCACAGACGAAAAACTCTATCAACGCGGAATAAAACGGTTATCGAGAGAACATAAATTAGCCGGAGTAACACGAAGAGAGAAATGTATGAAATCTTTACTTTTTCTCGTTCTAGTCTCGCCTTTGGTAAGTAATGCCTTCCCGGCAACTGCGAAGCCTGTAGATGTTTGCATAGGCAATAAGTATGGCAGCAATGGAAGCAGGTGTGTAACACACTCGGAGGACGATGGGAGCAGGAAGAGGAATAAGAAAGAAGAGGAGGTGAGATTTAGAATTATGTCATCCGGTAAAGCGAAATATTTTTCAAACTTAAAAATGAAGTTGATAAATTAATATATAAATCACGAATACAGCGGCCGGTATACGCAGTGACGCACTGAGTCTCAATGCAAGTGCATGTGGGATGTATCTGTGAGAGCAACTGCATGCGGGAGCGCATCCTCTGCTTGAATCAGGAGGGAGAGATCAATCAAAATGGTCCAAAACAATATTTGTATCTCAGTGATCAGTAGTAAAGAACTCGCAAATTTGTTTTCACAAGAATTGATTTCAGCACCATTCAAATCGTTTTTACCGATATTTCTTGCTCTTTCCAAGATGAAAGGCGGCGATTAGCCTTCATATGATAGAGTAGGCCACACTGGGTACCCCGAGCTGGAATGGTGGTATTCTGAATAGACTGACCAGTAATGCCGATACAATATTCATAACCGTCGATCTAACAGTCTAGAGTCAATGCAAAACTAACTAGAATCGATTACTTGAAGGTGCATTCAAAAGATAGCAGTATAGTTTTTAGTTTTTCCTTTTTCTCTTAATCTTACAATTATTATTTCGCAGATGTGTGAAAATAATCCATCCACATTCAATATGGAATTTTTTTCTTTTATACCTTAAACATGAAGTCCGCGCTTCAAAACTGGTCATACTGTTGGTTTTTTAGAAGAGATGAATACGATTACGTCAGTGCAACAAATGTCTCTACATTTATCTTAAATTTCAGTACGCGTTCACATAATTTCAAACACTAGGTTCCAAGACTCAACAAACGGGACTTGAAATGCTTACAAATGTCAAAATAACACACATGTGGCTGTATAAAATTATTCAATCCTCTCCCACTCTCGCTCCTTCAACACCACTCCTCCTTTCACTACAAAGGTTTAAATATTTTGAATGAATTTAGCAGGAGTAAACAGTAGGGAGTTTAGGATCCTAAAAGGTATGGGGAGTGAATAAACTTATCGGACAAAGCAATGTTGATGCTGTGAGCGGTTCGGTGTTAGAGCATTCGACTCGGAATTGCTCCTTTCTATCTACCCACTAATTTTCCAGGCTTTAGACCCTGCTTTTGTTACACACTCAAAAGTCTGAAAACTTTTCTCTTTACCTTCTCGTAAATTACATGACACAACTGCACACTAAACGGTTATCAAATTGAAAATGCCTGTAAACAATACAAGTATTAAAGTGCCAGGATGCTTGAACGAATCTCCCAGTCCACTATGGCAGTGATGTTTTAAGGACTTCTTATTAATCCTTCGTAGTTGAAAAATGTCGGAGCACGTTATTTAATTGCACGAGTCATCGTGGCACTGTTAATTGGTGGATTTTGTTTTGAATTATTTTCGGTGTGCAAAAAGAGATACCGTGCGATTCAGTGCGATTACTAGCAAAGGTCAAGTGATCTCGGGAGCAGTGAAAACAAGGTTGCCGGCTGTTACCTAAACATGCGAGAATACTTTATAAACAAGCCCTCTTCATCAATCGAATTTGTATGGTTTTAAATGAGTAAAGATTGATTTCGGTGATCAATGGTGTTTGGTAGGTAGAAACCAGTCAATCAACGGCACTACTACTATTTGAACCTTATTTTGCAATGCGGAACTACAATTTCTGGCTCATCTGTAAAAACAAGTATGTACATTGGGAAACTAATGGTAACTACATTGTTTCTAAACTGAGCCAGAAATTTTAATTCCGAATTGCAAAATGCAGTCCATTTAAGAATGAATCTAGAACTAATAAACACTTAAAAATGTCTCCTTAAAAATAGAATCATCAGACCGGCAAGAGTGCAGAGTCCAGTTTTCAGTGCATTACACATGAATTAAACTTTTACTTCGTCGAGATAACGAAGGGAGCAGACATTTTGAGAAAATCTACTTTTATGGATTCTGGCAAAAAATTATGAGAAACACAGCATGTAGTGTTTCCAAAGTTGACAATAATCATCAATTTGACCATACTAAAATATTACCTAGGTTGTTTGATAATCGGTAGAGTTACCTATGACCAAGAAAGAGCAAAGATTTATTTTTTGCATGTTGCGTAAAACAGTAGTATGAAATACCTCCTGTTTGCATGGTCAACAAATCTTATTATTGAAAGTCAGCAGAGAGAGTGTCAATTTGCACAAGACTGCAATAATGCAGTATGTCTTACAGAGTAATTTGTAATTACAGCTATCTTACAGGAGACTACAACAACTTTTACGTTTTTTCTCATATCTCTTGATTTTTGGCGAAAAAGAGGAATATTTTCATGCATGTTTCAGCATGATCAACAAATTCTCCAGACCTGCATTAGTCGTTTTATAGGAGCACTCAAGTTTGAAAAGTCGGTCAAAACAGCAATACTGCTTTTTTTGGTAGCGTAAGAGTACTTTAAACACTCTAGACTAAAAATACATACTTCAGATACGTGCGAATCACACATTTTATTTTGTTTTCCTCGCAAAATTATGATAAGTATAGTTTTTCTCGAAAATTTCCAGGAATTTCATTCCTCAATTTTCAAATATTATAGTAAACAATTCGTCGTTTCCCGGACAAAGGATCGTAACTACATTCCGAGGTTGCAAAATTGACTCAAACAATTCCATCTTACATAAACAAATATACGTACATTTTTTGTCTAAGTTTTTCTGAATTTTGCATGAGATCAGAAGAAAAATCAATACAATTCTCAATTAGAAATGCCCAAGATTCGCCTAGTAAGAGTGCAATTTATACGGAAATATTTGGCAACATCTAAATGTAGTTACGTTCTTTCGTGAGAGAAACGAAAGTTGAAATCATGATTGAAGATTTTGAAACATTCAACAGGTGACACGCATTTTTCAACTCTGACCATTGATTTGCAACACCGAAGACAATGGATGCTGATTTAACATTCTGGATGTAAAAACGTGTACGAGAACTCACAAAACGCTGAATCAACCGCCACAGCAGTTAGTTTTACATATTAACATTGCTAAAGTAACTGCTGTAGCTTTTAATTCAGCATTTTGTGAGTTCTCGCACACTTTTTTAAATCCAAATTGTTAAATCAACATCCTTTTTTTCCGGTGAATTAGCGGTTAACGACCTTGAACTGATGAAGATTAGGGAATTTATGCCGTGCAGGAGTGAACAATTCTACTTGGCAACGAGCCTCCCGCTTCATTGCCGCAATTTATTTTCAATTTCCCCGTTTCCGCACCGGGCACTTGATAATTATTTAATGGTCAAGTTGAAACAAAGCCCCGGCTATCCAATTAGGCGGCTAACACCATCCCAAATTCGGGCTCCCCAAATAACGAGCCCACGCCCCCCTTCCCCCCACCTGCTACGCTCCCGTCCGATTATGCACACCTCGCAAAATTGCGTCCTCGATCAGCGGTACGATAGGTCCTCCCCCACTACACCTATGGGCCCTTCTGGGGCAGATTCCCCCGAACTGACTTTATCCGCATCACTGCAGAATTTGGTAAATTACAAACGATTTAGCGACAGCCTAAACAACATGGGTGATCACCCTCGTATTGCTACTTGATTTCATTCGAGCGGATAAGTCAATCTGCACAAGAAAAAAATACTGAAGAAACACTTATGAAGTCAACTTAAGTTTAATACGTAAAAAATAATGATATATAGGACTCGCTTGCACTTTTTATAAAAAAAGCAAGCATATCCGTACAAATTTTACTCGCGCATTATTAGAATATTCTGCTGATATAAGTAAAAAAACTTCTAAACTCGTATTTTTAATTTTTGGTTTTATGAGTATCAGAAGTGTTGTTCCACCCGGTCAGGAGGAAATTTCGGACTGCGAATGTTTTTGAAAATTTTGTACTTCAAATTTTTGAGGAAAGTAGGATCTTAGAGAAGAATCCTCGATAGGAGTTACTATCTGGAAAAACAAAAACGAAAATAAACACTCTAAAAAATTGGTTCAGAATGGATTCAATGCTACTCTCATATGCAAAACTAAAAGTAATTAATCTATGACACTGCCATATTTCCTCTATGAGACTCGATAAAATGGTATTCTTCCTCACGGACGTTAATTTCAACGCGATATTACAAAGTTTTATGCCTACCCATGCATGAAGTGCACGTCTTTATGAATTTATGTTTCTCGCAAGTTCAACGATTTCTCTGATCCGAGACCATCACTTGCAATGCTTGAATGCGGAAATGTCCGGTCCCCACGAGGACCGCAGCAATCTGGGTCGCTTAAATACTCGGCAATTTAACCTTTTTCACGCATTTACGGCTGGGAAGTCGTTGATTTCTACTAGACATCAGGCAAGGGCGCCCGCACGATTTCCTGTGAAGCGATGTGTGATTGGGCGCGACAAGTGACGACAGGAGAGGTTATTCCATCAGTTTCCGTCGAAATTGGATCAACTCATCAGCAAACGCTCCACCCTCCTCTCCTTTATATTAAATTGCACGTTGCCGTCATGTGTTTAGTGGAGTTTCACGCTTGGCTAAAACATGTACTTGATTCTTGCGAAATTCGTCGAAATTTCCGGCACTTTGTTTAAAGCGGCAATAGGGACGATTTTGGGGTTGGATCGACTCAACTTTTCGACCGGATCCTCTTTCTGCACTCTTGCTATACGATTAATTAGAGTAATTTTTTCCAGGTACGCAGCGAAACTAACATTTCTAATTATTTTACCCGAGGTTGTATTTATTGTCTAAAATAATTTGTGAGCAGTTCCAATGTTGAGTTATTACAACGGAATGAACTCTTCACGGGAATATCAGAGGCATTGTCTTCCTGTTGAGCGCAAACCGTATTATACAACTTATCACCTATTTTTAGCTGAGCCACAGGAGGATTTGAATGCAACTCAATCTAAACTTTGAGAATTATTTACAACTGTTTGTGAAAGGCTGATGTTTTTTCAGATCCGGTCAGATGCATGCGTCTTACGATCGCGTTCAACTGGGAGCGTCGAGAAACCCAAGAGTTGGCTTCGTTCATTGCGGTATTGTGAGAGTCAATCAATCTGTGATGAGAATTTGCACTGTGTAAATGATGTAAGTACGGTGCGTTGCTGACGACACTAGGAGGAGAGAAACAATGGTCTTGCCTTGCCAATCTAGATGACGCCTTTAACCGTGTTTTTGAAAAACTGTAATCATACATGAGGCAATGTTTAGGCGTTTAGGTTATCTGAAACCATCAAATCATAATTTTTTGACATCAGAGTGCAACAGACTCATTCGAAGTTCCAGGGTCTGGGCCAGACATATTGAGCACGATCCAAATTATTCTGAAAAGCACCGTTCAACATTACGGGCTCAAAAATAATAATGACTTTCAGTCATTCCTATACTTTAAAATCTGAATCAGCGTCTCTTAAAGATATTTTCAGTACGAGACATGTTAAATGAGAAAATTTCCAGAAATTAAGGAACTAGATGACTATCCTTTTAAACATCCTAGAGTGAAATCTGGAGGGAAATACGCACCAAAGCTTATATCATACTATATGCAAAGAGGCCAAGTGATATGAATCCGATTCAGCATCTACCCTTTTTACGGAGTGACTTGCGCTCTTTCTGAGCGGAATCTACTCTTCTTGCGTTATACGTCTTGCGCTTAAATAGAGCAGATTTCCTCCGCATTCATATCACTCCAGTTGTTTGATAGCTACATACACTCCAGAAAAAAATACACTCACACAGGATTTTACTGCGATTTTTTAATTGTGTACTTGGACAGCCACACACGGAAAAAAATCTAAGGATCTGTAAACCAGTAGTGGTTCATATGGAGCACCACAAGTGTTCGTAAATGAACCAATGATTCTCAATCTTTGAACCATACTAAGGTATTTCGTATACCATACTACGGTATTTCATACACCATACTAAAGTATTTCGTACCATACTAAGGTATCTCGTACCATCACTAAGGTATATGTGATATTATTATATGTTGTCTTTACTACTATTAGTGGTGTTCCATGTGAACCTCTAATTGGTTTATAAGCCATAGCTTTTTCTCAGTGCATTTTTGGAAATTTAGGAGTGAATTTTGGAGGGGGTTTCACTCAAAAATTTGCCCCCAAAATTTGGAGTATTATATGATCACGGAGTGAAGCCTACTTTTTGTCAGGAGTAAACTCCGCTCTCTTGGTGGAGTTCATTCTTTTTGAGAGCTAAAGCCACTCTGACGAAACTAATTTCACCCCTTACTCACATCACTCTCATTTTTGAAGGCAAAATATAGATTCCGGAATGAAACGTACTCCAGATTTCATTCCGAGCTTTCGAACAGAATGAGTGCAGTTTAACCATTATGAATGTAACATATCTGAAAATGTAATCGCTGAAACGATATGAATATATGACATTAATAATTGTACGATTTGCAGACACTGCCTTTAGACAGGTCAATCAAGGTTTTTCCTTCGCAAAAAAATATAGGAGATGAAGCAAAAATCCTGGCTAGCCGATGTACTCACACGCTTTCTGTGAGGCGCGGGGCGCGGATGGGAGTTCAGGAAGTTGTGGTGTCGGCGCCGACAGTTCAATGAAACTTTTTCCGAGAGGAACTGAAACGGAAATGATGGCTCGCGGGGGAGGGGAGGAGGGGGGCAATCAATCGCCTTCAATTATGAACCAGTCATCTCCAGAAAAATAACTCGTCACCCCCTTTCGGTCCATTATCTGATTAAAGAGCTTCTCGCCCTAGTTAGCTCCTTTGCTGCATTTATTTTTCCCACTAATCTCACTGACCCCGATTATACTAATTTTCCGCTCCCTTCAATTTTTCAGATACTGACCCTTTCCGCTTCATCTTGGTATCGCTTGGAGTTCATTCTTGCACGCTCTTGTGCTAGTGAATGACGCGTTTATGCCTTAAAGCCTGTTTTGCTCTCAGAACGAAATAGAAAATGGAAAAAAATAAGGAAAAAGTCAACGGTAAAGGGCTTTACCCAGAATTAGTTTTATGTTCGTAATTTTCTTTATTATTTTCTAGATAAAAGTTGGTTTGATGCGCAACTAGCCGATACCTTTGACACAAAAATACTGTTGTTGCGGGGTTTAAACTATTTATATTGATTCTTTACTAGAAAAAGGGGTGGGTGATTGTTGATTACGACGCAGCTAACCTAAATTATGTTGGCAAAAATTTACTGGTTCATTATCATCTGTGGTGAATCCGTAAAATCACATTTTTTTCTCAATACATACCGGAGAAATTTTCGCGAGCATTTGTACCGGTGAAAAAATTATTGAGGACTCAACTTGTTTTTACAATGAAGCCACGACGCTTTACAAGGAACTTAACTTAAGTATAACATAACACTTATTTTAAGTGAGGGAATGCGGCAACAGTGTGAGAGAATTCTGAGGCCGACTAGAAACGAGATCAGATCCGTTGATTTATTTATTGGCTTATAGAATTTATTGGCTGCTCCATAAACGCTTCAAGCTGGACTCTCCTTTTGTGCTCAGGGGTATCCTCCCTCCCTGCCCGCCCTCGCCTATCGTTCTACTTCCAGCCCACCGATCATCGAAAACTGACCATTCCACCGAGGGCGGAGACGCGCTTTCTTCTGATAACTCGATAAATTTTTAAATTTTAGGAAGTGATCGGGAGATTTTTTCTTCGCAGCAGCACGCCCGCACGAATCCTATCTCTGCAACTTTTATTTCGCTACACAGAGCGGAAGGCATGATGGTATCATTCTTGGCCATGATTCCATAAATCTTTCGATTGAATCGCCCCTCTGTTCAGCTCTTCATTCCATCTCTATTTAAGGTGGCTGAAAATATTGAGAATGCAAGCGTGGTGCCCTCTTTTATAAGACAACGCGAAACTGCTGGTAAAAATTGGCAGTAGAATCTGTGTTCCAAAATACCATAGACCTACAGCCGGCTGTAAGATTCCCAATAGCTTCTACAGCCGGCAAAACAATTTCTTGTAGCCTTTTATAGCCGATGGCGATTAAGCAACAGCCTGGCGATAAAGTGTATGCTAAACGTTACTAATTACGGATGCTAGGACTTAGTGAGTTTTTGGACTACCGCTCTCTTTTTGGGCCGTAGTATCTTCATTTATTTTGCGAGGAAAGCTCCGTACTTTTGAAGGGCGTCTGCCATTCCGAATATGTTAAAGCGCTTTCAATTTCGTATGATACTGTGCAATACCTCTGATGTGAAATAGTTGCTCCAAGCGCCGTGGTACGCTGCGGCGCGGCGGGCGGGCAGCCAGCGCGAAACGCGCATTGGCGCCTACAAACCTAACAGGGATACTTCACGCGTTGCGCAATGCGTGAAGTATCCCTGTTAGGTTTGTAGGCGCCAGTACGCCGTCGCTCCGCTTTGTGTTAGGCTCTAATATTTAATCTCGTGGAGTCAGCGTTTTTCAACTCATGACTTTGAAATGTTTGCACACTCTGTATGAATTATTCTCATTGTAATTGATGAACAAAAATATGTAGTAAAGGAAAATATAATGTGCGTTTTGTAAATATTAAGGTGATTCCGTATAAAGTTAAGGATTTACAAAGCACACGAATTTCTACACTTCTTATAGCCTATTATAGCCGATGGCGAAAAAGCAACAGCCAGGCGATAAAGTGTAAAGCCCGGTGATAGGAACTATAGCCCAGCTGTATAATTTTTCATCACTTCGTGTAGCCCGGCCGTATGATTTTTTCCACTTTCTACAGCCAGCTATATGATTTTCTATCGCCTTCTTCAGTCGGCTGTAAGAACTCCTATGGTATTTTGAAACGCAGCTCCTATCGCCAATTTTTACCAGGGACTACATGGAGCCAAACGCTAAATTTCTCCGAGGGTCAAATTTTAATTTTCGAACCTCCATTGTGCTTAATGTTTTCGGCGCGTATTCTCATCGCATAAATGTGAAAATAAAAAAGGTATTCAAAATAAATGCTGTCCTTAAATTTTCAGGAAAACTAATAACTCATTAGTGATTTAGTATTTTTCTTAATTACATCCGTCGCACCGTTTAGTGATGACCAAAGCGATTTGGTGTACTGGTACCGATAACTCAGATTTTGCACTGAAACTTAGCGGTTGTTCATGGATCATGCAATGCTTCACGTATTTATCTGCGCATGTATAGGCTGCATGGTAGGATCTGAAACCTTTAACACTTTAGCTATTGCTACATCTCTCCCACGAAAATTCCATTTTTACCGAGAGGATATTGGGAATTTCTGCTGAAAATCCCCCAATTATTCTTTCAATCTCCTGAAATTTTAACAACAGTTTGAGAAAAAATCGCAGAGTTATATTCTCGGAGAAAATCGAATTGTTCGAGTCAATTCGGCAACCGTGAAGTAACGCATCGTACGTTTCTTCGTCCGGGAAACGATGAGTTGAGCGGAAAAGAATGCCGGCATATGGTGGGAAAACTCCTGGCGAATCATGTAGCTATATGAAATTTTCAAATGAACAGTTGGAACAGGAGTTACCCGGGGGGGGGGGGGGGCAAGAATAGGATCGCAATTAGTGTTGGCGAACTGCTCAATCATGTAACTCCTGATTCGTGCTCAGAAGAGTGATCAATAGCTGCAGACCTTGTGCCCGCCGCCGCCGCCGCGCGCTAGGGGCCCCGCGCACTCGTGACTGCAATTCTATAAAGTTGCGCGATTCTTGGGCCGCGCCGCGCCCCGTCGCGGATGCGTGCAAGATGCAAGATGCGGAAAATGCTCCGTCGAGCCGTTGAGAGGCAAGTCACGAACCCGCGTTCGGGGGGCTCACCTGCGCCGCGCCGTTTCACGGCCTCCTTGAGCGTCGCGTCTCCAGTCTATCCACTCTTGATGGACTCGTCCATTGACTCACGCCAACACTGAAAAAAAAGTTACGGGCTATGTAGACATACCGTCCGTTCCGGGCTCAGTGGCTGGCAATTCCGGGTGCTTGAGCTGCAGCTTGAATTGCTCCGGGTGCTCCGCACGGAACTTTCGGCCTCTGAGCCCGGAACGCGGACGGTGTGTCTATCTAGCCTGTAAGTACGGCTTCCACGGATGGAGTTTTTTTTTTCAGTGAAAGCATCTTTTCCGACCAATGTTCTGTTCATAGGCCGTGATGGAAGTATTTATGCTAAAATAAACTAAAGATAGTTAGGGAAGACGGGGTGTGCTCGGGGTGTGCAGTTGCATAAGAAACGATATAAAAGGGTAGTCGATCATTTGGACGACTAATCTAAAGATTCAATTTGGACACAGCAATGGACACAAGAAATAATAAAATAACTAACGGCAGCCCACGAAGGACCTCATAGTTAGTACGTCATTGTCTCCCTTGGTCTAAAACAACCACCCGTTTCAACCAATAAGATCGCACCATTTGCCCGTAAGCTTCTTTACCTGTCTCTTTGTCTATGAAATTCAATAATCGGCCTGCAAACATGATCTCGGGGTTAAACAGCAATACTGCAGGAGCATGTTCTATTGTTCTATGGGTAAAAATGAGACATTTTCATCTAGAAAGTTTTTCTCCCAAAAAATGCCTCCTAGAAGAGCTACGCTCCACCAATATTCCAATTTTCAAATCATTGAGTTTTCTGAATTTTGACAACAGCCAGGATCAAAACTCACGAAAAATCCCCAGCTCCCATCCTTTTTATCACTGAATTTATCCGTGGCTTCAAAATTTCAATATCTGAAAGAAGGAATTTTGGATCTTCCGGGGCAAAACATTCGGCAAAAGATCCCTAAAACCCCTTTCATACTAAAATTTAGATATTGATTTTTTTGAGACCATGGATGTATTCTGCCTTAAAAACCAAGCGGTCCAGCCATTGTTCATGAGTTTTGGTCAATAACATAGTTGTTGCCACAATTAGGAGGACTGGTTGATTTTTCCGAAAAATTATTTAAAACATTATTTTATTATTAGTGGCGCTTCAAAGGCTACGTGAGTAATGTAGCTAGAGATAGGAAAGACTTAATCGGGCCTCGTTTTTCAACCTTTCTCCCGAATTTAGGCGAAATCTCACTAGCAGCGCAGAGCGGAGAAATGCGAGTCAGCTACGCCTCGCGTCATGGCGCCTTCAATTTTGCAGATGCAACACGGACATCCATCAAGCACGAATAGTTGTATCTCTGCGCCGTCATCAAGCCGCGTCCAGTCTAGTGTCTCTGAGACGAAGCGAACGTTTGATCTGGAGGCCTGTGATTCTCCGCGAGTCAGGACATCTAGATTTCTACGTGATGTCCCTATATGGACCGCGTTTAACAGAAAGGAACCAAGCCACATCAGCTACAGCCAATTTTAACGAGGCAATTTCATTTTTTCGAGAGAACGTTTGTGCGGATCTCTTTGAAAATGTTAAGGAATTTGCTTCGTACTATGGAGATAATTCACTGAAATTTGCACGAAAATCCGCTCAACTGTTTTCATGTAAAAAATTAAATTAGCAAATTAAATTTGGCAATAGTTGATGTGGCTTGGTTCCTTTCTGTTTAACGCGGTCCATATATCTTACTCTATCTAAAACTACAGTCCCTACTTTGTACGCACAGCACTTGTGCAATTGCATAAAATTAGAAAACTGAGAAAATGAAACGAGAACGAAGCTAATCAAAGCTACTCTCTTTTATGATTCAACTCAAAGTCCACCTATAGGTATCAAATATGGGGATCAGATCAGGTTTCACGGTCAAAACAACGAATAGATCATCGCGTTTCAGACGGGAAAATGTTATTTGCACAGCCATTGGTGCAGACAACATTACCCCTCGGCGACCCTTGCATTTGAAGTCCTCGTTCTGAAATCAATATGAGGGGAGCAGAAAAGCAAAAGATAAATATAAAACGAAATGAGAAGGAAAGAAGGGAAGACAGGAGTTCCGGCTGATCTCGTAAACACCCTTATATGATGCTAAAGGGTGGACGGAAACAAATAAAAACAGAAAGCCTCCCGAAAAAGCCAAAAACTTGGTATAAATTTCGAAAAAGTTTCTCTCATAAAAACGACGAACCTCTCTCGCTCTGAGTTGTGTTGGATGCGGCGTCAAGTTTGGTCCCACTCGTTTTCGTCCCATATAGTAGCAGGGTTGTCAAACGCCCTAATTTTATGCTAAATTTAATCATGCGTATATATGCTGAATTTTAATCTTTCAAGGGTATTTTGCTGAATTTCATCTTTCCAACCACTTTTGCTCATCAATCTAAATTGTGAATCCCAAAGCTAGGACCACCATGGATTCTTTCAAATAGATAACTATATATTTGCTTAAAAAGTGATTTCAAGATCTGAAAATGTGATCGATGCCAGAAAAAGAAGAGTAATCACACAATTCTTATTCCTCAAAAAATGACATACCATTTATATGGCTTGATTTCTTATTATTATTTTTTAAAGACAGTCTAATAAAGGAATGAGGTAACCAATCGTGTATTGACCAGGTGCTAGCTCTAATTTAAGGCACAAGTCTTGAAACGGCATTTTAACGAGTGAAGTGAGGTTGTAACGAATGAAGTGAAGTGAGCCAGTGTTGAGGCATGAACAATCGATTATCGATATTTCTCCATTTGAAAGTATGGTATAGAATCGATTATTAAGGTGTTCGTTGCGTACACCTTCTCTATCGATCCTTTTCCATAGGTTTAAATGGCGGATAAATCGATAAATCGTAAAGCACGCCATGTCACTGAGCGCACAGGTTTTTTATAATTCGTCTCAAAAGAAGGAAAAGAAGAGTAAAATAAAGTGCCACCTAAAACGACATATACGGAAAAAGCAGCAAGGGATTGTTGGATGATATGGACATTTCCAATTAATTGTTGTACCCGATAAATTAGGTTACTAACCCAACTCGAGTTACGGTACTATCGAAATTAATTGAAAATGTCCATTTCATCCGATAAATTGGGGGTAGTGCAACAATTTTAGGGGATAACCCCCAACACTTTTTTTCGGTGTATGAAGGGATTTTTTACAACGATTGATAAAGTAAATTTTGATTTAATAATTGGAATTGGATCTTGTGAAGTAACAATAGATAAGATTTATTTTGGTCATAAGCGACAAAACATAGGAAAATTTGTGAAGGAGCATTTAATTGAAACATTTTTTTTTTAATTCGCCAACAAAGTCCTGTGACCAAAGAAAAACTATGGTCTATGAAAGTCTATTCGTGACGATGGAAAGATCTCTTATTTTCTTTGCAACTTTTTTGGCCATACCTGGCAACATGGCACTTCTCTACAGTTGAGATATGACAGATACGTCTCTTTTGCGGGGCTCCAGTAGGAACGCAGGGGAACACGCTCGATGAGAAATAGGATGAGGCAGGATGTCGCCCGGATCTCATAGGAGCATACCTCCACTCTCCCGCGAGTCCTTGTCAACATAGAGCTATACGGACCCCAAGGCTCAACCCGAAAAGCACTTACGCTTTTATATCAGGGGAGCGACGAAAGGGGACGAGGAACACTTTCCAGCGACGAAACGAAAGCGTCCGCGAGGGAGGGATGGGCGCCGAGCTTGTGGAATCGCTAACTGTAATATAATTAGGGGTCCTTCACTTTGGTCCACTCCACCCCATCCTCCCCAAGATTCCATCGTCTGTCTCGCTCTACATGCGTGAAAACACACGCACGCGGATAAGGACGGAGCTAGCGCCTGGGGCCTCATCTATCCTTTGTTAATCTAGACTTCACATGGAGCGCGGTTTTGGTGTCGTCTTCGACAAGTGTTTAGGGCTGTGGTCGCCTTTGTGTAGCCAGCGGTTTTGTCTGACTTTATTGGCCTCGCTCCTCCGTTCCCGGGTTTTGCAAAACAAGGCGTGATCAAAGAAATCTGATAGGGTCTGCATTTAATTTGCGAGTCCTCGCGCAAGGCCCATTTCGGACCACCGCAGGATGGGATTGAAAAGACATTCTCGCGGTAGATTCACATTCACGCAATTTCAAGATGAGCTTCTGAATTCGATCCATTCTTCGGCGATGAACTGTAGGGGCAAGGAAATTTTCCACGACATTATTTTCAGAACGATTTTACTGTCGCGCTACTATTTGACTCGGCAATGTAATCAGCCGTGCAAAGATTCATCATGAAAGGATCATGATTTTATCAGAGTGTGGAATCAACGTGATTATTTTAGGAAATTATTTGATTTCACAAATCACTGGAATCAGGCAATTTGTAAGCAGACGATGTAAAAAATTGGTATCGACTCCGTTCCCCTAAAAGTTTTTTGGCCAACGTATTAGTTAATTACTTTACTTAACGGGCAGTGGTCATGATGAAGTTCGATGTGCACGTGCAATTTTGTGACGCAAGAAAGTTATTTGCGCTTCAAATAAAATAAGAGTTTTAGTGCCGCTGAAGATTTTTCTTTTTTTCTCAAATTCTCAATTTTTTCATCACACATTTTTACTTACAGAACATGTCTTCAACTTTCATTCTGGATGCTTTCCAATCAATAGGATGCCCGCGTTTAAAATGTGAGTACCGGTTTCCGACTGCGGTTTCGACAAAATAATAGGTTTGATTCGCCTTCACTTATTGGAATAGACAACAGGTGCGCCCTAGAAGCTGATAAAGTGGTATCCAGAGAATGATTTCAATATTAACCTGATTTTGTGCGCTAAATAAGGCCAATTTATGACCTTGCCTCGACAAAAGAGATGAAAAATGGAAGTAAACGATCATTGACGTTTTTGTTGCCCTAGGGCAGTCTCGATTTCTCTCTCATTAATTGAGTTCGAGTGCCAACAGGTAGTTGTAATTTAGCGGTCAATCTGCATTTTCTCACTTGAATCGGTACGTCACTGCATATGAGAATCCTACGGCACTTACACGACACATTACTGCAAAACGAGGGTTCAACTTGAAAACCATATATCTTGATTCAGGGTTTTGACTTGTTTGCTGCTATTTCAATTTCCTCCGAAAATTCTTCGAAGAAAAAAAATAAAGTCGATAAATTACATTGATATGAAAAAAAATTTGGTTCGAAAGTTCATGCACGATTTTATAAACACAGAAACGTAACCCTTAAAGGAATCCTCTTTACCCGATAACTGAAAAGTAACATGACATCTAATAAATCGCTGACTCATCAGTTAACAGACATTTCCTCACAAAAAAATGAAAAGTTTCCTGAGCAAACTAGGCTGATGAAGGAAAAATGAATCTCGACAGAAAATTTCAAACGCAGCGCAAATGATACCTACCGACGGTGACACTATCAGACCAGACCACTTATCTCGGTTTGCGACGTTGCAGACTATCTGTCATAATTTATGTTTTAATTGGTAATTACTCAACGTCAATTCATGTACACTTTCGTGATTCATCTTCTCCACGCGAAGAAAACTTCAAGGAATTATACTGATATGTTCTCCTTGAACAAAATAAAACGGGGGCGGAGATTTTTAAACACAGCAAACGAGATACGTGGTTTGGAAGTTTCACCGTCGAACGCTTCTCTAGGATGACTCGACAACGTCAAACGTCATCTCGGGAAAAAAGCGACAGAACGAGGCATTTGACCATTACTATCTATACGTCGTAATCTTAATATTACCCTCAAACTGCTCGTTATAATTATCATGCGCACACAAGGCAGCAACATTCGTGCGCCGTTTAGGAAAGATAGTTTGCGGTACGCTTGCTCTCGGACTGGCTACCTCACCGAGAGTGAGAAGGAAGTATGGGGGAAGAGAGAGAAAGACAGAGAGAGATGGTCACTAATTTGCGATCAAGTTGGAAGAAATTCAGGAAAACCGTCAAATAACTGTGAAATGAACGGTGATAACGTCGCTCATCTGACGTAAGGGCGTATCTCTATTTCCACGCGAGCCACAGAACCATGGTTTATACGTAAAACAGGGCTAATGTAGAGATTGAGGTACGCTCCTATGTCGGACGGGCGACTATAAGGGCCGTGCGGCGGGCGGCGGGGCTGGACACAGGCCAAATTTTAACTTGCAGTGGCGAATGTGGTTGCCAAATGGGGAATATTTCCTGAAATAGTTTTAACGCTGATTGAGCTGTTGAGGATGGAGGCTGTGCATCTTGAGCTATGCAGTTTTTCGCAGTACGGATGGGAATCGGAATAAGGTCCAGCCCTATCGATGATGCTAGTGCATCGTCAATGAGATCGTATGTTCATTAGGACTACATTTTGCAGTCGGGAACTATAATTTCTGGTTCTGTTTAGAGACAACGTATGTACCATTAGTTTCATTAGGCACATAGGTATTCTTACAGATGAGCCGGAGAAAGTAGTATTCCTAATTGCAAAATGTAGTCAATTTGTTCGGCTTGCATCGGCTGAGTCAAACAGAAACGTACCGAGTCACATTAAATTGGAACCGAGAAAATGAGGATTGAAGTTTTCCTCTTTTAATTTTCATAATTTTGTTGACGATATATGACACCCCCCCCCCCCCCCCTTCGACAACCCCCCACCGTTCGATGTGTCTGGATCTGCCTAGGTACTTGTAGAATCTGCTGGAATTTCTAGGTACAGGAATTAATATTTATAATATATTTTAATCATTCAGTATATTTCTTAGATCGGAACAGAAACACTCCTAAATCTTTCCGTGTCAATGGAAATTTTCACGGTGACATAATTTAGTACCAAAATCGTGTGGATGCAATCTGGCATGGAAATACATTTGTGAGCATGTCAATGCGGAATCTTATGATATTTCCCGATGGCTCATTTGGTCCACGTTTAGCAGAAAGGAACCAAGTCACATCTACTATTACCAAAAACTGGGCAATTTAATTTTTTACAAGAGAAGGTTTGTGCGGATTCCTTTGAAAATTTTGAGGAATTTGTTTCGCACATACATAGAAGCCGCTTTCATAGCGCTCTTTGGCGCTCTGCGACTCCCAGCCGCCATCGTCGTCATTCTCCCAAAACCCTTTAGCCCTTTCATGCTATGTATGGAGAAAATTGACCGAGATTCGTACAAAACCAATTTCATGTAAAACATTAAACTGTCCAATTAAATTTGGCAATAGCTGATGTGGCTTACTTTCTTTCTGCCTAACGCGGCTCATTTTGACTGTACACTTGCAGGTGAATTTACTCAAAAGCGTGAGATTTCAAAAAATGAGGTACAGTTTCGGAGGCTGACAAGCTCAGTTATTCTCCGATGGTTTATTTTTTTTCTTTCATGCAAGATAGACGAAAACTTGGGTGCGAAAATATATATTTGTCTCGCGATTTGGCAACGATGATGTAGCGAAGATGCCGGCGTAGTTGGCGGTCGAGGAATCAACGCTTTCGGCGGGCGGCTCACGAGCTCACCCTATACGGACGGGCGGTCACCGGGCTCCGCGCCTTGTCAACGGCGAACGCCCTCTGTTGCGTTAACAGCGTCGCCATATCTTGCCCAAGGATTCTTTAAGCTTTGCTACTGAAGTATGTTATGTCAAGGGAAAAAAGGGGAGATTTTCATCATTTGGCAATACCTATACCAATGACAAGATGCGAATCATGCTTCGTCTCATATCGCATCGTTTAAATGCTTAGATGATGATATGACTTCAAAAAATACACAAAAAAATTTGACCAAAATCTTCCTGTATAATTTAGCATGATTAATTCTTAAATACCCACTCACGATTGAAACTTGAAATATATCGACCGTTGAGAGCTGACTGATCATTGAAATTAATAGACAAAGCGATTAGACAAAAGAGATAAAATGGAAATTGAGTGATCCTATTGGAGGAAGCAGGTGGTTGTAATGGACATAGGACATAAGTAATAGACTATCTATCAGAAATCCTTAGTAAGGCCATCACTTCCCCCATGAGTCTATAAAAAGCATCCATTTTAACCAATAGAATAACTTCATGTTCCCTTTGACTTCTTTGTCTGTTGCTTTGTCTGTCAGTTTCAAAAATCAACCTTGCCAGAGCCTTATGTATCATCTTAAGGCTACCCTAAGTACTCTTAAATATGACTGCTTGCAATAAATGCATCAAGGGACCATGCAAATTTACAGATTACACTATAACAATTATAAAAATAACTCTTCACTGGGCAGTGCTGGAAACTAATTCTACTTATAATATTAAAACATTAAGTAGCGCATGCTGCCGCATGACAGTCCGCCTGCCTGAGGGTGCCCAGTGTGCTGCTGCACATATAGTTTCTAGGTAGCAGGTTTAACCAGTGAAGTTTCAGTGAGCAGAGGGGGTAAAATAGATTTGACGGAAAGGAGAGCGAAGACTTATCAATTTTGACATTAACGAACGGCTCGTCTGTCGCAGATCAACTCTTCTAAATTCCTTTTCTAACAATAAAAGCCTAGGCTACAAGCCTTTGAGGAAAATTAATTCCATCCTGATATCAATCTTTGTGGGATATGTATGAATCTGCATCACCTGAGGTATGAAATCAACCATTTTTAAGACATGATCATTATAGGGAAATGAACCATTACTTAGTTGGCCTTTCTTATAGTCACTTCTCGGTAGATTAGACTCTGAATTTGCCTTAGACCTTTGTTAGTCTTATTTCTGGGAGAGAAATATTTGATCTCTCAGCTGTAAAAACCGTCTTTAAAATGAATCAGCATAGAAAATAAACTGGTGAGACGCTAACATTAAGATACATTTGGAGTAGGTAAACCACAACATGACAGATCAATCCCCAGTGATGAATCAGCTAAATATTGATAAACAAGCCAAAATGGAGGCTTTGATGCTTTCTGTTCTTAGAAAGCCTCCATAATTTTGAACAGCACAGTGCTGATGACACTGCAAGGAAGAAAAAATAAACTATTGGTAAGAACTTACAGATACAAATAGGTACAGTTTGAAAACACACCTTGAGCCGTCAGAGATCGAACAAAGTACACCGTAATGAATATTCTTTGGGTGCATGTTGTTGAGAGAGGCAAATTAAAACAACTTCGCACACATACAAAGAATTAAGAACCTCGAGCAACTTTAAATATTCAAAGGACTTAATCACAAAACTCACGAGAAGATGCAGAACCACGTTTGTTTACAACTTGGTTATCAAAATTCATACGCGAATGTAAACAAACCGAAACTTCACTCCCATTGGTTCCCGCCAATTCTAGTGGCGCGCTTGGCTAAAGATACAAATTGACGCGCCAATTTTCAAATATGCGGGGAGTTCCCTAGTTGCGCGCAACTCAAAAATCGACATTCCACCATTCATATCGGGCATTTTCTCGGTAGTTTTAGGTCGCACGAAGTCAGGGACCACGGGGTTGAATAGGGAACTGAACCTAAGGAATCCGAATTGTATGGTCTCATACCCCCCCCCCCCCCAGCACCCCTGGGGGGCAAAGGGGGGGACGTGATCTTACAAGTCGCGGCTCCCAATTTAATTGCGATTCAATTGCACGTCTAAGAGGGAATTTTGGCAACAGTTGTATCATGCCAGGTTTTCTTCATTTTTTTCGACTACTTCTAGATATTCCAGGCCGGGTTAAATTGACCTAACTACCTGTTCCGAGGAGGTTACTTATGGCGGATGAAGGGCGGGGACGAGAAAGAGCCAGTATGTTACCAGAAAGGTGAAAATTTCAAATAATAGTATTTCTTGCCTTCAATACACAAATAATATGGATAAACTTCAAAAACTTATAAAATTGATGTATTTAAATAGGAGTCAATTTGACCCGACTCGGGACTTTGCGTAAAAAAAAGCTTATTAGGATCTAAGAGTTAGGACGTGACCCCTTCACTAACCTTGACACCATTAAAAAATTGCTCCTCCGTAAATAGCATATTTTTACCGTGTATTCGGCTAGATTTGTCCATTTATTTGCGTAACAGCATTCCCGCTACCATACCCCGGTTGCTTTACGAAATGCTCCGGTGAAATTGTATGACATGCAATGAGTCCGTAATCGTGCAAAAGAAAACAAGCGAAGGATTCACCTTAAAATATGAAGATATCGCCGACATATTCCGCATGCCGGACCGCTGCGTCGCGTCCTCGTTGAAGTTATGGCCGCGCAACAAATTGCCCGGACCGTCGCACAGTGGATCGAGTTAATGAGAGAGGTCGGACATAAAATGTTTTACTAAAACAGCAAATTTTGATGTTTATTTCGGCACAATTTAAATTTCAAGGGGTGCTTTTTGAAGGGAATTTAACGGCAAAACCAATGGAGCCACTTTGAGAACCTCAACATTTTGTATCAACGGAGTTACAAGTGTTTAAAGTTTTCAAATTTTGTCCGAACTCTCGTATTGACTCGATCTACTGTGCGTCGCATCGTTTCGCCGAGAGAAGGGACGCGACTTTTCGCCAGGGACTTCTCTTTTCTTTATCGTCCAACTTTAAGTCGGGTCTCCTTGGACAGGAGAAGATTTTTTTGTGAAAAATGTTGGGAAATGAAAAGGACAGGACGCCCTGGCGCGCGGCCAGCTCTGTGTTTTGAGCCGAGCCACCGCGTTTAGCCACCGGACTCGGACCTGGTCTCAGGCGCCGATTGTTTCGTCGCTCGCGGCGGACACTTTTTCCGCTCCGCTTCGCTCCCATTTTGAGGAAGAACATCCTATCATCAATCTAGTCTTGCCAGATTTATTTCTTTAAAATACATGCATTTTTAAGAGAGGTTACGGCCATTCTGTTTCGAAATCTTTAGGCACGCTAGATACACTAACTGGGGTGAAATTATTGGAGGAAGTTATCAAAAGTCTACGTCCCCTACGGGCTGATTGTTGAGATAGGACTATTTTTGCCAAACGTAACTATGTGCATTATGACGCGAGCCCTATTATGCATATATTCGTGTGGAAATCAGAGCTTATGCCTAATTGTACAAGGTTCCGTTTGGCAGAAATACGTCCAATTGGCAAGCAAACCGATAAACAAAGAGGAAACAGGGATATGGAAGGATCCTATTGGTGGAAGTGGGTGGTTTCAATGGACAAATGAGGTAGGTTATAGACTAACTAACGGCAACCCTCAAGAGACCCTATAGTTAGTCCATCATTTACCCCCGTAGTCCATAAGAACCAATAATTTCAACCAAAAGGTTCGCCTCATACTTCCTATGTCTTCTCTGTCTATCAATTTGTCTATCAATTCGGTAGAACGGTGGACTGAACTAAGACAAAAATGAAAATGATAAGGGGGTCAGAGAGCTTATAGTAATGATAATACATAAAGTCCTCTGAAAACTCATATATTATCAGAGGACATATGGCAACCTCTGGATGTTCATGGGAGCTTTTCCTTAGCATTCAGCATTTTCTTGCACACGGTGAGATTTCAATGATCGAGAGGATCTGCTTTAACTCCTCTATGAACGGGTAATCCTTTACACACCTTTATTAAGTTAAACAAAACCGCTGCAAAGGGCGGATGGCTCTCCGTATGGAGGTTGCGCCCAAAATATAAACATCTCAATTACAGCGTTCGTAAAGTAAACGTTCCCGAGCCAAAGTAAAAGGAACTTAGGACAAATGAATTGAACCAAAATGAAGTTTGCCTTCATTTATTAGGCAGGCAAAAACAGAGCTTATGTGTCAAAATAGTCGCATCCCGTAATAGGGATTGGGCTGTGCACTTCATGTTTGGTCACATCTTATTTATGTTTTTGAATGAGGACAAATCAACATCATTCTGTGAAGAATTTTACAAAAATTTCTTTTCACAGAGAGATAGAATTTACGGGACGTTTTAAAGAATAAACAGAGCGATTTGAAATTTAAAATATGAATAATGACAGGAAGTCTGTGACGTCGCGAACCTAGATACGTGTTTTGGGAGTTGCACCGTCGATATTTGAACGTATTTCGACCAAATGGAACTATGTGCATTATGTCGTGAGCCGTGTTATGCATATATTTTTATGGGCCTCAGGGCTTATGTCTTAATGCACATAGTTCCGTTTGACAGATAAACGTCCATTTGTTTGAACGCAAATACCGTCAGGTATACTCGTCCATATATTTGAATGAAGAAAATATTGGTTTCATAACGTTCTTAGTTCGGAGCGTCAAATGTGGTAGGTTTTTTCGAAATTAAGTTTTTTTTGGCTTCGTTCAAGAAAGATTTACAAAAATCAAAAGAGGAAAACGAGAGCTATTATCGTTTTCCTCTTCTTCCTTTTCATTAGAAAAGAGTAAACGTACCGTTCTACGGTGATTGAGTTGATTATTGCTTCATTTCAAAACTTTAAACAATCTGTTATTTTAAAAACAAAATTTGTATATTGGAGGAAAGACGAACACTTTTCTCTAGTAACGAACCAATTTCAGTGAAATTTCGAAAGAAAATTTCATTGTAGTCGAGCCGTACAAAATTTTTGATAATTTCTGATGTACTCAATCTCTTATCCAAAGCGAACAATTAATTTCTGGGCTACAGAAGTAGGAACGACAAAATCCTATGTAGTACGTAAAGTTTGCAAGAGACTTTGACTCAAATTTCACTCCTCAATGGAGCAACTCTTTGATTTATTCAACTTCTATCAAGAAAGTAAAGATTCCTCGCTGTTGGCTCCGCGACTCGCAGATTTTAGTGAGGTCAGGCGCAAAAGTTACCTGCTTTCTTTGAAACTACAGACGCTCATTCGAAGTGGGCTTCAAATGAATTCATTTTGACCTCCTCCAATTTTCCATGCGCTTTGGAGCGAGTGACCTCGAGCGAAAAATTCGATTGCAACGCAGGAATTATTAGGAGTTGCCGACTTAAGAAAGTTTAACTCTGCAACTTTCAATTGAACGTGATTGCCTCGTCACTAAAACTTTGCAACGTTTTTTTTCACCCATAGCGTCACTCACTACCGTTGCCCGTGGATTCTAACGGTTCTGCTGTTTTTAAAGGAATTTCTTTCTGAGTGTGTAAATCCTTAAGTTTATACGGAATCACCATAATATTTACAAAACGCACATTAAATTTCCTTTACTACATATTTGTTTTCATCAATTAAAATGAGAATAATCCGTACAGAGCGTGCAAACATTTCAAAGTCATGAGTTGAACAACGCTGACTCCACGAGATTAAATATTAGAGCCTAACACAAAGCGGAGCGGCGGCGCACTGGCGCCTACAAACCTAACAGGGATACTTCACGCACTGCGCAATGCGTGAAGTATCCCTGTTAGGTTTGTAGGCGCCAATGCGCGTTCCGCGCTGGCTGCCCGTCCGTCGCGCCGCAGCGTACCAGGGCCACTTTATCCACTTAAAGCGTACCACTTTATCGTCAGGCTGTTGCTTAATCGCCATCGGCTATAAAAGGCTATAAGAAATTGTGTTGCCGGCTATAGAAGCTATTGGAAATCTTACGGTCGGCTGTAGGTTCTTGGAACGCAGATTCTACTGCCAATTTTTACCAGGGAGCCATTTTACCTCCTACATTGTATTTTTGCTCTCAAAATTAAGCCATATATGTTGAAGTGTCACAAAATGTTAGCAATGAACATATCTTTTTTTGCTACAATTTAAAGATGCTTTTTCTTGTACTCCCGCTAGAATATAACAAAGTTTCAATTTATAATATCCATCTATTCGATCCTTCCATCCTCTTACATCATATCTGCTCTCTTTTGTGATATGCGCATTTTAGCCCAAGGTTGTCTTCCACTACAGGTCATTTTCTTTAATGATATTTTCTTTAGTTTTTTCCACTTGATGATAGAATCTATCAATTTTTACGTCCTGTCAAGACAAACCCACTAGTCAATTCATTACGTGCCGAAACCACATAAAAACTTTCCGTTCACTATTTTATTTTTGTTTTCGTTAGTAATAATTTGATTTGCGACGATTCATCCATGCTTCAATGCCACTATGTATCACTCCTGTGATGGATATTTTTTAAAATTTCTTTTAATAATGTAGATACATTGCTCATTCGCAAACAGCTTGAAATAATGGTGCATAAAATGTGACTTTCCGGCGCCCCTATTCAAGCAAATAACTGTTAAAATTATTTTCGAGCAGAATTGGTCAATGGAGGTATTTTGTTGGAGCAATGATTATAAAATTAAAGAGGTATTAACTTCAAAAGTATTTAAATAACTCTGCTCGGTTGAAAATATCTCGAGAGATGGGGGAAGATAACCATTGTTACACCCGAAATCTGGAGCAGATTTATTTGCCACTATAATTCAGACAGAACGGCGTGCTTCCTGCTTGGAGTGGAACCCTTGATGACAATGAATCAACAAGCAACAAGCAACGGGGGCGGTTCAACAAGTCCTTTGTTCTCTGATGTGATAACATAACATCACAACTCACGCGACCTAAGTACTATCTGCTATGTCACATTTTTCAACTCTTCACTTCAACCCTTGTCATCACAAACGCAGTTGCTGCTAACGATTTGTTCTGGCATATTTGACACCCTGATCGGAATATTAAACATTGTATTTTGTGTCGGCAGTTTTTTAAGCATTTGAGAACTTGCACGTATGTTAATGTTGCTTTCTTTTTAACAAATTCAATTTTTTTTGGTAGATTGCTTAGTATTCTATTGTATTGTTTTACAGACCAAGGAGAGATTTGGTTCTTGCTATAATTTGAAGGAATATCATCCAGGCGTTCCTAAAAAATTTCCGTGATATTGCAACGTTTGATTAGAAACGAAATCAATTAAGAGATACATATAGTTTTCGAGGATTATATTGGTGAACTTGAACATAAGTTAGCACGCGGCAAAATTATGCATGACAAAAGCCTCAGAATGAATTCAGATAGGGTTAATTTTCCAAATTTTTCTAGCGGAAACCCATCAAACCCCGTGTGAACTGGACAGGTCGAAACCCTATCCTGGGAATTCCGGGGCCAGATTACTCTCAGAAATTGCTTTAGCTACACCTATGCTACTTGAACGTTGTGTCGGCTAGCTATTACTCTCAAAATGTATTTGTATAAAGTGTAGATAAAATCGAAACCTTACAATTAAAAACTGTTTCCTTGAGGACTTGGTGAGAAATAAAATAATTTTTATTTACAAATGAGGAAAAGTTAAAATGCAAGTGATTCGGTAAAATAAATTTAGCGTACATTATACAGTAAACTTTCCTTTATTAAAAACAATATAGTTTCAATCCATTAAAATAATACTAGAATACGCAAACTGCAAGAAATTTTCGAGTGAAGATGAACTCACTCTGCAGCAAATAATAAAATTAATAGAGAATGGAGAAATTAGGTTGATTTTGGGACCTACTTTACCACATCCGAAGCGACCTTTAATAATACCGGAGAGGAAAATGTGTTAATTAAAACTTCTAAGTGCAGTTGCGCGATGGGAATTTTCTAGGGCATGTTCATCGTATTCGTCTCTTAATATATGCCTTGTTTGTACACCATAAAAATCAAGGTTCTGCGCTAGAAGCTTTCCGAGAAGAAACACGGGCAGACAAACGAAAATTCATCTGCGCACGAGCTTTCAAAAGTGAATTTAAAGGCTCGTACATTTGCTGAGACGGATTAAAGATCCTAGGCCTCGTGCAAAGTTTTCGTCGGTGAAAACGCAACGCGTGTACTTGCAATCAGAGTTTCATTATGAACATAAACTTGCGCTGTAACCTAAGAATTTCAACAACACTGTTGCCAGCTTTCTATCTACATCGTAAATCTGTACTGAACATATGATTCGTGTTGTTGTCTCTCTGCTGATGCACTGAAAGCGGATAATCCTCGAATATGTAGTGTGTATATCCTTGAATGTATACTTTTCAACTGAAATCATATAAGCGGCTTTTCTATTCCTCGTTGGATAGTTTCGATAAATATGACCGAGGAAAGTCCTCCTATGAGTGTGTTACGTTTGTTTTTACGGGATTAGCCTGTCTGTAACGCCACGCTTATCCGACAAAAAATTATGGGTACATTGACGGAGAGAGAGCGAGTTCTCTACCCTAAGCCCTGGAGTGAAATGCTTGAATCAAGGACTTTTTCTAATCAAAATAAACAGTTCTCCATTCCGCAAGGCATGCGTGTGCAGCCGTAAGATGAAGTGCTGAAATGAAAAATAGTTCAGAAGGAATAAACACGCTTTTTATGCATCGTTGCCATCCTGAGAGCAAACTATAGATTCTTCCAGTAAATGCCCGGATTATGTTTCATTCATATAATAGTCAGAAATTTATTAGATTCGTTTACTTCGTCATGTTAAGTTGTTTTTCTTTTTATATCATTGATTTAAGTATTCAGTTTTTTATTCGTTTTTTTATTCAATACACAATATCGTACTTATACTAAAGTATCCTAATCCCAAACTACACTCCTGGCAAGTGTTCGAAACTCACAGGCACTAACGCGCCAAATGCACCTAAGAGATCGGTCATGGCGCCTAAAAAATGAAGGCTCTGCGCCAACGTGGCCCCTAAAAATTTTCCCCACCCGCTCAAAAAGAAAATCCTAATATCGATGCACGGCACCGGATTCTGACTTTTCACTAAGTGCGCCGTAATAGTATAGTATAGGCAGAAAATCAATTTGGCCCCTAAAAAATCTTCAATGGCCCCTAAAAATCGAGCTTGATGAGCCACATGGCTCTTGAAACTCGACGGTGAGTTTCGAACACTGCTCCTAGCTAATTTTAATGTTGGTGCCAGATGAAAGAGTTGTTGCACCAGTCAGAGGTACGGTTGAGTCTGCCGAAAGTGTGGTTGGATCAACCATACCTCTGGCTAATGCAAGCACTAATGCAGCTGGCGCCAAAATCAGCCAGGAGCATGGATTGAATTGAGATACTTTTTCAGTGAAGACTGAATTTGATTTTACGCAGTGCTTTTAATAGTGGCATGGATGAGCCGCTGTCATTGTTACACGCACGCAGTCTTCCTACTTGGTTCCAATTTTGTCACGAGAATTTCACCGCTTGGATGTCCATGTCTGTATCCAGTAAACAACTCAACAGTAGCCCGAGCTATGCTATAACCAAACTGTAGTGAAAGTAAGTGTCATCCGAAATGTACTTACTTTAGTCAAAATAAAAATCAACATGCTTGAGGAGGCAAGACTTTATTTACACAAACTGATTGCGGTGCGGACGCACGCGTCGCGTCGTAAGACAGGATGTTGGAGTTTTTTGCCAACATGCGTTAAAAATTCAGCTTTATGCTTTACGCTGAATTTTTAACGCACGTTGGCAAAAAACTCCAACATACTGACTTTTTATTTATTACCAAATCCAAATGTTATTTAAATTCCACAATTTGCTGATTTTACCTCCACTTCAACTCTTTGACACCAATTTTATAATTTGCGCTTAATGCTTGTATAAAGTCACATTAAGGCACCTTTAGAAAATATTCGTGAGATGAGAAGAATAGAAATTGAGCTGGAAACAAGCCATTGCTGATTGAACGAAAATATTGCCTGGATAAATGTTGACAAAAAAGAAAGAAAGAAAAAAAGCAGCTAGGTATAACAAGGGGGGAAATCGCTTGGATTTAACAATAATTGACTCAAAAGTTTGAGTGTGTTGCCGTCATTAGCCCGATAAGTTGGCATCGGTGTTGACGTGTGTGTGCGAGTTGACGGCGTCTCGCGTCCCGCGCTACACTGTTCTCTTTTTCCGCTTCCTGTAAATGCGCTCAGAAATGATAAGCATGTGAAAGGGGCGCTTACAAATGTGAGGGTGGCCCCGGAGCGCGGAGGGGGGCGAGTTCGCGATATTTATAAAGAAGCAGGTAAGTAAATAAAACAAAATTGTATTATTGCACTCCGGGGGCGGCGTTGTCGCTTGATCCCGCGACAGTGAACACGTAAATTAACGCCTGGAATCCTGGAATTTCCGAGTCGATTCGGCAACGTCGGGCTCGGTGTGAAGGATGAAGCCGGGCTGCTCTAAATCGAAGCAGGCCGTGGAGTAATTTTTCAGCCGCCTTTAATGCGTAACCTTTCGTTGCTGGCGCCTTCTCACCTTTTCCTGTTCCTTTCGTCTTTAATCGCGCCCGATTTTTACCTCCGCCTCGTGGACTTTTCCAGTGCGGTTTTCTGGTTGCTTCGTTTCTAGCGAAAGAAACTCTCTCTCTCTCGCGCGGTTGCATACATCGTCGTAAACCGCGCCAAATTGTCACGAGCGTCTTGCTGCGTTTCAAAATTTCCGCCATCATTTGGACTGAGTTAAGCAGAAAGGAACCAACCCACATTTTGGAAAAAATTGAGTTATGAGTGATTTTGAACTTAACCACTGGTCTACAATCTATCGCCAAAAATTCAAAGTTTTTGTTGGAGCAAATTTTGCAGAAATTGAACTTGGAGTTTATCTTTTACATTGAGTCTTATGCAGGAGCCAAACTTTAAACCTCTTTTTCTCGGTTCGATCCCGATGTGGCTTGGTTCCTTTCTGTTTAACTACGTCCATTTTATTTTTTACAGAGATATTGTTGGTTGAATCCGTTTAAGAAATTCACTGAATTTTATCGGGAGCATACAGGAAATTGAGTAAAATTTTCAAACAGATTCAACCAACAATTTCTCCGGAAAAAAAAATATAATGGTGGCGGACATTTTGAAACATCGCACGGCGCTTGAGATACTTTGGCCGGAAGGTAACGAAATCATGACATCATTGCTACCGTGCTAAGGAAGGACGCCGTACGAGCTTATAGATGTTGCCAAATTTCCGTTGATAAAAAATGAATTTCCCAGGAAATCTGTGGGTATTTTCTTCCAAATTTTCTGAGAATTTTATCCGTGACCAGATCTAAATTACCTGCGTGTTTCAAGGGAAAATATTCATGATTCTCCTGATGAATACAAATTTTATCGAAGGAAATTTGGCGACTCTCGAATATTCATACAGCGTTTTTCCTTAGCCCTAAAGATTGGTCTTTATTCATAGACTCGATGTTAAGGACAGCGGGCCTGGTTGTGACAATTTTTGCTTAATGGTTGAGCGTGTTGGATACGCAAAGATGGCGTGGGCGCGTCTGTGTTTTCCGCTGTAAATAACGTTCATGAAATTAATTTATTTTCCGAATTCATGTTTTTAATGATGCCAAACGTTCCAAGTAATCTTTTATTTTTTTCCAAATTCATAACTTGAATACGGCCATGTTCTCAAAAAAACCTTGCTGGAAATCGAACATCACAATTCCATTAATTTTTATTTTTTTTTTTTTGCGCTCGACAGAAATCACGTTTAATGAAAATAACCCCAGAAGTTCAAGTCATGCCTCAACTTCAACGATATGGTTTTAAAACGAGTTATGAAGAATCAGTGTGATCCGATTATTATTTGCATCATTGACTTCATGTCTCTCTCGTTGCCCGGGTTGCAAAGCTACAAAAAAAAAATAAAAAAAACTATAAAATTTTAACCCTTGAACAGAAAAAAGTGTTCCTTTCTTATCAACTTGACAACCCCTACTATTAAAAAATAATCGTATAAGCATTTATGGAATCACGTCTCTCCAGATTCACCAATTCTTGGGCTTGTTGCCAATTATTACAGCCACCAGGAGTTTCAAAAGTGTATTCGTGCGTTGCTTAACTGACACCGATGTTGTCAAATTTCGATGCATGGTAATTGCATACAGTATAGGTTTAAACCACATGAATTTTGGTAATGAATGTCGACATTTTCGTACCGCGTCCATCGCCCGAAGACATTTTAGCTGCATTTGTTACCATTGAAGACTTCTTAATTACTAGTTTTGGCCATGCTCGAGCGTAGTTGCGTGAACTCACACATTTTACCAAAGTATTTATCTCATTAGTGGTAAAAAATGAATAAATTAGTCTCAAAACAATTAAGAGCCGAAGTTTTTGCTGTAATTAAAATTGTTAGTCGCAAGATCTTTACTTCTATGATAATTCTCGGCAATCTATTTGAGCTGGGGAGTTTTATTATGAGACTTCGACCAAGCTCGTTCCCAATAGATGCCATTTGATGATCAACGAATAATTGATGAAACTCGCAGGTTTCAGAGAGGACTCAGAGAGGTTTTAGCACCGGAATTCAATGAAGTTTTTCATTCGAATGAACTGTGTTCAGGCTGCGGCTAGCTGAAGAGGAAAAGGGATGGGGGTGAGAGAGAGGGGGAGTAAGATGAGGGGAGGAGGAGGGGGAGGGAGGGGGAGGGAGGGAGGAGGGAGAGAGGGAGGGAGTGACAGACGGAGCTGAAAAACAGATGGACGAACAACAATTTTTAGGATTTACTTATTCCTTAGGGTAACTTGATAGGAAAAGACACCTGGCAATGGTAGGTACTGTAAAACCGCATTTTTTTGCTTCTTTCCGCCATGTTAGAAAAAATTCCACTCAATTCAGAAGACAACTCAGCACTTACGAGATATGGAAAATAGAAACAGTTCTGTTGCTATTTCTATGTCCAATCCACTCAGCCTCCACTCTGCCTCTTCGTGCGTTTTCTATTTCAGAGAGAGCTTAGCCCTCATCTCTCTCGTATGTTTCAGCATATCCACGATGTTGCCTGATGTGTAAAAAATCTAAGCAAAAGTAAAACCAGTAAAAACTCTTGCCTGACTCCCCGTAAATGTTGTCTCGAATGACGTCCCTGCTCCATAATCCTGAATCCTTTGACTTCTACATGTATATTCGAAGTTAAAAGCCAAATTTTTGGGGGGCTAAGGAACCTGAACATCACTCATAACCGAGGATTTTTCTCCTTAAGGAAACTCTCGATGGACGCGCATTCAAAAACCCTTGCCTTACTCCCCTTAAATTTTGCCTCGAATGACGATTCTGCTCCTTAATCCTAAATCCACTGGCTTCTAGATCTATCCAACGTTCAAATCAAAATTTTTCTTGTGGCTGGGAAACCCTAACATCACTGATAACCGAGGGTTTTTCTCCTCGTCGAAAATGCAGATGGACGCGCATGCGTGACCCCGGCTCGGCATGTGCGAGCCAGGAGCCAGGGGCCATGCTAATTTAAGCAAATGCTCCGCGTTCATTATTTCACCTCAGTCACCGATTTTTCAAAGATCGGTGACGAATGTCACCCGCTTCTCGGAAGCAGCGCCGCGTCTCGGAGCACACGTCGGGCGCGACAGACGAAAAAGTGTCCGACGGTCTTAATGGGATTTGGGACCGAGCGTTGCCCCGGCGGGGGCGGACGTTGAAAGGGGCGGCGAGGGGGGGGGGAGGGGAGAATTAAGAAAAGTTCGCTTATACACAATCCACGCAATAATGAATTACTCTGTCAAACTTCGGGTTTTTCTACCGCGCTCCTTCTGACTATTTCGTCCTGTCGGTTTAAATCGAATTCTCGGACGATTCAAGTTGTATTGCGGCGAGCGATTCTATCCTTCTTCTTCTTATTCTTCTTATTCTTCTGTGAAATTAGGCCAAAATTTTAAGGTATTATTTAAGTACTTTCGAGAGTGGCTGAATAGTCGTGATCAGTTGATAGTTTCTGGATGTTGGGACATTCTTTGAGGATTTCCAAGTATCGGAATTGGAGTGAGAATAAGTTCAGTTTGGCCACCATATAAGGTTATTTCAGTGAGATTTAAAGACATTCCTTTGATGAATATTTGTACTTCAAATTTATTAATATCTGGATTTTTTGTCACGAGATCTCCTTATGATTCAGTTATACATAATTTTGAAAAAACAAAAATTAGATTGATATAATCTATTTTCAGCATGATATTGTAAGTCAGGTATCCAAATTTGACCGAGAGATGCTTTAAATAATTCCGAGAGCACGGTTCATAATCGCAAATCATTTTGCTTTCCGAGGTGCAATATCCACTCGGGACGTATGTGCATTTCTTGGTCAAATTGAGTGTACCAATACCTGACATACTATTGCGTTATGTGATGCACAGAAACTCTTAAGAAATGTCCTACGAGCCAGGAATTATCAGCTGATCTATCGACTGTAGAATCATTCTCTAAAGTGCTGAAGACCCACCTCTAAGAGGATCTCAGAGGAAAAAACATAGTAGAAAATAGAGTAAGGAAAAGGACACGCGTTGATAACGGCGCAGAGATACAACTATTCGTACTTGATGGATGTCCATGTTGCGTCTGCAAAATTGAAGGCGCGCTAGCGTGAGGCGTGAACTCACAATGATCCACTCCATGCTGTCAATGAGTTGTCGCTCGAATTCGGGAAAAAAGTAAGAAAACGAGGCCCGAGTACGTCTCTCCTCTTCCTCTGTGTTGTTAATGTTCCCCGAAGAATCACCACAGACAAGACAAACAGAACCAACACAACATGGAATCAGGCAAAGGAACGGACGCGCGTTGACAACGGCGCAGAGATACAACTATTCGTACTTGATGGATGTCCGTGTTGCGTCTGAAAAATTGAAGGCGCGATGGCGTGAAGCGTGAACTCACAATGATCCACTCCATGCTGTCAAGGAGGTGTCGCTCAGTTTCAGGAGAGATATAAAAAAAGAGGCCCGATTACGTCTCTCCTATTTTGCTATGTGGACACTCGATTTTTCCGATTTTTTCAAGTGTTAGTATAACTTTTATCGACCAATCCCTCTTTTTCCACCCTGTATTTCTCTGTCCAGTTCGGTTGGCTGATTTTTTCGCCTGAGAAGTAAATTCTATGTTTTTAAAAACTGCGCACTGGTAAATCGGTGCTAGTAATAATATGATGGTAAATGAGTGATGAGTTTGCAACATTTTGTGAAAAAACCTGAGCTAAAAGTACAAAAAATTAGAATTGGAGTTGCAAAATGAATTTGAATGAGTTTCAATTCAAGACTGGAGAGGAGAACTTTTCCCTCTTTATTCCACAGGGAAAAATTCAAACACGATCCCGTCGATCCCACAAAAAATCATCCGTGGAAATCAGTACAGAAATTATAAATGGAGAGAAAAATACGCTTTAAAATAATTTAAAAGCACGCAGAGGGAAACGAGGATCAACAGATAGATGAAAGTATGCAAGAATGATCAATGGTTGCCCAGAATATTACGACAGCTTACTGTACAAACTTGTAAATGCTTGACAAATCCTCTAGATTCCCATTCACTCTAAAAACCCATCTTATTGGCGATTGCCATCGCTTGCCATTCAGTGATGAGCGATGACTCAATTCGAAAAAATGAAGTCTAAAGTGATCGGCCAACATAACTCGCCATGGATGATATTGGCTAAAACCGTCGATTAAAGTGGTCATTAGCTGTGACACCATTGACTGAGGCAACGAATCGTCACCTTCCGGGCAAAGTATCACATGCACCATGCGACGTTTGAAAATTTCCGTCGCCATTTTATTTTTTACAGAGAAATTGTTGGTTGATTCTGTTTAAAAATTTCACAGAAATTTATCGGCAGCCCAAAGAAATTACAGTTAAATTTTTGGACATCTTCGTTGAAAAATTTCTTTGTAAAGAAATAAAATAACGGCGGAATTTTTTAAACGTCGCATGGCACTTGTGATACTTTGACTGGGAGGTGATGATATACGTAATACGACCACTTATTGTCGCTCCCTTTTCATCAGTCGACTAATTGATCGATACGGAATTTGCTTCTGACCAACCTGAAGCTAGGATTTTATCACATGAAAGTTGCTACTTCGTAGAACTTGCGTAAACTAAGGGTCATCCGTTACTTTTCGTTAATGAAGCGCTTAGCCGATAGGGAGCGCTTTTTTATTTCGACCTGCCTTTAGAATTCTAGTATATAGTGGCAATGCGTTCAAATGGCGCACCGGTTGAACAACGATAAGGCGAATAGGGGTCTCACATATTTAGAATAGATTTTTCTGTTGTGTTTTTATTTAATGCTTCTAATATCAAAGAGCGGAGGACAATAATAGTTTTCTTATACTTTATCTTTTTAACGGCAGTGTAGTTTTCTCAAAATTGATAGTTGAAATTTTGGCGAGACGAGTTCTTGTACTCAAAATTGCTGATCTTCCCGGGGAACTTAAAACCCGCCTACATAGAAAACAGCTGAGCTCTTCTTTAATACGAACGTATTAGAGCTTTCCAGTTTGTTTTTTATTTTATTTTCATCGCGCATCATGTAGATTGCGCTGGAACTTTAATGCATGGACCAGATGGACTTTTCGGGGAATTTCACTATAACATAGATTAACATGAGGGTTTACAGATTTAGTTCCGTTACGAGAGGATTCGGACAGAATGGATGATTGAAGCGGACGGAACACAATATATCATCAAGGGTGACGCACTCGTTTGAAGACGTTGGCTTGCGGTCGAAGCTGGCTGGAGCGCATAATGCTTAAGTTTCGCAGTTGACGGTTGACCCAAAACGCAACTAATGAACAAACACGGCTCAGGCCACAGCCTTGCCAGCTCATTCAACCACTCAACGTTTATGAATGTTTAAGCCGGGAGATTCTCTCACTAAAGAGAGTAAATCCGAATGTTACGAGAATGTTCTCAACTCCACGTGGACGGATCACAAACGACAAAAATATAAGAAAACTACTAATATCAAACTTGCCAGTTGCTCTTCTTCTCGAATTGTGTCCTGATAATTGAGGCCTTTGAATAATTGATCTTTTACGGAATTTTATGAAAGTGCCAAAAAATAATTTCGGGAATGCGTTTGAGATGTATGCCTTAGTTTTGTATCCTTAAAAAAAACCGTGAGTATAATTTGATCTGCCTCTAATAAAACGCAGGCCTGAGTCAATAAAATCTAAAAAAAGACAGAGATTCTTTTTCATATTGCATCATTCATGCGTGTCAGTGACAATCCAAGTCTAGCAAGAAGGAAAAATGAGCCTCACGATCGCGAAGTCCTATTCTTGCAGCGTGTTAGTTGTTCCCTCTCCCTTTTCTTTTGCCCCGTTCATTCATTCTATTCCTCCGTCATTCATACACGGGAAAAGTATTTCCCAGTTTCCTGTTCCTGTTCCCTTAATGGATCCGAATTTGGTTGAGGGAGCGTCAATAAAGTGGTCGCGCTGGGGCTGGGGCCGGGGCCGGGGCCTGGCACCCGGCGGAGGGGGAGAGACGGTGCAGAGAAATATTCCCGGTAATCGGCGGGAACAGGAGAGCTCCCACTCCCAGTGACATCTATGCAGTAATTAAGGCATCATCGGAATTTTAGAGAGCGCCTCGAAACCTCGCGCACTGGGTTGCCATCGCGGCCACAAAAATGCTCCGTAGTTCTGAGATCGGACAGATAACTTAAGGTGATTCGACGGACGCCATTTTTTGTGTTAAGCGACGTGCGATATCGCATCAATTCGTTCCATAATTTTTGCTACTTGTCATTTTTTTTGAATTTTCAGATCGCACTTCTGTTGTCATGAGTCTAAAGAATACATGTACCAGATTTGACGAAGAAATTCAACGTAATTAAGGCGTAATTTTTTTGGAGGAAAAATTTCGATACTGATATCGAAACTGCTCTCTAATGCGATATTTTCTCTCTAAAAAAAAGGACGCCTATATTACGTTGAATTTGTTTGTCAAAATTGGTGGGTGAATTCTTTAGTCTCCTGGCGACAGAATTGCGATCTCAAAATTCGAGAAAAATGACGGGTAACTGAAAGAAAAGAACCAATTGATGCGATATATATCGCATGTCATTTTGACACATAATATATTGAATCACCTTAAAGGGAATGTTGCTAAGAAATTCATGAAATTCGAGAGAACCAAGTCCAACATAAATTAGGTGATTTGTCAAGCTCTCTCTTGGTCGAACTTGCATGCGATACATCGCATAGATTAGGTCTAAAGTCTAGGCAGATTTTGAATTTTCAGCCAAAAAAGAACGAAATTCCCTGCGCACGAGTCTGAAGAATCATTCGAAACCAAAAAATTGGAAAAGAACCTCGCATTCGATACAGTTATCGATTTCTGTATCGAATGCGAGGCTTTTCCCGAGCTATATTCTGCTTTCATTTCTCTGATTTTTTTTTTCAATTTTTCGGTTTAAAATGAACCTGTAGGCTCATGCGCAGGGGCTATCGTTTTTTTGGCTAAAAATTGTAAAATCCGCTGAGAGTTTTGACATAATTAATGCGATATATCGCATGCGAGTTCGACGACTTCAGAGTAGCTTGACGAATCACCTCAACAAGCGATGTAATAATTTTGAGCTGCCAAATGTATGATTGATTCCCTATGAAGACGGTACAAAGTGTCGAAAAACTTCAATAATGGTCATAATTTTAATTTTTTTAATTGCTACGTAAAATATATTGATGTTGTTTGCCTAAATATGCAAATGGATTTCTCCAATATATTATTTGCAATGAAAACCGGTACGCATATTACAAAAATAATGACGCAAGTTTCTCGATACTTTTAATCGATGAATCGATGTATATATCATTATATCACCACATATATCAGCATATGAAAGTTCCGCACAAGTTCTTTAAACCGACGCATTTTCAGTTTTTTCGCGGCAGTCTCGAATCTTTATGTTATCGTGGCAAGGTTGGCACTCTGACATGCATCAAAGATATACATTATAGTTTGTTACACTAAAAAAAAAAAATTGGTCATGTGAACTGAACGTTCGGTGTTCTATATCCTCCCGAATATTCGGTTTGTCAAACTGAACTTTCGGTTCGTGTAACCGAACGTTCGGCATCTATGACCAAACTTTGTTTGTCTGTTCACTTTACCGCATCAGTTCAGTTACACGACCCGTTAGTTCAGTTTGATGAATCGCAAATACAGTTTAACAAACCGAATTAGTTGGGGTGATATGGAACACCGAACTCTGGTACATACGACAGAATTTTTTTTTCATGGTATGTTCTTGCGCTATTCCTTCAAAAAATCCTGTTGAAAGAACTGCGGGCTGATTTTTGAAATTGATAGACAAAGCAGACAAAAGGAACATGGACGGATCCTATTGGTGGAAGCAGATGATTGCAATGGACAAAAGAGGTAGGTAATATAGACTAACAAACAGCAACCGACGAGAGACCCTTTACTCCATTGTTTACCCGTTTAGTCTATAAGAATCACCCATTTTAACCAATAGAATCGCTCCACACTTCTTAAGTCTTATTTGGACGGAGTTAAACAGAAAGGAACCAAGCCACATCGGGATCGAACCGGGAAAAAGAGGTTTTAAGTTTGACTCCTGCATAAGACTCAATGTAAAAGATAAATTTCAAGTTCCATTTCTGCAAAATTCGCTCCAACAAAAACTTTGATTTTTTGGCGATAGATAGTAGAGCAGAGGTTGAGTTCAAAACCACTCATAACTCAGTTTTTTCCAGAATGTGGGTTGGTTCCATTCTGCTTAACTCGGTCCATTTATCTATCGCTTTGTCTATCAATTTCAACGATCAGCCCGCCGGCGTTGACTATGAGCAACACTTGGCAGCTATGCTGTAGTGCACACCGACTCCGTGAGGGCAGAGGACCGTCCCCCGGCGGGGAGATAGCTGAAATATGAGACCCGTCGCACTTATTGCCGGCAGAAATGAATGAAGGCGCAGTTTTAAAAATGAGTGTCTCCTGTTCCTCGACCCATGAATTTCTCGGAGTAGGGTGCTCGCGTTCCCCGGCACGAAGGGCGATGGGAGGGGAGGGAGGGGGGCAGTGCCTGCCGAATTCGAGTGTCTCGATAATTGAGTCTAACTTCAGAAGCTTTTAATTAAGGCCGTCGACTATGCCCCAACTTCAGGTGAAGTAATCCGACCAGGTCGTCTTTATCACGGTTTAGAGGGAAGGCACGAAGCGCAATGAATGACAGTCTGCAGGAAAGAGTTGATTCGGTGACCGTTCTGATGGCGTTTCTATATTCTATATAGTGCCCCGATCATTTAAAAATTGAACTTTATTTTATTTACGTTAATATATCCGCAACTTATCTTAGTTGAGAGAAATTAAGTGACTCCTCAAAAAAAAAAATTACATTTCGTCACCTTCCGGCCAAAGTATCACAAGCGCCATGCGACGTTTAAAAATTTTCGCAGGAATTTTATTTTTTTACAGAGAAATTGTTTGACGAACCAGTCCGAAAATTTCACCGAATTTTTTTTGTGTTGCCGATAGAATTCGGTGAAATGGTCAAACAGATTCGACCAACAATTTCTCTGGAAAAAATTGATTTCCGGCGAAAATGTGTAAACATCGCATGGCGCTTGTGATACTTTGGCCGGGTGGTGATAATTTACGATTGATCAATAAACCTCTGAATAGTAGAGCATGGCCTACCGGACGAGGTAGAAAATTAAGTACCATGATGCTTATTTTTTCATCAAAAGTTCACGTTAAGCGAGATGAGCTGATTGAAAAATTTCGAACACTTTGCGCACGTGAGAAATTATGGCATGTTTTTAGTGATGTGTATGTCTCGTTTGCCAAAACGTTAACGTCTATTATCAAATCGGTCACTACTCGTATTTATGTCAATTGAAGTGAAATTCTCCTCTTATGATTTCAGAATCGGATTTCTATTTGAGACTGTCGGAATTTATGTATGTGTAATAATATGTGTGAAAGAAAATTATGTAAATTTGTGTATCTCTGAATGTGTAATAGACATACCGTCAGAAACAAAAAGGTGTCACGTTGGCTTAACGAGAATTGGACTGCATTTTGCAATTTGGAACTATAAATTCTGTCTCATCTGAAAAAACGCTTATGTTCATGGGGAAACTAATGGCACATACGTTGCTTTTAAACCGGGCCAGAATTTATAGTTCCAAATTGCAAAATGCAGTCCAATTCTTGTCCGGGAATTTCAACTGATACACCAGAAAACTGTTCTCCGTGCACATCAGAGGACGAAAGAACCAATCATCTATATTGCAAGTAAATTCTAAAACTTTTGTGGAAGTTATACGGATTAAATTTTGCCATAAGGAACCACTGTTTCTGGCCCATTTTAGAAATAACATACGTGGCATTTGTTTCCGTATACAGATATGTGCTTTTATTGGAGAGCCAAAGATAGTGGTATTGCAAAATATAATCCATATATACTCTATAGTTTTGAACCAAACCATACATCGAGCTACTATCAAACACGATATATTCCGAGAGTGCACGGATATTTCGAGCAGATGATTATAGGTCCTTAAGAAGCGACTCACGGGGGCGCGCTACTCAATTTTCGATATGGTAGAGGAGGCAAATAGAGGATATGGGTGGAGACTGGGGAGGCCGGATTCGGTGGGAGTATTTTTAGAAAAATCACCGCGGGACGCAACTCACATGTCATCAAACAAACATCGTTTGCTCATCGCCTCCCGAACATTTCGTTTATTTGCACTTGCGACAAAGGCCGCGCAACACCGGCGATTCGTCGAATCAGCGGTGACAAAGCGCCCAGAGATTGCAGAAACACTTCACGCGGCCCGAGTACACACTACGCGACCAGAATCGCTTTTCGGTCGGCCCCGGGAAAATGCTCCGTTACATTTGAGTATTCGCGCGGGGAGCGAATTATACGGAGAACCGGGAAAAATGTCGTAAAAAACATCCTCATTTTGATTGAGTATGGAAGAAAATTGAGCATCGATTCCGGGAATGATGCGGTGATTAAACCCGGAAAACACGTACTTTTGCGAAATTAAAACATCCTCCATCCCGTTCTTTTTTTCTCTCTTTTTTTTCACGGTACAATTAATATCGACGGTGAAACTACCAAACCACGTATCTCGTTTGCGGTGTTTAAAAATCTACGCTCACATTTTATTTTTTTGAAGTAGACCAAATCAATATCATTCCTTGCAATTTTCACAGAATTTTCTCCTCACGAAGAGGAAAAATCACAGAAATTTTCAAGACTGGACGTTAAGTAGTTTTTCATTTAAAAAATAAAGTATGACAGGAAGTCTGCGACGTCGCAAACCGAGATACGTGGTTTGGTAGTTTCACCGTCGATATGTCTCGTCAAAACTGTCTGAGAATATTATACTGTGATCGGGCAAAATCATCCGAAAAAACGCGCTGCAAGTATGGAATTAATACGTTTTCATTAAAACTTCTGAGAATTACAATGACTGGACAAATTCACCCCATAGAGCCAGCGGATTTTTTTTTTTTTTTTTTTTTTTTTTTTTTTTTTTTTTTTTTTTTTTTTTTTCTTGCAAATTTTCAGAGACATTTTCAGTTTGCAGCAATCATGTGCGACTGCACGGCGTTCCTATGTATACTTGTATTTTTTAAATAACTTGGGGACTACTAACTTTGAATAATTGAAATAACTTTCAAACTAAGATACTACCATCAAATAGGCACCTGCTGCAACTGCACAACACTAAAAGTTTATACATCCTTTGTGATGCCTGCAGGATAACAAGGTAATGTACAAAATCATTGAAATGAAAGAATTTTAGTCTCTTTTGACTATTTCATGTGCTACTTTTGACTATTTTTACTCTTTCATGTCAATGCTTGATTTGTGCCGGAAATCAGATAATCAATTAGTGGTTTTGCAGAGAAATTCAACAGTAGAATTGTCAAAAGTGTGTAATTGGAGTGAATATTTGTTCTAGGGGTCTATCGATGCAGTGTACGCGTATAGTGTGAAAATCACTTTTGGAAACGCTTTCCTTTTTTCTTGGTTTTCATTTTTTCTCTTTTATACTATCAATTTGATGGTCGTAGCTTCAGAACTTTTCGATGAAGCTTCGATGAAATTCAGAACTTTTGCTTCTGAGCACAAAATGAACCCAAAACTGCTCTGATAGTAGTCACAAGATTTTCCCGTCGACTTCCATTTGCTCTGTTTATGCTGCGCGCCGCACCAAAAGCATTTCGCCTTCAAATCGGAGTCTATACAATGTTGGCTACCTAAGTGTTAAAATAGTTGCTCGCTGCAGAATTTCATTGTTGCAAGACGGAGAGTCAGACTATATTGAGTGTAATCCATGCTACCAAATGAAAAATCACCAAAACGGAGTAGATTTTTGCGATTTAATTTGACAGCACCTAATCTAGGGAAAATACCTGATTTTATTCATACCTACACCATCTTCATCGATCGTTGTATCCTAGGAATGTTCGCGTTTTAGTACGGATGACTCTTCATTGGTCGGAAAGGCCAGTTGATACAGTTGACGATACTGAGAACATGAAGTCGATGTTGTCAGATTTGAGGGAATTTACTATCAATTTTGATCTTACAGAATTACGATCGAGCACACGACCAAGGAGCTGCGTTGGAAATTGCGAGGGCCATAGCAACTGCATCCCATCAAATGAGCGCGTGATAATGAGGCGGCGGCCAACCACGAGAACCTTTTTGCGACGCTGCCAGATTTTAAATATATTACGCTTTCCTTAAAAGTTATGCATTATCAGGAAAAATGAATGGATTCACATCAATCGCTCATTTAATCCCCGCGTAATAGCATAAAAGAAGTAGGGTGCGTCAAGACGTTACAGAGCATTCACGACTTGAATCGCAAACATGTTTAAAAAAAAAAAAAAACTATGAAGTAATTGGAATGAGGGTATTTGATTCAAATAATTTAAAGTATGGATTATTTATCTTTGCGTCAAAAAGATGTATCAATTTGTTAATTAATTTTATCTTACGAGGTTTTAATTGAATATAAGCGAGCAAAAAGCCTTTTCCCCCTCTGTTGACACGTTTTATTATGTGATAAAGTAGGTAGTTTCTTTAACGCTATATTTCTAGATTCATTTACGTATTTACACGTGGTGCATGCCTATAAAACGCAGTTAAACAAAAGGTAGTGAAATCGATCCAACTGTCAAGTTCCAATTTCCAGTTAAAAAACGTTATTCACCACGGCAATGCAAACCATTTGTGTCAACGTAGGGCAAATGAAATTCAGAACAAAAATGAAGAGAGTCTAGTGACTACATGAAGAACGTCTCGGGCATTGAAATATTAATGAATGAAATAAAAAAGAGTTGTATGACATTTTTGGCGGGAAAATTTGCGAAGGACCAAACCCAAAGTAAGCTCATAAAATTATCGGGTGTAATTTATTTAAAGGGGATGCAATTGTAACTTCCACAGCGTCTATTTTTTCCTAATTCATGCTTGACTTCGTAGTTTGTGATGGTAACACTTTTTGTATTACTTATTTTGTTTACATCAATGAGAGAAACTTATTTGAAGGAAAGTTTTTGCGTGGATCAAATGTCATTAGCCTTCTCGTTTGAAATTTTATATTGTAAAGGAGCGAAAAAGATGTAGTTTTTTTAGAAGACTTAACACAAATTTCCACTCACATGCATAACTTATTTTATTGTGTATTTGATTTGAGTCCCCTGATAAGCAACGTGTGGTCAGAACTAAAAAAGCGTAATTTTACGTTACGGCAAAGGTTCACTGGATTTATTTGGCACAAAGAATCAAGGTGCGACGCCAAAAACGGGATAAGTCCAAGTTTTTTGCTAGCTCAGGCAACCGCAAAGCTGCCTCCGTGGGCAAGATCATCGATCAAATTCGAAGCTCTACCCCAAGCCAGTCGTGCGTGTTGCATACCTTGCTCCAGAATAGTCTCGTTAGAAAAATGTTGGCAGCCGCTGGAAGGAAAGAGATGAATGAATAACAAGCTGTAACGGCTCCGATAAGAGCTCCCCTCTCTCTCACGTTAAAAGCTTGGTAGTTTGTTTTAAAAAAAAAAAAAACGCCGAGGGTGGTCTTCAAATGCTCAGATATTCATGCAAACCTTGGCTGTTGGGTAATGAGGCCGTATAACGGAGCTTCGGTAGGCTTTTAAAATAACTATTGCGCGGATTTTTTAACTTTATAAATCAGGCCCCATGTGCGATCGTGGTAAAATATCATTCGGGCAGCGTAATGAACATGCTATTAAATGGGTAATTTTCATGAAAATCTGGAAAAAATTTACAAGAGAACGGTAAGTCAGTGTCAAAGATTGTTTTTCCGCGGTGCCTTTTTGTTCAAAACGCATGAAAATAAATTTCAAAAGAAAAAAGAAATCGATTGGCACAGTGAAAAACCGAATGAAACGAAAGTTTCAAAATTCCCGTTCCTATTTCATTTTTTCGAAGGGAAACAGGCTAAGTTCGTAGCTTAAAATTTAACAGAATATACTGCCAACGGAGAAGAAAATCCAAGGAAGTTTTACGTTGAATAGTTCTTTAAAGAAATAATAGAGTATTACATGAAATTCTGCAGGTGAGTTACGTGGTTTCATGCTTAGATATAATGAGTAGATTCAAAGATCCGATTTTCATCATAGATCAAGAAAATTTCAGTGTTTTGTACAAAACAATGTATCGTTGTGATTTGAAAGGACTTTGACGCAAACTGAGTTCAGCAAGTGAAAAATGTCGGCTGAACCAGTCAAATTTTACGGCTCATTGATAAGGAGTTCAATTTGATTAGTGCTCAAAAATCTTGCGTTATTCGTCCAACTCATCTTTCGGCATATTATTTGCGAATGTGTAAAGAGTTAGTTCTAGTCATTGATCTAAATTTTAACCAATTGATGAAGATTTTCAGTTGAACCGAAAATATAGTTATTTACAGAAGAGCTTCAGAGTGAATTTTACTCGTTTTAGGGGGAAAATACAAAATAACAGGGTACTTTTTCATTTCATTTCACTTAAAAATATATTCAAGTCCTTTCAAAACAAGCAAATGAGCTTCACGGGTAATATCCAATAGAAGTTGCTTATGATCCAATTAGAAATTTTTCTGAGCGCAAGGTATGACCTTCATTACGCCACATTCTCTGGACTCTTAGCTTTTGATTATATTTATTACTCGGTGTAATTTTTTTATCATAATCATGGAAAATTGGGAAGAGATGGACAAGAACATTGGGAGCACTTCGTTTTATTTAGTCAAAATTACACATAATCCAGTTTCAAACCTCTGTTAGGGATTTCGATGGCGGTTACTCTCTGTAACTTACTTTTCGGCTCTATGAGTCATCAAAGATGCCATAAATGTTGATTCCTCAACCTGAAATCTCCCACTAATTTAAGTTTAACGTTATGACTTGTCAGCCCTGTTATTGTTAGAGCACATTTCGCCACCTAGAAAAGCTCTCGTCATTATGGAATCTAACAGCTCACTTGACATTGGCATTGGATCGGCGGAGATAGCGGAGGCTATTATGCATTCACAATTGGGTTTTCTCCCTTTGATTTCCGTCATTTCATGCGTCAACACACCGGAGTGCCTCGCTGAATATTCTGTCAGAGCATCCTGTCATCTCCCGACGCCCGCGACCGCGCAGCCGGGAGCCGGGAGGCATCGTTCCCGAATTTAAGGCACTGTTAAGCAGATGAGCATTGTGGAGCGAGCGTTGAATGGGGATGAACATTTTGCATTTGGCGATTGAAGCTCCGTAAAACATTTCCCTGTCACGGCTAATAGAGAGAATCGCTCGTGAAGAACTCTCATTGGAAGGGATTATAATGTGCTCACTATACAACACAATGCAAATACCACACCGCATATACCTGCATACTCATATGCTGATTGGTTGAAGTAGTTTGTCAGAATGATGGTCAATAATTCAACATTTATACTTTTACTCGTATACAATTTTATTCATGAATTACCGTGCATATCAAATTTTCATTATTCCTTTCGTCGGTTCAAATGCTTTGCAAAGAAGTGCAGGTTTCTCTCTCTCTGATTCTTTTCAGTCAAAATCTGATGTCAACCACATGTTGAAATTTTAAGATAAAACTGAATGAATAATTCGCGTAAGTATATGAAATTTAATACATTTTATTCACGTAACAGTTAATTGGCCAAATTGGCCTAGTAATTAGCGCGCCTGACTCCAGACCAACAAGTCCCAGGTTCGAATCCTGGTGGTGGCGAAAATGTCCAAGGAACGGCCTTTAAAGGATCTGCAGAAACAGACTCCGATCAGCATCAATTCCTGAGAATTTGAAAGTCTGGAGAATAGGTGTTCACTAGCTAACTACAAGTAAGGTGGCTATTTGTTTAAGGTCAAAGTTAACTCAAACTAGAGATCACTCCAAACTCTTAATAAAAAAAAAAAAATAAAAGCTAATAGTAGGTCTGAGTATGAGAACATCCCCGATTTTTTGGTTCACAGTGCGATTTAAGTCATGAAAGCAGGGCAGGATTTACCTACTTGCCGCCCATGGCCGCCTGTATTTTTCCCGCCCCCTTCTCATTCGTTATGAAACATCAATAAAAACCATCAAGTGAACGTGCCAGCGGGGGAAGGATGCAGAAGACGCGTTTACTTGTGTTGGACACATTTTTTGGGAAAGCCCTGTCAACACTACTAGCAAAAGTTCACGGAACTATACGCGAAAGTTAAGTTCCGTAAACCTATCTCTGCGTGGACAAGGCCTTCCATTCATGAGAAATGAACGAAAAAATTATGAAAGAACTAACATAAATGTAGTTTAATGATTTTAACTTCCGCCGCCGCTCCGCGCAGACCGCACCGTGCTTGGAGCAATGTGTGAAGTATTCCGACAGTGTTGTAGGCGCTATCCGTTTCACGCTGACTGCAGTGACCGCACTGTGTTTGATGCAATGCGTGAAGTATTCGTGCAGTCTTGTAGGCGCTAATATGTGTTACAAGCCGATCGCCGCGCCGAGGGCTTCTCCTTTTCATCTCAAGTCCTCGTCATCATTTCACTCTGCGCCGCGCCGTTACAGGCCAATTGGTGTTTGGTTTCTCTCTTAACTCGACTAATTAAAAGTGCTGTCTCTTGTATCACTGAAAGACGACAAAATTAGATAGTACTATACTCTCAGGAAAAGAGAGATTTTGTTGCCTCTTCTCGTTTGTAATTTTTTTTCTAAATTCGATTTTTTTTATACCTACATTAAAAAAAAATTCCAAAATTTGCCGCCTCCTAGATTTGCCGCCATGGGCCGCAGCCCATGTGGCCATCCCCTTAATCCGGCCCTGCATGAAAATTATGGTGTCCGTTTTTTCTTTCATTTTTATAAGTGAAAAGTTCTTATCATAAAATTATTCATCGAAAAACTTTAGTTTCTTGGCTAGGAGTTTTTTTTTTAAAAAAAATAGTTTTAGCTACTTAAATCGTGTTTTGCGTGACATTTTGATAAGAATACATAAAAATATAGGCCTAAATTCACACCTTGTCCATTGGTCCGTCCGATTAAATTTTGAAGGAAGGAAATATCTGCACTAATTCTAGCTCACACACGAGACTTCATCTGAGTAGAGACTGATCGCACATATCATTGGTGAAACGGCAAAAATGCGCATCCCGTTTGTGGTGTTTTAAAATCTCACAATCAGTTACCATTTCATTTTATCAAAGAAGAATAAGTCAACGCTATGGCACAAAAGTTTCAAAGAATATTCTTCACACAGAAGAGAAAAATTAGGAAAGTTTTCAAGAAATAACATTGAGTATTTTTCCACCTAAAAATCTGCAGCGTGGCAAACCGAGATAAGCGTTCTCACAGTTTCACCATCGATATACTGTTTCTGAAGTAGGGGTTCCTCATTACAAAATGTACTCCAATTTGCTTGCATCCGACATTTAATTGCTCTTTGAAAAACTTTTTGACTGCCTCTCTGGTCATTCCGGAAATCGGTCACGCGAGGTGTAAATCGTGGCTTCGGATCAGTACGAACCGATTCGTTCGGTGTTGAACACGGTTCCCGTGGTTGGCACCCTGGACCCTGGTGGAGAGATGAGAGGGTTACACAGGAGAGAACATGCGACAAACATTGCATCGGTGCGAATGACCGAAAAGCGATATTCGTTGAGTTCGGAAGCGTTTCGTTGCCCGGGGAAGACTGATTTTTGGACGGGGGCCAATTGCCGATTCGCCCCTCGGTACAGCTTGTATCTGTCTGGGCTTGGCTTTTATCGACATGTAAGCACAGCCCACGTGTGGACGTTTAAGTGGTGGGTGGTGGACATCCTAGTTATTGGGGTTTTTTGACGATCCGCGGAAAGTGTTGTTGAACCCCGCACGACGGATAGTGAATTTTGATTCCTCGATAATTTCGAAATAACACCGAAGCAATTTTTATTACCTAAGCAATTATTAATTTCAACACTCGAAAAGGAGGTGATTCTAAAAGTTGAGTGGAGGAGCTGCGAAAATGTAAACATTTTTTCCAAGAGGTTAGAGGAAGGGTTATATTTGTCTCGTGATAGAAGAGAACATAATATTAAATGCACTTATGCGAAGGATTCAGCGTCAATCGTACTGCCCAACGGGTGATATTGTCGCCCCTATGACGGAAGAGCGTATTTTAATTTTCACGTGAGCCCTGTTTTATACATTAATTTATGCTTTCTGGGGTTCATGTGAAAATCGAAATATACCCTTAAATCAGAGGAGCGACGATATGTTCCTTTATATTGGATGTAAAAACTTGAAGTTTGAATAAAATGCATTAATTTTTTGTGACTGTATGTAATTCAAAGCTCTCAAAAAAAGGTTCTTTGATGTACACGACAAACCTGGTCCCTGAAACCTAACCTTGATTTTTAATTTTTAATTATACAAGTTTTCAGCAGTAATGCCTTGAGATCCGAAATCCCGAAATGAGACATCTAAACGGAGTGTTGGGCAAGAAATTTGCAACTAGTGCGAATCTGATGGGTCGCAGATGAGTCATGTGAGAGACAAAACACTTCAGTCGGACGAAGTGCGAGACTAAGAAAAGGGTATAACGACAAAACTTAGGATCACGTTGCCACACCGGTGGAACGACACACCGCAGAAAGTGTAATTAAGCTTGTTGCAGTGTTATTTGGCAATAGTGCTCGTAAGCTAGATTGCAAGTGCTGAAAGTGTCGCCAAAGTTGCGTACGTGTCTCCCAGTTATCCGCACAACCTAAAGTAAACTTCAGCGATCTACCTGAGTTGGCAATATCGCAACACTGGCAGAACACTGAGGACAACTCCTTGCGATCCGATGGTTCCTCTTTGCGGTTTGCGGACAATTTATGGTCATTCTGGCGCGGAAATATGTTGATTTTACGACGGAACTTTGAAGTTCCGGAAACCCGCGAAATTCTCGCGTCCGCCGGAAGCTCTTAATTTTGGTATTGCCGCTCGGTGAAGAATGCACATCCTGCGAAGATGCAGGATCTTCCGTCCGACTAATTCTCATAGCTCTCAGTTTCCCAGGAAGCGATCGCAAGACACTTTTGTTAATTCAGAAATTGGAGATAGGCAGACTCAGGCTCTTGAGCCAGAATTTTGTTGGATAAAAACGACCTCTCATGAATATATATTTGAAAAGAGCCACGGCTGTGCAAGATTAGACGGGATTAACTATGCTTACCATGCAACAGATTGTTAGAATAGGCTTAATTTGAATGTGAGCCAAAGTGATATTGACTTAATTTCAAATAAATTCATGGTAAAATCGTGAGCCAAATTTTTGTCTGGGCTCGGCAGTATAGGTAAATGATATTTTAATGCCAAATTTGGCTGGCTAAGCTATTCAAGACATGGTAAATGATATGTCAAGCGAGATTCAAACTGTAGAGAATTTTTTTTTGTAAGTTGTATTTTCATATTTTGCTTGTTGTGTTAATATTATGTGGGTAGTTGAGTACACTGTATTATTTTTTGGATTCTACCTCATTTGATGTATCATTTACCATAATAACAATTCAAACAGCGGGTAACAAGGCTAATTTTTGCATAAATACCACCAATACATTTCGGCTGGAAAATTTAAAATTTTTTTAAAATTTTAAAAATCTAAAAACTTAATACTCGGCTGTACCTTTCAAAGCGAGAAAAATGTCGACAAAAACAATGACAACAATGACAATGATAAAAACATTTTTCTCGCTTTGAAAGGTACATATTTTTAGATTTTTTAAACATTTTTTCTGCTTTTATCAAACTGAGGAAGGATAAGTTTTCAGCCAAAACTTTTTGGTGGTATTTATGTGAAAATTGACCTTGTTACACGCTGTTTGAATTGTTATTATTGTACATCTTGTCACGGGCTGCGGAGCATCAAGCGTATCATATTTACTGTGTCTTAAATGCTATTTTGGTGGAGGTTTATTTATAATGAAGTTTACCATTAAAATCCTCTAATTCTGAAGAGAGAATGATAAAAATACAAAACATTATTGATCATTTGATGGTAAAATATTTCAACCATAAAAATTAAAGACAAACACATGAACTGATAAATACAGTCTGAAACCATCATTATTTGTATACTGCCAAAATTGAATTATTCATTCGTCCGACGAATGATGTAACAATGAATGCCTCATGCTATTTCTCAGAGCGGTTCGCATTAAAGTTCGAAGTTTTTAAAGGAAAATCGTCTGTGCAACTCTGCCTTAAAATAATGAGGTCAGGAGCTGGAGCCTGATTCTGTGAAGAGTGAGCAACGTAGTCAGTTTTAATATAAAACTGATTAGATTTTATTTTATGATCCTGTTTAGTCGACAGTTTTTAAAATACCCGGCAGCAACCGTCGGGAAAGAGCGATACTTGTGGTATTGAACGAACACACTTCACTGCTCTAATTAGTAGGATTAAATGAGAGTAAAATATGTGAACGTTCAGGGGGCCCGACCATTAAAAAACCATATTTAGAATAATTGACGGTATGGAGTAGGATTTATGTTGTATTAACTCTCAAAATATGAATTTAAATTTCACATGCAAAAGCGGTTAATACTTTTAAAACCATAAAGCCCGCGGTAATTTTTCACGAACGATATTCACTCAAAATCATATAAAAGGCTAATTGACATGTTCATGCTGTGATTCTTTCAATTGTCTGGTTCTCTCACTAAGTCAGTAGTGTGTCTCTCTCTTCTTTAATCTGTTCCATGCTACAGTTTGGACGCACATGCTTCACTTTTAAACCGTTAGGACCCAGCCACTACACACATGCATATGTTAACAGAATTCAGCCCCCCACTAGTTTTAGGTACAGTAGAGTCTCGATTATGCACGAGTCGAATATCCGTGATTCGATTATCAACGATTCGATTATCCACGACTTGATTATCCACGATTCGATTATCCACGATTCGATTATCCATGATTCGATTATCCACGACTTGATTATCCACGACTTGATTATCCACGACTGATTATCCACGATTCGATTATCCGCGATTTTAATCCGGTGATTCTCCGGCAGAGCTACTGAGTCTGAAACTCGTGGAAAAGATCTCAGCCCAAAAATATTGCAATTCCATGGTGCAAAATTCTATAGAACATATCTTTTAGGATGATGTTTGCTCACATAACATATTTTCAGATAAAAAGTCTTAACTAATAATTACATTTCTGTCTAATATTTGACAGTTTTTCATAAAGAGTCTATTAAAATAAAGACTTTAAGATCACTTCACTTTAGTCCAGTTGCAATTAGTTTCGGATTATGCGCGAGTTTCGATTATCCGCGGAAGCCCCACTCCGGTCCCTATCATCGGAGACGATCAACACTTATCTATATCATTCTGCCGGTGCTAGGGAAGAACGCCGTATGAGTCATCAGGCATTGCCAAATTTCCTTCCACTTATTACGAACTTTAAGAATTTTTTTTTGAATATTTCTCTTCCAATTTTTCAGAGGATTTCTTTCGTAGTTTGACGTATAAGCTCTAAAAATTTCAAAGAAAAATATTCATAGTTCCCCTAAAATATAAAGATTTTCTGAGAGGATATTTGACAGCATTCGCATGCATTTACGACGTCTTTACTCAGTACGACAGTAGAATTAAAGTTGGTCACCTAAAACCAGCCGACTTCACAAAAAAATTACTCTTCGGGTGTGTCTTTTTTTCGAACTGAAATAAGCAGTTTGGCGCCGATGCCTGCGACGAAGCAGCGGATTGTTGTTCTTACGACCGCTGATAAATTACGAAACCTGCAAGCCGAACTTTGACAATCCGCTGAACGGAAATAGAGAAAAATCACTCGGTCCAGGGCAAAGGAGGGGTGGGCAAAGCAAAGGAGGGGGCGACAGAGTGACAGAGCAAAAGGAATGCGAGAAAAAAAAGAAAAATGGAAAACCTGGGAGATTTCAAGACGAATCGTGTTATTTTCGTACGCCACTCGGATGCCAAATCCTAAGCTCTCACTTTTCGGTGGCACATGATCTTCGCTTTGGGCGGAATACGTAAAATTACACGGATGCAAGCCGTCGTCGGCGACTCAAATCGGCATTACACTACTAGATAACCTCATCCATAAATCCTGACCTCCGCCTTAGGGCCATGAATGGACCAAGAGAAAGGGTGAGACAGGTTAGAGAGGATGCCCCTAAAATAAGCACAGCACATGTTCTCACATCAGAATTGTATGCACTACGAAATTCAACACGCAGAAATGCAAGAATAAATTTCAACGTGTCGAAAATTTCAACAATAACTCATAAATGGACCACATTTCGCATTAAGGAACTGCAATTTCTAGTTTAGTTACACGGAAAAAAGAGGTAGGGGTTAAGTCCCAACTGTTGAATGATGTGGTCAATCTAATTAATGTGGTAGTACAAGTACCCCAATAAGTTAGGTAACTAACCCAGCTGTCGCGGTACTGCTAAATGTCCATATCATCCAACAAATTGGGGTAGTATCACATCTTACGGAATAACCCCTAACCTTTTTCCCGTGTAAGAAACAGCATCTTTACAATTAATTTCCCTATGCCAGATACACTGAGCCAGATACTGTAGTTCCTAGTTGTAAAATGTAGTCCAAATGAAAAACACATTCTTGTAGGTTCCATTATAAGCAGTAAATTCAACCTTTCCGATCGAAAAAAAACCATAATCAACGTAAGCTTTTTTGACCTGCATTAGTCATTGAATTCAATCTATGCGATCGACGAATAACCAGAGCTTGGTTTCATACACATTTTCTTCCAATTCTGATGTAAGTATTTTCAGTTATGTGAAAAAGAGGTTAGCTGATACACAACACAATTCCTTCAATATAAAATGTACCAAAATTACTTTTGATCTCGATTTGACTCACGTGGTTTGGCTCTGTTTAACCCATCCCCTCTAATGTGCGTTTTGTGATGATTCTTGAACGAAAAATTATCACTTGCCTCTATTTTTCACCTTTTATTCTCGGAGAGTTGCAGCAAGACTGCGAGTGGTAACGCAACCCAGCGAGGAAAAAAATTTAACTCCTAGTGTATATATTCCGTGCTAATTTGGCGCCAGTCGTAGGTGTACAGTTGCACCAGCTAGAGGTATGCTATGGTGCCGTACTGAGGAAAAAAACCGTATGAGCCTTCAGAAGTTGCCAAATTTCCCTCATAAAACATTAATTTTTGAGGAAAGTCCTATGTATTTTTCCTTGAAATTTCCACGTACTTCAGATCAAATTTCGAATGAAATTCTCCGAAAAACTCGAAAAAAGATAAAAAAATTATTCGAATTTCTTAAGATTTGGCAACGCTTGAGGCTCATACGGCGGGTTTCCTTAGCATGGCAGTATGGTTGAGTTAGTTACAATGAGTTTGATCCAACCAACTTTATGGTTGCCGCCAAATTGGCCAGAAATATAGTTATAATTATCATACTTTTTCCCGTGTGTTGAGTGGACCGATGGACTCTCCTCTAGTGTTGCAGGCCCAGACCTCTCTTTCTCCAAGAAAGTGGCACTATTCATGAGATCGGCCCAAGATTCCATGGCTCGCAAACCAGGCGGCTCATCAGCATCACGCATCATGCGACAGCACTGTAAACATGTCTCGATAGACTGTTCCGCCTTGCACGCATTCATGTAGCGCACTTGCCATGACGCGACGCAGCGCACAGTGGATCCAATCAGTCAGAGAGGTCGGACATACAATTTTTGACTAAAATTGCAAATATTAATGCTCATTTCGTCATATTTTCAGTTTTAAGGGGTGCTGCCAACAAGGAATTTCATGAGAAAACCAATGGAACCACTTTTAAAATCTCAAAGTTTTGAATGAACGGAGTCATAAGCGTTTAAAGTTTCCAAATTTTGTCCGACCTCTTCTATTGCACTGAAACAAAATTCTCGGCGTTTTTACCACGGTCCGTTGGTACCTTTACCATCTCACTGTTTTACCAATTATTGGTAATTTTACCAAGACAGACTGGCAAGCTTACCTAAAAACCGATATGTTTACTGTTTTTCTCAGGTAAGAATACCACTTTTATTGGTAATCAATTCCCGGTAACTTTGCCATTTTATCTCGGTAATTCTACCACAGTCGATTGGCGTCTATTGGCGTTTTTACCAGGGACCAGTAAAATTACCGAGAAAGCTCAATGATTTTACCGAGATTTCTCGGTAAAATTACCAATTCCAAAAATGGTAATTTTACCAAGAAAAAACTGGGATCAAATAGAACCCTGAATTCTTGGTAATTTTACCCTTTTCTTAGTAAATACACCGAGATTTTTTTTCAGTGCGACGTCTCCTATTGGCTCGATCCACTGTGTGACTCGGCGATATCCGCACCCGCGCTGCGAATATCAAAAATATTCATGAGCTCCCTCGGAGAAAAGCGAGGGGTGCGGGAGCCGCGAGGCCTGGAGTAGGTCCTCGCTCGCTCGCCCCTCCCTCGCCATCAAGTTTTATGAAACGATTAAAATTGAGATAGCACCCGCCTAACGTCGCGGCTTACCGCCAAAGTGAGGATAAGTGAGATGGGTTGAGTGAAAATTTTATATCCGGGAAATCTCTGATCCGAGTTCGGGCGAGGCGCTGGCGGATACTTGAAATCCTTTATTCACGTGTACTGCCGTGCTAAGGAAAAAACGCCGTATGAACCTCCAGGCGTTGCCAAATTTCCTTTGATAAAACACGAGTTTCCTGGTAAACTTATGAATATTTTCTTTCCAATTTTTAAGATCATTTTGCTCACGATCTCACCTAAAGTTCCTGAAAATTTCAAGGAAAAATATTCATAACTTTCCTCAAAAATGAACATTTTATCGAAGGAAATTTGACAACTCTCGAATGTTCATACTGTTGTGTGCCCCAACATGCCTATATCTATCTATACCAGCCTGGCGCCTGTCTCTCCTTTTCATCCTCTCAACCCCGCGCCAGGCACCTCCCTTGTCCGCGATTCCGCGACCTCGGAACTCCCGTTAGCCCGGTACCGCCTGGCACGGATGATTCCCTACCTGTTTCTTTCCCGGCTTTCCCTTCATCATGATCATCCCCTTGAACAGCAACCAGGAGACAGTAGACACACACTCTGATTTTGGCATCGCTAGGGCCACCACGCCGCGCCGGGATCGCGACCTCCTGACATAGTCACATAGCAGTTAGATTTGTTGTCACCTCACTGTACGCCTATCGACTTATACATAGTTTGTACCCACGATACCTGTAGTTGTCTTTTCGTTCATTCATCATACCCATATTCGGTACCACCACGGTACACCTACGTACACTGGCCCAGCACCAGAACATTACAGTGGCGCAGTCGGTAAAAGAACTACTCCCTTGAAAAGAACTCTCCCAACCATTCTGGCAGTCGTCTGGCAGTCGAAAAGAGGATGAGAAGACGGACATCCGAGCACTTCGCCTATTTTCTGGACATACTTCCATCAGGACTGCATCGTCGCGAAGTTTATCGAAACTAAACATTTTCTGGATACACTACGGCCAAGACCACACCGCCCAAAGTTCAACGTTTCAAAGCTCATCGAAATTTTGTGCAACATGTGTAATTTAGAAAACCCATCGCATTTTCTAAGTGTTATTCTTCCCTCGTTTTCCGGTGGTGACAGACACAATTATGGCGAATTCGTTGAATCATGTGAAACTATCATTTATTTTACCAAGCCTTTGCTTCGAGAGCAAGTAGTCTCTCAAATTTTAATTCCAAAATTAGCTTCAAATCTTAGCCATAAATTAAACGCAAATTCCATCAATTCTTGGGAAACTCTCAAGCATGCTTTAATTTACAACTTTCAGAGTGATTTAAAGTCTAAGTTACGGGAAAATTTTGGTAAGTACTGTCCGCAGTGTCAAACTACAGAACATAATCATTTAAATTGTAAAATTTGGGTAAGTCTGAATGTAGACACTATTTCTGATGCTAAACCTCCTTGTGCATTCTCCGTGGATGAACCTCAATATTGTCAAAGATTAATAGAAATGGTTTCTCCCAGAATTTCAAAACTTACTGAAAACGAATATGATTTCTTAATTAGTGTATTTAATTTCGTCAAAAACGCCCTTTCCGAGCAATTTGCAGTATGCTTCTTTCTAGTCATAAGTGAAAAGTTACCTCCAGTTATTAAAAATAAAATTCCAGAAGACTCATTTGAAAACTTAGAAACTTTTATGGAGACTCTGAACAAGCAGAAGCAAAAGAAAACATCTTCAATTTCTAACTCAAAATTCGCATATCCAAATAGGAGTGTAGGATTTTTATCAAGCTACAAATATGATTCAAATCTCGATCAACTTTCAAATTCCATTTCCAACTGTACTTCTATTTTTGTTCCTGAATCAAATTTTACATCAAATCCTGATTCTTTTTGTTTCAAAACTCCAGATCATCGATTAAATCCTGATTCAAATTTTAAAACTACTTTTAAGTCGATCACTTCCTCAAATTCAAATTTTCATTCTAGTTTTAAGTCAAGTCGTTATTCAAACCCTGATTCAAATTCTCATACGAATTTTGATAGTATTAATTCAAATTCTCCTTCAAACTTTGGATCAAATTCTGATACAGATATTGAACTAGTCTTAAGTCAAAAAAGATTTTAAATTCTAATAATTTGAGGTCTTTGAACTCGCACTCAAATTCTCAATCTAGTTTTAAGTCAAATTCGCCTTCAAATCCTCATGATCAGTCGCCGAACTCTGATTCACATTCAAATTTTAACTCTAGTTTTAAGTCAAAATCTGCTTCAAATCCTAATGATTTCAAGCCAAATGCTCATTCGCATTCATATTCTTACTCTAGTTTTAAGTCAACATCTCCTTCAAATCCTCATCATATCGAGCCGAATTCTGATTCGCTTCATTCAAATTCTTACTCTAGTTTTAAGTCCAAATCTCTCTCAAATCCTCATGATATTTCTTCGAATTCTGATTCGCTTCATTCAAATTCTTACTCTAGTTTTAAGTCCAAATCTCTCTCAAATCATCATGATACTTCTTCGAATTCATATTCAAATTCTCACTCTAGTTTTAAGTCAAAATCTGCTTCAAATTCTAACGATTTCAAGCCGAATCCTCATTCACAGTCAAATTTTAACTCTAGTTTTAAGTCAAACTCTCCTTCAAATCCTCATGATATTAGGCCGTACTCCGAATCGCATTCAAATTCTGACTGTAATGTTAAGTCTAGTTTTACTTCAGATCCTCCTGAATCGGATCTCACACCTAAAGAAGGTCAAAAACTCCCTTCTAATAATTTTAATGTTAATCTTAAGGAAAATCGAAATCAAAATAATTCTAATCAAATCAAAACTCTTAGTTTTAAGCAAACGTTGCATCAAACTTCATTGTCCGAAGATTCTCGCAAACGTACATTTAGTACTACTAGGCATAGCATAGATAATCATAGTATCGATAAGCATAGTATTGATAATCTTTCCAATACTCTGAACTTATCTGAAAATACTACTTCTTCGCCTGATCCTTCGATCGATTCAAGCACTACTTCCATGTGTCCCAACTTTAACCTTAGACCTACAGATTCTACCTTTGAACTCACCAAGCCATTGTTAAATCCTGATCTTAAATCTTCTATGAACAACTCAAGGTCATTACATTTAGATTCTAGCTCAAATTATGTTCATGAAAATCAAAATTTTCTCAAACCTGTGTACTCTGAAATTTCCTCTTCTGCTTCAAAATCTTCTATTAGCCATTCATCAAATAGTGACACTTTCAACTCTTCTAACGTTCATCCTGTTACTTCAGACTCTAAAACATACGTTCTTGACAATCGAAATTTATTAACTACATTTTTCCCAAATTTAAAGATAAAACATTCAAAAAGCAAAAATACTAACTCGCGTTCAAGTCGCATACATCATGATATTCAACAGCACCCAAGTTATCGTTCCCCTTCAAAATTCGGTAATCAGCAAAACTCAAGCTCGTTATATTTTTCTTATTGTAATTTTATCCCAAAATCTGATATCAACGTTCGATTTAATCACCATCCGAATAACCTTCAAAAATCTGAAAATCAACGCTTTAAAGATAAAAGTAACAAGAACTACAGTCCAAATTTGTATTTTCAACCATACAATTTAATCAAAAATTTTCAGAGCAATTCTGTCCCCAATCATCAATCCAAACAATTTCAAAACAAAATACAGTCTAACTCCAAAAATTATGTTAGTTCCGAGGCTAAAAATAATCGCTCTGAAAACCGAGGAAGGACTTCAAAAAATAAATCGCCTAATTCACATCCATCACAAAAATCGACAAAAAAGTCGCTCCCAAAACCGCAACACACTGGTAAAATTAAAGATGAAGTGTTAACTAAAACGCCCATAGTTTCCTCTCCTAACAATCTTAAATCCAATAAAACCACAAGCGAACATTCTCTCGATAAATCAAAGTGTAATTCATGTTCTAACATCAAAATTAAATTAGATCCAGCCATATTCATTTTCTCAGCTCTTTTTCTAAGCGAGTCCGTTTTCATCACCACACTACTGCACTTACTTCTGATCCTTCATTTTCTCCAAGATTCTGTTAAAATCTCTGACAACACTGTTTTTAAGAAACTTTTAAACATGCTCTCCAACCTACCCTTTAAACTGCTCACAAAATTGCACTCATTCCCTAAATTTCACTCGGCAAATTTCAACGTAAAAAATCATCACCCAGCTAAGAACGAACATAAAAATGAAAACCCCAATTACATTCGAAAAAGTAATCAGCGATCTTCAACCTGCGTTTCTCACTCACATTAATTCGTCTTCATTTCAATTCAACATACATTACATTTCTTCTGTTTTCTCCAAACTATCTCCTTACGTCTATATCTACATTCTACTTTCTTTAATATTCTCTAAATTACCTCCATCATTCATGTATTCTATACTACCTCTTCATTTTTCAATTATCCAATTTCCTTTAAAAAAAAAAAAAAAAAAAAAAAAAAATTAAAATTTCTTCAAAATTTTTTTTTTTTTTTCTCACATGGAGGGAGGAGTGTTGTGTGCCCCAACATGCCTATATCTATCTATACCAGCCTGGCGCCTGTCTCTCCTTTTCATCCTCTCAACCCCGCGCCAGGCACCTCCCTTGTCCGCGATTCCGCGACCTCGGAACTCCCGTTAGCCCGGTACCGCCTGGCACGGATGATTCCCTACCTGTTTCTTTCCCGGCTTTCCCTTCATCATGATCATCCCCTTGAACAGCAACCAGGAGACAGTAGACACACACTCTGATTTTGGCATCGCTAGGGCCACCACGCCGCGCCGGGATCGCGACCTCCTGACATAGTCACATAGCAGTTAGATTTGTTGTCACCTCACTGTACGCCTATCGACTTATACATAGTTTGTACCCACGATACCTGTAGTTGTCTTTTCGTTCATTCATCATACCCATATTCGGTACCACCACGGTACACCTACGTACACTGGCCCAGCACCAGAACATTACAATACGGCGTTCTTCCTTAGCACGGCAGTGTAGTCCTCCGAGTTTCAGCCTGCGATAAAAACAACAATCGAGTCTATGTGACTGGCCTCGCGTACGGCAGCCAATCACGATCCACGCAGAATCAGCCTGGACGTATTCATACGAAAATTAACCATGCCTAAACGAATCAAAGCAAAAGGAGCTACATAGTAAGACAAAGTAACCGACATTTGGACCGCGTTCAGCAGAAAGGAACCAAGCCACATCAGCTATTACCAAATTGGGCACTTTAATTTTTTTCATGATAACTGTTATGCGGGTTTTTGTGCAAATTTCAGTGAATTTGCTGCATAGTAAACTGCAAATCCCTTAAAATTGTCAAAGAAATCTGCACAAACGTTCTCTTGTAAAAAAATTAGATTGCCCAGTTTTTGACAATAGCTGATCTGTCTTAGTCCCGCTCTGCTAAACACGGTTCATTTGGACGGATTCTTAAGAAAAGTAACTATGCCCAAACGAATCAACTCAGTAGGAACTATATAGTAAGAAAAAGTATCCTACATTTTGTATAATAGGGGAAGCAGAACACAAAGTAACCTGAACGAGCGGTTGTTTTATGGTTGGTTTTTCTTTGGGTTGAACGATAAAGATCCGGTGCATACCACCAGGACCGAATCTACATCACATTGGTCATAATTCAATGTGCTGTGCTGTACTTACATCCTTTTGATTCAATTCGGTTTCACATTTCACTTTATGTACGTGCATTACACTTTCCCTGATTCTCCATTCCCTGGTAAGAATTGGCGATAGAAGCTGCGTTTCAAAATACCATAGGAGTTCTTATAGCCGACTGAAGAAGGCGATAGAAAATCAAATAGCTGGCTGTAGAAAGTGGAAAAAATCATACGGCCGGGCTACACGAAGCGATAAAAAATTGTACAGCCAGGCTATAGTTCCTATCACCGGGCTTTACACTTTATCGCCTGGCTGTTGCTTTTTCGCCATCGGCTATAAAAGGCTATGAGAAATTGTGTAGAAATTCGTGTGCTTTGTAAATCCTTAAGTTTGTACGGAATCACCATAATATTTACAAAACGCACATTATATTTTCCTTTACTACATATTTGTTTTCATCAATTAAAATGAGAATAATCCATAGAGAGTGTGCAAACATTTCAAAGTCATGAGTTGAACAACGCTGACTCCGCGAGATTAAATATTAGAGCCTATGGCCAAAGACCAGATGTGGTGCTCTAGGTGTTGGTGGCTCTAAGAAGAGCCGTTGAAAAGGGCAAGCCGGCCGGCTGCATGAGGTCCGCTGCGTGCTGTAGGTGAGTCCCGTGTGACGTACGGGTGCGGAGTGTCTTGAAGCGGTGAGGGCACGACTTATATAGCCGTGGTTGAGACTGCGGCGGCCAATCAGGGGCGAGCATGGGCTGCGTCGCCAGAGGTGAGCGGTGATTGGCCGCCACAGTACTTCCCTGCGGTTGAGACGGAGTCTCTGTGGGTGGTTGGAGAAGTGAGTGGTGAAATTGGATGTTGGAGTGAAAACAGGATTGGAAGATGTGTGTAAAGTGGATGGAGAGTTGAGGATTGAGTGAGTAATGATGGAAAGTTTGAGGGTTTGATTGAGTGATGATGGAGAGTTGAGGCTTGATTGAGGGAGTTGAGGGTTGATTGAGTGAGTTGAGGATTGATTGAGTGAGTTGAGGATTGATTGAGTGAGTTGAGGGTTGATTGATTGGTGAGAATCAAGAGGTGCATGTCAACGTGCCGGGGAGCGCCATTCGACCCGGGTGACACACGGTTGAAGAAATGTGACCATCTTCTTTCCGGGCAAGGATGATGCTCGGGACAACAAGTTGGGAACGTGCTGTGTTCTGCGGCAACTTGCTGGAGCGTGTTGATTTGCGCGGCGGAGAGAGATGGATACGATGCGGTGATGATGCTGGAAGCTTTCAATGCTCATGCTACGATGATCAAATATGACTGTTCCAGTGAGAGATTTGAATTTGAGTGCTTGGGTGCAGTTGACTTGAGAGAAGGTTGAGCGTGTTCTTGAGATGAGGGTGCGAGAGTGAAAGTAGTGAATCATCTGACTGTGCGTGTTCACTCACGGCGGGAGTCACCAATATGGCCAAAGACCAGATGTGGTGCTCTAGGTGTTGGTGGCTCTAAGAAGAGCCGTTGAAAAGGGCAGCCGGCCGGCTGCATGAGGTCCGCTGCGTGCTGTAGGTGAGTCCCGTGTGACGTACGGGTGCGGAGTGTCTTGAAGCGGTGAGGGCACGACTTATATAGCCGTGGTTGAGACTGCGGCGGCCAATCAGGGGCGAGCATGGGCTGCGTCGCCAGAGGTGAGCGGTGATTGGCCGCCACAAGCCTAACACAAAGTGGAACGGCGGCGCACTGGCGCCTACAAACCTAACAGGGATACTTCACGCATTGCGCAATGCGTGAAGTATCCCTGTTAGGTTTGTAGGCGCCAATGCGCGTTTCTCGCTCTCTGCCCGCCCGCCACGTCGCAGCGTACCACGGCGCTTGAAGCAACTATTTCACACCAGAGGTATTGCACAGTATCATACGAAATTGAAGGCGCTCCAACATATTAGGAATAGCAGGCGTCCTTCAAAAGTACGGAGCTTTCCTTGCAAATTAAATCAAGATACTGCGGCCCAAAAAGAGAGCGGGACTAACTCACTAAGTCCTACCATCCGTAATTAGTAACGTTTAGCATACACTTTATCGTCAGCCTGTTGCTTAATCGTCATCGGCTATGAAAGGCTATAAGAAATTGTGTTGCCGGCTATTGAAGCTATTGGAAATCTTACAGTCGGCTGTACGCTGTAGGTCTATGGTATTTTGGAACACAGATTCTACTGCCAATTTTTACCAGGGTTTCGTTTTTTTTTTTTTTAAATGGAAAACGTACGTCACGACGTCATGGAATTTCCTGTGAATGTTTTTTGCTTATAGTGAAAATAATTACAAAATTTCAAATCAAAATGTTGCTTAGTTTTTGGCTAAATAAATAAAACATAGAATGAGATGAAGCAACGTCTCATGTAGTAAAACTGCTTCTAGATGAACACTTCTAACTGATCTGCAGAAACGCAACTCTAACCTATTAGGAGAGGGCCGCAACCACTTCTACTCTATTCAAGAGCGTGCCTCGAGACTTTCAAGTATTGTAACTTCTCCTTACCTGAAACATAAAATAATACCGTCATTCTGATAATATATATAAATAACGATGAAGACAACTTTAATTTTTATATCAATAGTGCTTTAGAGATAGCAATGCTGCCGTGCTAAGGAAGAACGCCGTATGAGCCTTTAGGCGTTGCCAAACTTCCTTTGATAAAACGCGAATTTTCTGGTAAACTCATGCATATTTTCCTCTCAATTTTTCAGATAATTTTGTTCGCAATTTCATACAGAGATTCTGATAGTTTAAAAGAAAAATGTTCATAACTTTTCTCAAAAATAAACATTTTACCGAAGGAAATTTTGCAACACTCTAATGTTCATACGGCGTTTTTCCTTAGCACTAGAATTTCACAAGGAACAGTAGGCCGGGGAGGGGGTGGGGGTAAAAATAATAATTCTAAGGCTGTGTGAAAAACAAAAAACAAAAAAAAAACGCAGTAGATATTAGAAAAATGGATAATTTTTGAAACAATTTGACAGCATGGGTTAAGGTGAGATTAATTGCGCGGTCAGCTCGAAGTGACTATAACGACGAGAGCGGTGAAATTATCCAACGGCACATGTTGGTGGCCATTCCTTGATTTGAAGCGCTAATTATTCCCCGGCGTGGGTCTGAGCCTCCGCGTATCATTAGGGGGTTTTGCGGGTGCTTTGTGGGATTTTCACGGCAAAGAATCCCTAAACAAAGGTGGTGGGATTAAATCATGTGTAAGTCTCCACGGCGCCCGTTCCGCTCCCTCCCCCTCCCCCCGCTCCCCCCGCTCCCCCCGCTCCCCCCGCTCCCCTCGTCCCCCTGCCCTGTGCTCCAGAAAGGGACGCATAGAATTGAGAACTTGAATTAAATTTCGGCCCGTTCCCGGCGGCCTGCGCCTGACTCAAAAACTAAAACTTCCATCAACTTTTGAGGTAAATGAAATTATATACTACGTTAACAGGGTTAAAACCGGAGCTTTTGTGGCTATCATTTGCGAGGGCAATATTTATCATTTGGTAGGTATCCCTTTGGAGCTAACGTAAACATGCAACAGCCACGGCTTACAACATCAGTGAGGCGTAAGGGAAATAGGAGGTCTCGCTGATCCACACGCCATGAAATATTTTTCAAAATAGGTCATGTTTTTATTTTCATTAAACTGTAACTATCTGTATGTAAACTCTCCGCTAGAGACATTAGGGGTTGTCCCTATCGGCTGCCCTCCCGCATTGTTTTGCGCTCATTTTGACTAGAGTGCCTTCAATATTAAAGTAAGCAATGTGAGTGGCTCAAGAGTTAGATCTAATGCGTAGAAATACTATTGTCGTTTGTTTTTATTTGTGGGACTGTGTGAACTGTGTCCATGACGGCGATCATTTTTTTAGTTTTAAGTGTATTTATAAAACCAAAAGGACTTACCCGTATCAAAATGTATGTTTTTTCCCGTAAATTTTTTTTAGCGAGGGGTACAAAAATGTTCAAATACCTTACGTAGATTGTTAAGCAAGTGGTGAATTCAAGACTTTCCCGCCTCGATCATCTTGTATTCTGAGGTATTTTCCGTAAGAGATAACTCTTTTCTTTACTTCGGTGAAATTTTGCAACAGCCCCACAGCATATAAGTCGCAACATTTCTCCATTTAAACCTTTGGAAATGTATCGATTCTCGGAAGGGCAATGTGCTCCGACAATAATCGATCATTTACACAGGTTGCAAGGGAGGAAAACCCAGAGTTGCCAAACTGCTGGGTCCACCTCTGCCCTCACGCATAACCTTCATTTCTGGGGGAGCTTAGTTTAGTTTGATAGCGTAGACGGCCTTACGAGACCTTATCCAGATATCACGAGAAAATCCTCAAGCGTATACTTCCAGCGATGAATAAGCGAGTGCGAATGAACTTCAATCTGCAATGCGTTCGTTCTCTGCGACAGTTCAATGCATCTTCAAGTCGCCCGGTTTTCGCAACTTATTTTGAGGGGAACTCTGCAATGCGTCAAACTTTGAAGTGTATTTTCAACTTTTGGAGCACTTTGAAACAGTATTCAAATCAATTTGTACCAATTTTTCCCCCTCTGTTGGATTTTTTTGGAAGAGAATCAGTCATTTTCTTCGACGGATTGACCGGTTTGAGTATTAAGTATTTTAAATCTTACTCACACGATATGAATTTCCATCCACTAAAATAACCCAAAAGAGTGATTATAAAACGAAGATTGTCGTCTTCCTGTCAATCTTACTCAAGCTCCTTTAATTTGTTCAAAATAAAAAAGTCATGCATGTTTCTGTGAAGTAAATTATTATCAAATTCTACATCTGCAGGTACCACATGGATCAGTTGTTTTCACAAGGGAACAAGTTCATTCCTTGATGAGTCTTAGATAGCATGTCATTTTATGCAACTCAAGGCTCATGCAAAAATGGACTGGTTCCTTTTTGAAAACAGCTGATTCATATTTCTTCGTTGACGATAGTTAGGTTTCTAAATGGTGACGAAAGTTTCATTGGCCATACTTCCAGCTTTTCAAATAAACGGACTTAACTTTTGTAATTCGATCAACAGGTGTCGAACTGGTTAACTTTTCCTGCGCCTGCATCTTACTTTTCTCGTCGCGGATCAGTTGATTACCAACTCCTGATTCAGTTTTCGATGTATATTCGGAATTACGAGAAAGGTTGTAAATCTGCCTTTCCTTTAGAATCTTCTACCTAAGTGGAAACATTAAATAGCTAAGATTAGACTGGAGGAGACTGGAGAGGAGTGCGAGGAGTGCGATCGTAAAATAACAACCTTTCTTCACGTGCAATTTTATGAGATTGAAAAAGTAATATGCCTCCTAATTAGCTGTGGAGTGCTCTATCATTGGCTGTTGACAACATTTTTGACAACTGATGAGCTGTAAATGCTACGGTGCACCGCAAACAAATTTTTGAAACACCCGTTTTTGTGGAATACTGGTCAGGGCCGGATTTACCTACTTGCCGCCCCCTTCTCATTCGTTCTGAAACCTTAATAAAAACCATCATGTGAACGTGCCGGAGGAGGCGGGTTGCATAAGATACGTTTACTCGTGTTGAACACATTTTTTGCAACAAAATGTGCATAACATAAAGGTGGTTTAATAATTTTAACTTCCGCAGCCGCGCCGCGCTGACGGCACTGTATTTGGCGCAATGCGTGAAGTATTCATGCACTCTTGTAGGCGCCATGCGTTTCCCGCCGACCGCTGCGGACCGCACTGTGTTTGACGCAATGCGTTTCCTGACGACCGCTGCGGACCGCACTGTGTTTGACGCAATGCGTGAAGTATTCATGCACTCTTGTAGGCGCCATGCGTTTCCCGCCGACCGCTACTGACCGCACTGTGTTTGACGCAATGCGTGAAGTATTCATGCAGTCTTGTAGGCGCTGATATGTGTAACGCGCCGACCGCCGCGCCGAGGGCTTTTCCTTTCAATCTCAAGTCCTCGTCATCATTTCACTCTGCGCCGCGCCGTTCTAGGCCAATGTGGGTGCTTGGTTTCTCTCTTAACTCGACTAATTAAAGGTGCTGCCTCTTGTATCGCCGAAAGACGACGAAATTAGAAATTACTATACTTTCAGGAAATGAGAAATTTTGTTGCCTTTTCTCGTTTGCAATTTTTTTCTGAATCCGATTTTTTATACCTACGTTTAAAAAAACGTCAAAATTTAAATGACATTTATTGGATGAAAAATAGGGAAAGAGGCACACTTTCGTAATTTATAGCCATGATAACGTCACTTTCCAGCCAAAGTATTACAAGCGCCATGCGACGTTTAAAAATGTCCGCTGCCATTTTATTTTTTACAGAGAAATTGTTGATTAAATTTCACTGCATTTTTTTGTGCTGCCGATAAAATTCAGCAAAATTTTCAAACAAATTTAACCAACAGTTTATCTGTGTAAAAATAAAATAGCGGCGGAAATTTTTAAACGTCGCATGACGCTTGTCATACTTTGGCCGGAAGGTGGCGATATTATCCCCTTTAAGGTATCCGTTTGTCTCTGTTCGAAGCGTGTCGTAAATTTGGCAACGTTTCTGGGCTGAGCACGGCCTGAGAGTCTTCAATATTGCGGGCGCAACGCGTAAATCATACCAAGTGCAAATTGACACGGGAAATCCGAGTAAACGTTCGAGGGCGGTGCGGGCAAAAAAGCCGGGGCGAAATTAAATAACGGAGAAAAACGACAAGTAAGATACTGTAAATGAATAAAATATTCATTGGCGCGGAGCCAAGACAGAAGAGGAGTACGATGTACGGTGTACGGTGTGCGGGAAACGCAAAAAACGAGAAGAATACAGCATGTCCTTGGCCGAATAAAAGTCTCTCTTTGGCAGCCGGTCCCGCACTGCCAACAAGCATGAATGCTCCGTGATACATTTAGTCATCGGAATTTCGTCCCCGTAGGAGGTGAAAGTTCCCAGAACTTTCCTCACTCGGCTAAGGTATCGCACTCGCGTTTGAATATGGAGGATGCGGGTTGTTCTTCTCAAACTGCTGCCAAATTTCGGACAGGCACTTTCGCATCTTTCTGAACACGATCTCCTTTCGCCTCTACATTAAATTTGTGACCGAGTCAATCAAAATGCACTTTAATTTAAAAACTCAGGTTGTGCGACACAGAGAAAAAACCACTTTTGGAATAAAAACTTTCGATTTTCATATTTTGATGTTGAACACTTTGCATATCGATTATTGGGTCAAAGTTTCAAGCCATAATTTTCACTACTTATCACGTTTAAAGCGTTCGAAACGAATTTTTCCTATCACTGGCAATAGCGCTGGAAAACTTCAACAATTGCTTTCTCGAATTACCCGTTTTTTGTCCTGGAACTTTTGATTGCTCCCAAAGGGACAGCTCTTAAGAATTTTTGAGTGTCCCATGCAACAAATGATCCAGAATTAAACCTTCTAAGTCGCGGTATAGCTATTTCATTTATTCTCTTTTGTAAAAACACATTAAGTCACACTCCGTCACATTTGCTTTTAATTTGTTCCTTTTTAAATTCCTTGAAGGACTTTACTTTGGGTCATCTGATCAATAGACATATCAAGCTACTTTACCAAATTCAAAACTGAAGGGATCTCTGCCAAACAGAACTATAGACGAGTGGGAAAGATGGGGTGTGCTCGTGGCGAGCTGCCTAAGTAAAAATGTTGAAGTGCGGGCGTGATTCCCTTTGGAGAAATGGAAAAACGCGCGGGATTTTACATTCTGTCATACGGAACTATGTGCCAACTCAAAGCGGCACTCATGAGCCATGGGCATGGACAAAAGCGTTGAGTACAGGGTTCATGAGTTAATGACTCCCGACCGTCGTTCCGCGTCTCGGTCGTCGCCGCTGACGTCACTGGCGCTTTTTAATTCCCATTCATTCATACGACCCTCGACTAACGAGCACACCCCTCCTTTCTCACGTGTCTCTGGTTCCGTTTGGCAGAAATACGTCCAACTGTCAATCTTCTAAAATCAGAGAGCGTTTTTATATTTTAATCATTAGGAATTACAATTTCCTCACTGTAACCTGAGACATCCCAACGTTGGATTGTATAGCTCAAGGACGCAACCCAGAGTTCCCATCTCAAAGCACCTTAAATAAGTGCTTGAATTACTCTTCAAAATCCCCTCAACTATTCTGCCGTGATAAGGAAGAACGCCGTATGAACGTTCGAGAGTTGCAAAATTTCCGTAGATAAAATGTTTATTTTTGAGTAAAGATATGCATATTTTTCTCTGAAATTTTCAGGAACTTTAGGTGAAATTGCGAACAAAATTATCTGAGAAACTGAAAGAAAAATATTCAGAAGTTTTCCAGGAAATCCGTGTTTTATGAAAGGAAAATTTGGCAACGCCTGAATGTTTATACGGCGTTCTTCCTTTAGCACTGCTGTATTCCCTCCTCTCCTCAACGCTCAGATCTATTCTTCAGTTCGTCATCCTACTGCGGGGCGCCTCGCATAAAATATTGTGACTGAAATAATCCCAGAAACCATTAAATTCCATCACTCATTAAAGCATGTCAATGACTCCCGCACCGTCTCGAGCTAAGATTATCTTGGACCAGTTATGCCAGATCGTTCGCGATCCCTCGCTGAATGCGATTCGCGGGGATTTTTTTGCCTCCAGATTTGCCAAGCCTGCATGTTCCACCGTCGCCGAGGCTATACATGTTTTGCGAAGTTACACTGCTCGAGATGGAGGGGTTTCGCGAAACGCAGACAACACTCGGGTCTATTACAGGGAGATGACGCCACCCGACATGCAGCCACAACTTGGATTATTAATTCGATACTTGTAAACTGTCCCGGCGAACAATGGCGGGCATCGCAGGATTAGTATCAATTGCAAGAAATACTAAGCCAAGCTTTACGACTCTGTAAACATCCGCTAATTCCGGGTAACTTCCTTGACTCATCTTTTGGAGACAGCTCCCGAATTGGGTCGATACAATCTGACGTTAACCTACATTATTGACTGTGAATCGCGAAAAGCTCTTTGCCAAGTTTTCCCGGCGAAATTCAAAATGTGATTTCCGTATCTAATATTCACCCGTATTTGTAGTGGTATCGTACAGAGATGTCGTATGGGGATGCAGTATTTATAATCCGTACACTGTTCAGGCCGGGGAATTAAATATTTGTAAAGAGTCTTCTGCAAAAACGGCCAAATCCCGCGTAGCCTTGATTGCTTTCATTTTTTTGTATGATGTTCTTCCATGATAAAGAGCCCTATTTCTGGAAAATTCAAGTCCCAAAAAAATGTTGCCAAGTTGCCTCTTTTTCCCTTCACTTCCTCTACCTCACTCTTAATTTTTACTGGTTGTGAACTTTCAAATTGAATCAGTGCGAACGAAAACACACCAACTCGGAAAAATGAAAATAATCAAGACACACACAAAACTGCACAGTAGGTGAAGAAGTTAGTTTAAGAAAAAGATTTTTGCGAAAGATAAGCACTTATGGACTCTTTAAACGTCAAAGTTGGAACAGATGCGCTAACTTCAATGACCTTTATGTAAATTAACTGTCTTCAATGGATGTTGAGAATTTTCGAGATACCTAGTTGGTGTATTTTTGTTCTCACTGATTCAATTGTGCTCCTAAAAAGTTAACTTTTTTAACACTCATGTTATGTACCTTTTTCTCTGGATCAAATCAAGATATTTTTAATTATTTAATCAGACTTCTGATTCTCAATTACACAAACACACGGAAACGTTTTCATAATTTTGTACGATTGACGTTTTAAAGGTTGTCAAGATCGAAAAAAAATTCATATTTTCTAGAAAAATTTAAAAAAATTGTCAAAATTTGAAATTTCCGAATTTTTAATAGAGAATTGTGTGTTTGAGAATAGAGGTTGTCAAAGTCGAAAAAAATCATATCTTCCTAAAAAAAATTTAAAAAAAAACTGTAAAAATTTGAAATTTCAGAATTTTGAAAACTGGTCCACCTAATGTAAAATGCTATTACCTATACAAAACAAAATAAAGCCCGGTCAAATATCCTCAATGGTTCTGGAGAAAAAGATGAATAAAGTGGCGAAGATTTACATGCTTCAGCACAGGACAGTGGAATCCCCTTACAGCGAAAACTTCCGGTATGAACGGCGGAAGCATGGAGTTTACAGAAACAAACATGACCCGGAAGACAGTTTTTACAATGGAGCGGGACTTGGCGGGTGGACCCGGGATTGGAAGCCTGCACCGGGAGCCTGGGGAGCTGGGGCACGGGCACGGGCAATGATGCTATCAATCCGGTCTAATCCCCTCGGTAACAATATGACAGGGACTCGAGCCCGCGCAGCTCCTCGCAAATCTTGTGATCGGAGCAGCTCAAGAGCAGCTCGTCGCGACGCATCAACCTCGACGTGCAAACGATCCAACAATCTCTAGACGAGGACAAGGAATCCCATCCATCCCTTTTCCTTTCGATGGTGAAACCCCCAAACCGCCTATCTCTCTTTGCGACGTTGCAGACTTACCGTCATACTTTGTTTTTTAGACGAAAAACTACCCATCGTTAATTCTTTAAAACTGCCGTGATGTCTCTCTCCTGAAGAAAACTCTGTGGAAACTCCACGGAATGATATTGATTTGTTCTCTTTCAAAAAAATAAAATGGGAGCGGAGATTTTTAAGCACTGCAAACGAGATAGTGACGTATTTCTATCAAACGGAACTATGTGAATTATGACGTGAGCCCTGTTATGAACATATTCTTATTGGTCTCAGGACTCATGTCTTAATGCACATAGTTCCGTTTGCAGAAATACGTCCACATGTGGTTTGGTACTGTCACCGTTGATATCTTCCGGAATTCCAAATCAATATTACTTAGCGCCATCCTTTCCCAATTTTTTCTCAAATTGAATGCAAAAAAATCATAGTCCAAGTTCGAGTTATTCAAACATTTCGATGGTGAAACTACCAGACCACGTATTTCGTTTTGCGACGGTGCAGTCTTCCTTTCATACCTACTTTATATTTTAAATGGAAAACTACTTATTGTCAATTCTTGAAAACTTCCGTAATTTTTTCTCTCCACGTGATGAAAACTCTGTGAAATCTTCAAAGAATGATATTGATTTTCTCTGCTTCAAAAAAAAAAAAAAAAAAAAAAAAAAAAAAAAAAAAAAAAAAGAAAGCGGATTTTTTGAAACACCGCAAACGAGATACGTGGTCTGGTAGTTTCTGCGTCGACTTGTATTCCCCAGAGCTCGCACCGCACTGGTAAGGTAAAATAACAGGGTTTTGTGTAAAGACATTGTGGAAAATTTTAGGGTGAAATTCTGCATTGAAGTCTATGTAACGCCCAAAAATCTCCGGTGAGATGAATACGGAGCAGAATTTATTCTATTCACGGAGTGACTTCCACTGTTACGGAGTGGAATCCAATCTTTTTGCGGAGTGTCATGCGCTTTTATGGTGCTAATTTCACTTCACATTCGTATCACTCCGGGTTTGGAGGCTCTATATAGACTCTACCACCGAATTTTACTCCTCAATTTTTAAAAGCGTTAGAAACATAGAACACAAAGTAACCAAAACGCGCGACAGATATTTTTGGGTTAATCTTTCTGTCGGTTATATTAACCAAATCTTTGGGTTACATTGACCAAATTTTTGGATTGAAAAATTACAACCTCGCTGAAAATCAGGCACGAACCGCCAGAATCGTAATGCGCTAACCACTCGCAAGTCGCAATATCTACGTGACATCGAGAGAAACAAAAGCATATCAGTTCAGCAGACACTTTCTTTATGCTGGGATACCTTGGACAGTTTAGATATCTAAAATTTGATGTGACAATATACTTCACTCGGACGACCGTTTTTTATTGGCTTGACGAATATTTTATGTTTACTCGTGATTTATATGTACTCAGTGGTCGAGAGTTTGACGAACAGAGCTCTGCCCTAGAAAAAGAAGAGTATCCCTGGTAAAAATTTGCGATAGGAGCTGCGTTTCAAAATACCATAGGAGTTCTTATAGCCGACTAAAGAAGGCTATTGAAAATCATATAGCTGGCTGTAGAAAGCGGAGCAAATCATACAGCCGGGCTATACGAAGCTATAAAAAAGTATACAGTCGGGCTATAGTTCCTATCGCCGGGCTTTACACTTTATCGCCATTGGCTATAAAAGGCTATAAGAAATTGTGTAGAAATTCGTGTGCTTTGGAAATCATTCAGTTTGATACGGAACTACCTTTATATTTACAAAACACACATTAATATTTTCCTTTAAAACATATTTTTTTCATCAATTAAAATGAGAATAGTCCATACAGAGTGTGCAAACATTTCAAAATAATGAGTTGAAAAACGCTGACTCCGCGAGATTAAATATTAGAGCCTAACACAAAGCGGAGCGGCGACGCACTGGCGCCTACAAACCTAACAGGGATACTTCACGCATTGCGCAATGCGTGAAGTATCCATGTTAGGTTTGTAGGCGCCAATGCGCGTTTCGCGCTCTCTGCCCGCCCGCCGCGCCGCAGCGTGCCACGGCGTCTGAAGCAACTATTTCACACCAGAGGTATTGCACAGTATCATAAGAAATTGAAAGCTCTCCAACATATTAAGAATGACAGGCATCCTTCAAAAGTACGGAGCTTTCCTCGCAAAATAAATCAAGATACCACAGCACAAAAAGAGGGCGGTAGTCCAAAAACTAACTAAGTCCTAGTATCCGTATTTAGTAACGTTTAGCATAAACTTTATCGTCTGGCTGTTGCTTAGTCGCCATCGGCTATAAAAGGCTATAAGAAATTGTACAGCCGGCTACAGAAGCTATTGGAAATCTTACAGCCGGCTTTAGGTCTATAGTATTTTGGAACACACATTCTACTGCCAATTTTTACCAGGGATGTGACTAAATGAATCCCAAAGTATCGGAATGCAGCGTACCAATCAGAATTCTGAAGATAAGACGTTGCCTCTCGACACAACGGCGTAACTTCACTTTGCAATAAACCCTGTCGTCTATAAAACCCAATGCTTTCCTTGGCTCATCTCAAAGTATAGTTACGCCTTTATGTCGGCCGTGGGCCGAAGACATTCATCTCCGTCTGCTTTGAGTCATCTTTTGGATCCACTGTGCGTCACTGTCGCGTCGTCGCGCCAAGATTTTCATCAAGCCCCCGATGTCTGTCCCTTATCTCTCCAATCTTAGCGCCCTCGCATCCCCCTTCCAACTCTAAGGGGGGCTCAGAGCTCCCCCTATTTTCTCGGCGATGTTCGCAAATGATACAGGTCGATGCACCACTCAAGACGGTCAAGATGCATCCGAGTTTTCCTCGTCGAACGTTTGTCAAATGTCTCCAAGAAAACTTCATACTCTGATTTTAATTACACTTTAACAGTCTCGCACAATTACAACATCTATATAGAGAGAGTATTACCGGGTAAAAATAACAGATCATAATGATGATCAAATGGATTGCATTTTGCAAAAAAGAACCAGGAGCATTCCAATGTTGCCAGAATTGTGCAACTCACATTCGTTGCAGTAAAATTACTGAAAACACGCAACCAATTAAAGAGCCTTATGCAAAAACGGCCAAATCCCCCGTAGCTCCGATTGCTTCCATTTTTTAGTATGCTATTTTACCATAACAAAGGGCCCCGTTTCTGATAATTTCAAGTCCAAAAAAAATTTTCCCGCGCTTTGGCGGCGTTGCCAAGTTGCAACCTTAAAAATTCGATAACTTTTGAACCAATTGAGTTATTGATTTGCGGTTTGAACTAAAATTCTTTAAAAATTATGAACTTTGGTTTTATGTATGGTTTTTGGATAGAACGTAACATTAAACTTATGATTCACCTCTTTTTTTGGATTTTTGATCCGTCGAATTTTACGTGTTCGTAAATACCCAAAAAAGCAATTTTTTGATTTTAAAAAAAATATGTCCAATCGATTTCTCGTCTCATTCCGCATCTATCGATGTGTCATACTTGGCGGGGAAACGATTGGTATAGAAGTTATGACCATTTTTATACGCGGGTTTCGACGCGCCGTACCCATTACGCACCGTTACAGCCGTCCTGGGCTCCTCGCCGCGTGGCCTATAGCGACTGGTTCATCGACTTTACTCAACTTTTTAGTTTTAACTGACTTACTCAAGAGATAATTTGTAATAATAAAGTTTTTGTGCCCAGTGATTTGTTGTTCTAACCCATAGTTAATAGCCAGTTCTAAGTGTCAGAGACCATCCAGGCAAACGAATAATGTAGAATAAGTAGAAAATGACTGAGATAAGTAGTGACTGTTCGAAGCTGTGACGGAAAGAGAACTGATATTTGGGCTACATTTTGCAATAAGGAACTAGAATTATCGGCTCATTTAAGAAACAACGTATGTGCCATTAGTTTCTTTATGCAAATAAGTGCTTTTACGGATAGGTCAGAAATTATGGTACCTCATACCAGAATGACGTTTATTTAGCGAGGGATATTAGAAGCATACCTGCGGGGTTATTAGGAAGTATTAATTACCTTTGGATCGATTAGAAATCTGGGATTAGATAGACAAAAGTTAGTTAGCAGTGCAGATAGTGCAAATAATGTCGTCAGGAATAGACCTCTATTTCGAAAAAATGATAATTTAATTACATAAATCTATTCTTGAACGAAACTTATAGTCTCTGTGCAGCTCTTTAAAATGATGGATATCGATGAAGATTATTAGCGTAACTTGAAATGGATATTTATACGTATTAATTGAGAACGACAATATTCAAAAGTAGGGAAAACGTAACATTACAATCTTCATTTTCATCGCAACGGAATCAGTGGCGTGGCATGAATTGCGATATATCGATTGTTATGCCATTTAAACCTACGTAAAAGGATCGATAAACAGGGTGTTCGCAGCGAAAACCTTAATAATCGATTCTTTACCATAGGTTTAGATGGCATAACAATCGATAAATCGCGATTCACGCCACGCCACTGTGAGGTTCGGTATACTCCGTTTTCCGCGAGAGATGAGGATTTTGTATGATACCACTATTTTTACGCCAGTGCGCGCGGCTGGTATCGCGCTCAAATTGAAGGCGCACAATCGTGAGAAGAGAACAAAAGTGAGGGCGGATACAGCTTTAAAGTGAAGTATTCAGCTGCCGCTTCTTGTTTTCTGCGTTTAATTGTGTGATTCAAATTTGACTCTTTTGATCAAACAATTACTTGTTTGCGATTGAAGTGCAATCAGTGTTCGAAACTCACTTTTGAGTTTCAGGAGCCATGGGGCGCATCAAGCCCGATTTTTAGGCGCCATTGAAGATTTTTTAGGGGCCAAATTGACTTTTTGCCTATATTTTACGCATATTTATTTAGTTAGACGCAAGATGTTTTCGTAACAGAACTAGTAAGTAGCTGTAACTTGGGTAAGACAAAAGCACTAAGAATGAAATTGTGAAGAATAGAAATAGAGTTTTTTTTAGTGTATTTTCCGAAGGAATACACTATTGCATTCTCCCATGATGTCGAAATCCAGACCTGAGACATTGTGAAGAGCACCGATCACGGGTCGTAGATCACGAAAATATATGCCATTCAAATTCATGTGTATATATATGTATGTATTTCTGCCTTTTTAAGATTTTTCGATTTTTGAGTAGTTATATTTTTCTTACGTTGAAAGATATTTTTTGACCAATTTTTTTTTGCATTTTGTAGAGACTCATTAGAACTACTATTCTGCAAAAAAAAGAAGTCCAATTGGAATTACCTAACCTTTTTTGCAAGTCACATCTCCCAGTTTAGAGCAAAAACTGTTGCAAGTTGCTTCTTATTTCAGTGCACGCATGGTGATTCCGTGACAATTTTGAGAACGGAGAAAAAACTACGTTGTTTTGAACGCAAAATAAAGTTCTGCGTTGATTAATTTTTCCCCATTATCATCACATTATAGACGCTCTTGTTTCTGGAACATTCTGGAACAGTTCATTTAGAAATTTCCTCTCTTTTTCGCCCCTCCCCAAAGGGTTTTGGGTTAAGTATTTTTCTTTTGTTTTGGAACTTTTACGGACTTTTACCCCTCCCCTTCCCCCAAAAAATACATCCTCACAGCGTTCTTTTCGTTTCTTATTGTTTACACAATTTAATCCTTTTTCATTGTTTTGTAGTCTCGAAGTTTCTCGAAGAACAGAACAGGGATTTTCAAATCCTGTTTACAATAAAGAGGTCCCTCCACCTCAATGGAACAAAAGGGATGCATTTTTGTCCTTTTGTTCCGTAAAATTCGGGTTTCCCGCCACAGGACAACGAGGAAATAGTTTCTAAATTACATCCTAATTGCAGGAGGGGTCAGCAGAGGGGGTGGAAATTTTGGAGGTGGCTACAGACCAACCGAGCTTACAAAAGGGAGACCCCTTCCCTAAATTTCAATCAGTGTCAATTTAGAAAGCGAAGAAGTTCCATGGGTGAACAGGTCAGAGGTCAGTGGTTCAGTGGTTCAGTGGCTTAGTTGTTTAGTGGCTTCAGTTCAGTGCTTCAGTGGTTCAGTGCTTCAGTGCTTCAGTGTTTCAGTGTTTCAGTGTTTCAGTGTTTCAGTGTTTCAGTGTTTCAGTAGTGATTTAGTGGTACACTGCAGTCAGCAACCGGAATTCCAACATTTGTAGTAACTCAATTTGGATTAAGCTCCTAATATGTAAGTGAACCTTATAGCTTACTCATACCTTCTATTTTTATACACTTGAAATTTTGATAGTTTTAATTTTAAATTTTTATTTTTCAAATTTTTATTTTTCCAATTTAAACATTTCAAATTTAAATTTTTAATTTACAAATTTCAAATTTTGAATTTTCAAATTTTTAATTTTTATTTTTCAAAGTTAAATAAAGCAGTCATTTTTCAAATTGAAATTTTTTCGCTTATAAATTATAAATTTTAGGTATATTCTATAGTATTTTATCATTACTACGGCCGTACCAGGTTTAAATTTTTATTAATCATCGTTTTAGGTACTCGTATTCTCAGAAAAAAGATAAAGGAAAAAAGAAGGTAAATAAATAAAAAGGAAAAAGGAAAGTAATAATATTTTATTCCAATTCATTCGAATTCTATGGATCAACAGTATATTAAGGTGATTCGATGGACGCCATATTTTGTGTCAGAACGGCATGCGATATATCGCATCAATTAGTTCCATTTTTTTAGGTACTTGTCATTTTTCTCCAATTTTGAGATCGCAATTCTGTTGTCAGGAGACTAAAGTACTCACTTACCAATTTTAACAAAGAAATTCAACGTAATAAAGGCGTGGTTTTTTTTAGAGAGAAAATATCGCATTCGAAAGCAGTTTCGATATCAGTATCGAATGCGATGTTTTCTCTAAAAAAAAACCACGCCTTTATTACGTTGAATTTCTTTGTTAAAATTGGTAAGTGAGTGCTTTAGTCTCCTGACGACAGAATTGCAATCTCAAAATATAGAAAAATGACGAGTAGCTGAAAAAATGGAACCAATTGATGCGATAAATCGCATGCCGTTCTGACACAAAATATGGCGTTCATCGAATCACCTTCATTGTTTTCCTGCAATTTGCACAGATCTACACAACCAAAAAAACCCTTAGATTGTGAAAACTTTCTTGAATTCTTGAGTAATTTTCAGCGCTTATTCTGAAAAAATAAACGAGAATCAACCCTCAAAATCGCAGATTTTTTAATAGAAGTGAACATTCGTTTGGTTAAAGTTTAAAAGTAATCAATCAAAGTATTTATTAATTGGACTGCATTTTGCAATATGGAACTATAAATTCTAGCCCGGTTTAAAAACAACGTATGTGCCATTAGTGTGCACTATGCACATAAGTGTTTTTTCAGATGAGCCAGAATTTATAGGTCCAAATTGCAAAATGTAGTCGAATTGTCCAATCGCTCTCATGCTTTTTGACTTATATTATTGCTATTTTTCTTTTAGGTCATTTTTTTGCATTCTTGAATCTTGAGTAATTTTTAGCGCCTAGTCAAAAAAATAAACGAAATCAAAATCCCAGAATTTTTAGAAGAAGGTCATATTTGCTAGGTTAAAATTGATTAATAATCAATTCAATTATTCCCCAATTATTTTCATGCTTTTAGACTTTTAATAATTCTTTTTTTTTTATTTTTGTTTGTTTCAGGTCATTATTTTGCATCCAGAATCGCATCAAAATACATTGATTAAATAAAAAATGCGCAACTACACCTCCACGTTTGAAAATCTCCGATGGTGTTCCACTTTCAGAAAAGAAAAGTAACCGAGGAATCTCCCTCAAATTCTCCGTAAATATTATAGAATGAGTGAAAAACTCATATTAATGAAAAACTCATATTAATGAAAAACTGCTGATTAGTTCTGGTTGAAAATAATAAAACAAGAGCAGAGATTTGCGACGTCACAGTCAAAGATAAGTATTTTCAACCTTCAGCTATCGATATTCGAACTCTCGTTAAAGTTTTAGTAAAAAAAAAAATTGCGCACAGGCTATAATTTTAATTTACATTAGATCTTTAGCAGCTCTGCTTCCTTCATTTTTCTATTTTTCCAGATCGGCAAAACAGTAATGAAGTTTCCGGCATTTTGCTTTTTGAATGAAATCAACTTATTTTATGGGACTAAATTTTTATTTTTCCTCTTCAAAGGCTTCATGCTAATTTTTCTTTCTCCTTTCTCGTGTATTTATCTCTTCTAAATTGACAAGAGACAGGGTCAGAGCACAAGCTACTTTCAGCATACTGATCGCGGATAAAATTGCTTTACAGAATTGGTAGTTTTTCTCAAACATCATATTACTTTTTCTCTCCGTGTTTTTTTCAAATCTTTATCATGTTTTTTCTTTATCTATTTCTTTTTACATCGATAAGAAACGAACACAGTGAAAGTTGTTTCATCTTCTTTCATTTTTCTTTTTTTTCTTTTATATATTCTAAATACCTCAAACTAATTTTCCATTTTTTCTTCTTCTTTCAGATTGGCAAGAAACGGGTGCAGTGAAAGCAGTTCATACCTAATTTTATTTTGCTCTCTTCATTTTATTTCGTAACTACCTCTTATTAATTTCTCTTTCTTTATTTATTCTTTCTTCCATCTTTCATTAGCGTCTCCTCTGAAGACCCATACACCTGCGAATTAGAAGCGCTTGTTGAAAGTGAAACACCAATAGGAAAGGAAGATTTTGATAGCTAGACGTCGAGCGATTGAAATCCCGGTTTCCTATTGATGTTTCACTTTTAACAAGCGCTTCTAACTTGCAAGTGTATCTGCCACTTTACACCATTTGCAGTTGAAGTACATATTGTAATTGGACGTATTTCTGTCAAACGGAACTATGTGCCTTAAGACATGAGCCCTGAGACCCATAAAAATACATGCATAACAGGGCTCACGTCATAATGCACATAGTTCCGTTTAACAGAAATACATCCGATTGAAACTACTAATTCTTTTTCCCTCACAAAAGCACTTATCTGCAAACTGCTAATATTTCTGAAATAAGACAAATTATCAATTCCTCTACTGTACAGCATGGTCCAATTTAGACGTATCATAAAGTCACATTTTGATCATTGAATCGCTCATTAATGATGTTTGATATTTTAAGTATTTAAAATCAGAACAATTATAATTGGACTGCATTTTGCAATTTGGAACTATAAATTCTGGCTTATCTGAAAAAACACTTACGTGCATAGGGAAACTAATGGCACATACGTTCTTTTTAAACCGGGCCAGACTTTATAGTTCCAAATTGCAAAATGCAGTCCAATTATGCTGCGTTCAAAAAGCCACTTGAAATGACTAATTATTTGCTCACAGAATAAATAGCTCAGGAGAACAAATAGCGTAAAAACAATTGCACTAAGGTGATTCGATGGACGCCATATTATGTGTCAGAGAAACATGCGATATCGCATCGACTGGTTCCATTTTTTTCAGCTGCCCATTATTTTTCTCGAAATTTGAGATCGCAATAATGTTGTGAGGAGACTGAGGAATTCACTTAACAATTTTGACAAACAAATTTTACTTAATAAAGCCGTGGTTTTTTTAGAGGAAAAATATCGCACTCGATACTGATATCGAAACTGCACTCGAGTGCGATATTTTCTCTCTAAAAAAACCACGCCTTTATTACGTTGAATTTGTTTGTCAAAATTGGTGAGGGAATTCTTCAGTCTCCTGACAACAGAATTGCGATCTCAAAATTCGAGAAAAATGACGAGTGGCTGAAAAAATGGAACTAATCGATGCGACACAAAATATGGCGTCCATCGAATCACCTTAAGTTCCAAATATTTGCACGGAATGAATTTAGCATTAGAAAAGAGGAGGTATGAGTTTTGACAAATATATTAAGCAAAAATCAAAACTAATTTGTTATAAAAGTTTTTATTTTCAAGTTAGGTTTAGGTTAAGAACTAATCATTCCTTTTTTTTTTCTTCTTAGTCTGTTTCAGGTCGGAAAGAAACGAAGAGGATGGATGCTCCGCATGTTGAGTCATTGAGGACGGAAGTAGTGCCCTCCTAAATGTGTATTATTTCCATATAATTTAGAAAGTAGTAATTACTAGTATGATTGAAATTTTATCCAATCAATTTTTAATTAATTTCATTCATAAAATCCATAAAAATAATTATATTTTAAACGTGTCGTATCCTTAAGATGATTCAACGGACGCAATTTTTTGTGCCAGAACGACGTGCGATATATCGAATCGATTCGTTCTGAAATTTCAGCTACCTGTCATTTTTTTCGAATTTTGAGATCGTTCTTCTGTTGTCATGAGTCTGAAGAATTCATATTCCAAATTTGACAAACAAATTCAACGTAATAAAGGCGTGGTTTTTTTAGAGGAAAAATATGGCATTCGATACTGACATCGAAACTGCACTCGAATGCGATATTTTTCCTCTAAAAATACCGCGCCTTTGTGAAGTTGAATTTCTTTGCGAAATTTGGTACATGAATTCTTCAGTCTCATGAAAAGAGAAGTGCGATTTTAAAATTCGCAAGAAATGACGAGTAGCTGAAATTATGAAATGAATCGATGCTATATATCGCACGTCGCTCTGACACAAAAAATGGCGTCCGTCGAATCACCTTAACTTGAATGCCCTCAGCTGTTTAAAGGGATATAAGAAGTATTTGCTATTCCTTCCAGTTCTGCGCATGGTTCTCATTTAATTCAGTCAAATAATATTGCATTTAACTGGGAGAAATTAAACTGCATTACGCAAAAATAAATTATCTTTTTCGGTTCACCGTAGAAAAAACACGAGTTTCATTTTTCCAACATAAGTAGGTGAATTTTGAAGAGCCAAGAATATTAATTCCTTTTTGCGTAATGCAGTTCAATTACTACAACTGAATGCAAACTTGTAATTGGATTACACTTTGTAATAAGGAACCATTATTTCTTGCCAATTTTAGAAATAACACACATGCCATTGGTTTCCCTATTCAGATATGTGCTTTTATGAGAGCTAGAGATAGTGGTTTCTCATTGCAAAATGTGATCCAATGATGTTGCAAGTCCAAAGAGAGTATGAAACTGCAATTCAAATTAAAATTTGGAAAAATAACGTTTGATTCATTATGGCATAATGCATCGACTAAAATCTTGGCGAGAGAGAACTGGACACATTTAGGCTAGAAGCAACTATGTTGCAGGCAAATCCTAAGCACATAGTTCCTTTTAGCATACATGGGTCCAACTAATTTAATTGCTGATAACAAGAAAACTTCTAATTATAATGAGGGGTTTAATAGAGAATTCTAAAAGCCAGTTTTGTCACCCATTGCAAACCATACTAATAACTCTCGATTTATCTTGTTTGTTCCAGAAGATGCGGCAGAAGAAGCGGGGGTTTTGGGGGAGGGCTCGCTGAGGGGGGAGATTCCCGGGGAACGGGGGGTTCGTGGGGTTGGGAAGAACCGCGAGACGAGGATTCCCAAGGGGGGGAGGATTCCCGGGAAAGGGGGGCTCGTGGGGTTGGGGGCGGAATCGCGGAGTAGGGTTTCCCAAAGGGGGTTCCCGGGGAGAGGGGGGACTCCGTTGGGTTTATGTAGGATCGCGGAGCAGGGTTTCCAAGGGGGGAGGGGCCGCGGAGTAGGATCACGGGGGAGGACTAGGGTTTTTTTTTTTTTTTTTTTTTTTTTCTCCGCGACTGGCTTGCTGAGATCCTCCGGGGCGTTACGTCCCGGGGTCTGCCGTCGCCGGCAGGGGCGCCCGCCGGGACCCCGTGGGTCCGTTGGGTGCCCCTGCCCCCGACCCCCCGCGAGGGGGGTCACTTTGCCCCCCCGCAAGGGGGGGCTTTTTGACCCCCCTCGCGGGGGGTCGGGGGTGGGGGCGCCCAGCGGACCCTTATGGGGTCCCGGCGGGCGCCCCTGCCGGCGACGGCGGCTCCGGGGCGTTACGCCCCGGAGGATCTCAGCAAGCCACGAGTGGAAAAAAAAAAAAAAAAAAAAAAAAAGGGAGGAGGTGGGAAAGGAACCGGGACGCTGGAAGCCGGGGTTGGGGGAGGCCGCTGCTGGTGGACACCGTCGTACCGGGATCGTCGCATTTTTTTTTTTTTTTTTTTTTCTCCTTCTTTTCTTTCTTTTCTTTTTTTTATTCTCTGTTGCAGGTGCTGCTGCTGGGTGCCATCGTACCGGGATCGTCGCATTTTTTTTTTTTTTTCCCTTCTTTTCTTTCTTTTCTTTTTTTTATTCTCTGTTTCAGGTGCTGCTGCTGGTGCCATCGTACCGGGATCGTCGCATTTTTTTTTATTTTTTTTTTTCCTTCTTTTCTTTCTTTTCTTTTTTTTATTCTCTGTTCCAGGCTGCTGCTGCTGGATCTTCCCGCAACCGAAGGTAAGATACTGTTTTATTCCTCCTCCATAATCAGTTGCGGAGGGCGCTACTTTCGTCTTCTGCGGGCACAGCTGTTTTTAGGAGTATCAAAAACGGCATGGAGAAGTGACAGGTGGAGATGCATCGGCGTTGGTGAGTGTATTTTTTTGTTTCCTCTTCCCCTTTCCCTCTTTCCTCTCCCTTTTCCTCTTCCCTCTCCCTTTTCTTCTTCCCTTCCCCGTGGATTAGGGCTCTTGGCGACACCACGTTAAAAAAAACGCGCCGTAAGCTCTACCTCCAGGAGCAGCACCGTATCCTCTACCTGATCGGGCTTTCCTAAGGTGGTGTGGAAACGAGCTTGTCAAAATATGTTCCTCTATTCCTCCTCTGAGTAAGTAAAATCAAAACCTGAGAATCTTTTCATCAAGTGCTTTTTTATCTTTTTTATAGGGAGAGCATAAATTCAAAACCTGGCAAGTGCCCCCAGGTGTTGCTACGATTGAGCACCAGTTTCTATAAGGTCAAAGTTCATAGAACATTTCTTCACTAAAATTTAATGAAGGGAAGTATTCAGGTCCTTTTACGCTACGGAGCAAGATGCACAATTTTAGCAATACCGGATGACACTTTCCAGATTTTGAATTTCCACTCCTCACGTATCAATGGCTAAAGGCGAAAAAGTAAAACCTCAATTGTAACGCTTAAGGTGATTCGACGGTTGTCATTTTTTGTGTCAGAGCAACGTGCGATACATCGCATCAATTCGTTCCATAATTTCAGCTACTTGTCATTCGTTTCGAATTTTGAAATCGCACTTCTATTGTCATGAGACTAAAGAAATCATGTATCTAATTTCACAAAGGAATTCAATGTATTAAAGGCGTGGGTTTTTTAGAGGAAAAATATCGCATTCGACTGCACTTTCGATATTAGTATCGAATGCTATATTTTTCTTAGTCTCCTTAGAATTCTTTAGTCTCATAATGACAACAGCAGTGCGATCTCAAAATTCAAAAAAAATGATAAGTACCTTAAATTATGAAACGAATTGATGCGATATATCTTTCGTCGCTCTGGCAAAAAATAGCAACCGTCGAATCACACTTAAAAAACGTCCGACTCGATCTTAATCAAAGAAAACTAATTGAAATGTTTCATTGCAATTGGCTGTGATTTATTTAGAGAAAGCGATGAAAATATACAGAGAATTTCAATAGGATCTAATGGTTGGTTATCCTTGAAAACATTAAAAAACATTGAAGACTTTTATCATTAATCTGAAAAACGCATTTCCGATTTTTATCAATGCGTAACCGTCAATAGAAAGCGAAACATTAGTCGTCGAAGACAAAATGTTTAGTGGAGCAATTTCTGTAGAGTTCCGTTGAATAATCAAAAATGGAGAATCCCGCATATAATTTGGTTGAAAAATGAGAATCCCGCATATAATTTGAAGACATCTTTAAAGAGCACCACAGGCTGATGTTGCTTGGTTCCTTTCTGCTTCAGGCGGTTCATTTTCTCTTGAATGAAGAATAAAATTTCATAGTCAAATATGTCACAGCAAGCCAGTTCGAGAGTATTTACGCCTATTTGTCCATTACGGAACCAGGGAAAACTTAATTTTCGATTTTTCAAGCTGATTTGACAAATTTGTCCCCTTTCATTGAGATTCATACACCGATGGGCAACCAAAATAACTGAGGTAAATCTAAAAAACACCATTAAGGACATTATAAATTCAGTTTTATTGAATAATAATAAATATAATAGCATAAAACAATGTAGAAACAAGAAATAAAACAACAGCATTTTTATAAACAGAATAGAAAAGTTATACCAAAGACACTTACAGGAACAAGAGAAAAACGTATAAGCATTTATAAATATGCAAAACACGAAAGTACAAAACAAATTTAAGGCAAATAGTACAATTGAAAGACGGTGGGATTGGGAGTTCTAAAAATTTGATAAAATGGGAGTTCTAAAAATCCCTTGAAAACCCATGGGAGTTCTAAAAATCCCCTTGATAACCCATTGGGAGTTCTAAAAATCCCCTTGATAAACCCATTGGGAGTTCTAAAAATCCCTTGATAAACTCCATTGGGAGTTCTAAAAATCCCCTTGATAAACCCATTGGGAGTTCTAAAAATCCCCTTGATAAACCCATCATAATTTATTTTTCCGGTGGACAGTCAATGATATGTGTTTTGTACACTACTGGCCAGAGTCGAGAAACGCGTTTTTACACAGTGATGTTTAAGAGTTTTGGATTATGTTCCACTGTTATATAAAAGAAAATGAACAGAAATATCCGTTTAAAATGTTTTGTGAATATATTGGACTGAAAGAAGAAAATTCACTAAAAACCGTGACCTACTTGATTTTCTTCGAAATGGACGTATTTATGGTAAAAGGAAGTATGTGCATAGGGTTTTTGTGCAACATAGTTCCTTTTAGCATAAATACGGCCAAATATAATAAATAATAAGGAAAAACTGGAAACGTTGCGATGGAAAATATGTATTTTTTTTACTCAAGTCATTAATATACTTTTCTGAAAGCAGATATTGGCGCGTTGGAGTTCAGGTTACTCTAGAGCTAGTATCAGACGCTTTCAACAAATTAGTCACTTCGAAGAAAGAAGAACAAAACGATTATAAACAAGCCAGTTCCAGTAAACAATTACAGTACAATGAATCATTGACACATAATAATATGAATCAAGAGAATTTGTCGTAGGAAAAATTTAGCAGAAGTAATAAAAACATATTTTTCAAAGAGGGTAAATCACAAGGGTTTATGACTATGAAAAATACGCGCGAACGATAGAGAAAAAATCTTTGGATTTGAGCGTACCTTTCAACTCAAAAATTCTGTAACAATATTATAAATTAAACAAACGACCTACTTGATAAAATTATAAACGAATCACCGAATATTCAGGAGTATATTCGTATCAAAATTGGTGGAAAAAGGTTCGAGTAATTCTGAATATTCATCAGGTGGTATAAAACTTGACGAGTTTTAACCTTGACTAGAAATCAGGCCTCTGTGCCAATTTTCCACTGAAATAATATAATAACTTATACTATTATCACATCAAAGCTCAATTTAACAATAAAGATTACATGAATAACGAAAAAATATGAACAAGGATTCATAAATTTAATCTGAGAGAAGACCATATCGGGAAATTTAAAAATGTTTTGTAGATGCGGAGGTGTGGGAGGATCAGTGGTGATATAATTCTCATAAATGCAATAATATATACCGCAAAATAGCACATTAAGTTTACAGCAGGCGTTTTGTATGAGTGAATTCTGCCTTTTTTTATTTTCTTTAAAATCAATTTTACGCCGCAATTGAATTCATGAGTTTTCCAGTGTTATTTTTATCAACGCAGACATCACATTTTACAATTTCTCAAGGGATCTTTTCATATGTACAGTTTATCACAGTGAGAATTAAAATTTACAGGATTTGGTAACTAATCACATAATGTTATATACATATTTATATGCATGATAATCGGTGATTTTGTAGCAGTCGAGGAGAATTTTAGGCTCTAGTTGAGGGAAGATTCCCGGTCAAACACGAAATATGCCTCCCTGTAAAAGGACCATTAAATGGATTTCTAAGGCACAATTTTAGAATCAATGACTTTAAATAATAAGTTTGTAATAATCTACACGAAATGATAAATATTCAAACCTGTCCCACAGCAAGGCAAGAGGGAACGCTTATCGTGAAAAATTCATTACTTGCATACTTGGCTTTGAACATATACTTTTTCATCCGGATTGTGAATTCAATGTTCCGTGTCTACTGATCCTTTTTAGTGGAAAGGATTTAGAGATTTACGCCGATCTGATGATGGTCTGGGAAAAAGAGTGATTTTTTTCACGTAGCAAGTCCCCCTAAATTTAACCTTAGAGCTGTGGTTGATTTTATTTCATTAGATGTTTTGATTATTGTCAAATATACCCAATTTATAATGAACAGAGACTTATTTTGAAAATCAAAACTTTACAAAAAAAAAAAACGTATTATCATATTTTTGTTAACGTAGTTGTCGTAAGCTGTCAGCAATTGCCGGAAATTCACACGTGGTGTGCGTACTAACTCGTCATATTGCACCGGTACATGACCTAGTAAAGGTGGCATCGAAAAATATTCGGCTCGGAGTGCCTTCAAAGCCTGGTGATATTCTCCGCTTTGCCAGGCAGTTAGTTTAGTTGCCTATCCTGACCAAAGCCAATTAAAGTCCCTGATTTCACTTCACGCACTCGCAAGTCTGCTAGTTAGAGGTAAACGGTGTATGTTTGCATGCCACGCATAATGATATGCACTTTCTTTTTCATTTCTTTACTTCTGAATTTTTACATTTTCAGTGTATTTTTCGCAAAGTGTATTTATTCAACGCAAGTAGATTGCAATTTGTTGGCAATTCCTAATTGCCTGAGACAGGACATAGGCATTACTGTATCATTTTTGGCTTCCATATCCGTACAAAAACATAAATCTAATGAGGAATATATTGCCAAAAAAATGAAAATAAAGAATCATACATCACAGTTATACTGATTCCCGACCCTATGGCTTATCGCTCAAGATACTTCAATGCAAATCGAACTCGCTACACCACACGTCTAAACGACTCAGAAAGATGGCGATGCATAGATTTTTCTCTTTTTTCTTTCTTTTTAATTAAAAAAAGAAAAATTTAAATTATCCACACCGGCAAAAAATATGAATGCATCCCAAAAATAGAGATCAAAACTTGAACTAAAGAACTATGTTCGATGCTGAGCTACACTCTCCTGAAATTAAACCCCTTTAAGCGGGACCATCTTCACTCAACCTAAGAGGGGATGAGATCATTCCAAGGAAAAACCACTCTAAAGGTCCTAGAACGGTATCGCCTAGACTTTGAATAAGCACTAGCCCTGGAGTCACAGGACTGGGCACTAATTCTGACATGACTAGTAGTAGTGCCTACTCAAAATTTAGGTTAAGCCATCTAACATATTGACGGTGCAAAATCTCTGCTCTATTCATTTTTATGTTAAAGGAGAACAAATTATGAGTTCTCACAGAAATTCCTTCGAGCAGAGGAGAAAAACTACTGAAGTTTTTAGGAGTTGATTTTGAATAGTTTTCCATATAGTGTCGCGAACTGAGATACATGGTTTGGGAGCATCACCGTCGATATGGACACTAAACCGTCTTTACGTATACTGCCGTCGTGAGTAAAAACTCCGCATGAGCATTCGAAGGTTGCCAAATTTCCTCCCAGAAAATATTTATTTTTAAGGAAAGTTATAAAGATTTTTTTCTCGCAATGTTCAGAATTTTTAGATTTAATTACGACCGAAATCCCCTAAAAAAATCGAGGAAGAATACGCGCAAATTTTCAGGAAAATTTATGATTTTTTTGAAATTTGGCAACACCTGATGGCTCATACGGCGTTCTTACTCAGCAAGGCAGAACAAACCATCGGTTTCATAAAAAAAACACCTTAAAATCAATCACACTTGTGGTGCGCTCAACACAACTTGCTCCTGCATAGGCACAAACGGCAGCTTGGGATTACAGATAAAAATTGGAGTTTGATTGGGCTTCTCATCAACTTTCTGAACCTCACCCTTTCTTCTTCTTGAAAATCTCCTCGATCTCATGGAGCTCTTTATCCTTGGTCTCGGGGGCAGATAGACCTTCCCGAACACAATGCGACCAGCGAGAAAAGGCCATAGACCAAAAATATGCTATAGATGTTCATGACGGTGCTGATGCCGGGAAAGATCTTGACGTGGAGGAAGATCAGAGCGTAGCCGACGGATGAGATGAGGGCCGCCCATGATGCCGCGGTAGGCGAGCGGGTAGAGCTCTCGCCGATCATGATCCAGGGAGTTGGAGGGTCCCGAACATGCTGAAGCTGATGTTGATGAGCAGGCACATCTCCGGGAACCACGGGACCAGCCGAGCTGTCGCGTCGTCACTCGCGATGTTCCCGTAGGCGAACAGACTCAGCATCGAGAAGAACATCCCGAAACTGGAGAGGATCACCAATCGCTTCCGGCTGATCACCTGTAATGTAAAACAACAAAATAAACTTTAGTTTTGTCCAGCACATAAACTGTCTTAAGGGTACGTCCATGGGCGGGAGTAGGGGCTTTTTTGCCCCCCCCCCTCTTTAGAAAATGTATAGTTACCCTAATGCAACATTTAATGTACTACAAGCAAAGCGTTTTAAGCCGGCTCTCCGCTAGAGACATTAGGGGTTGTCCCTATCGGCTGCCCTCCCGCATTGTTTTGCGCTCATTTTGACTAGAGTGCCTTCAATATTAAAGTAAGCAATGTGAGTGGCTCAAGAGTTAGATCTAATGCGTAGAAATACTATTGTCGTTTGTTTTTATTTGTGGGACTGTGTGAACTGTGTCCATGACGGCGATCATTTTTTTAGTTTTAAGTGTATTTATAAAACCAAAAGGACTTACCCGTATCAAAATGTATGTTTTTTCCCGTAAATTTTTTTTAGCGAGGGGTACAAAAATGTTCAAATACCTTACGTAGATTGTTAAGCAAGTGGTGAATTCAAGACTTTCCCGCCTCGATCATCTTGTATTCTGAGGTATTTTCCGTAAGAGATAACTCTTTTCTTTACTTCGGTGAAATTTTGCAACAGCCCCACAGCATATAAGTCGCAACATTTCTCCATTTAAACCTTTGGAAATGTATCGATTCTCGGAAGGGCAATGTGCTCCGACAATAATCGATCATTTACACAGGTTGCAAGGGAGGAAAACCCAGAGTTGCCAAACTGCTGGGTCCACCTCTGCCCTCACGCAACCTTCATTTCTGGGGGAGCTTAGTTTAGTTTGATAGCGTAGACGGCCTTACGAGACCTTATCCAGATATCACGAGAAAATCCTCAAGCGTATACTTCCAGCGATGGATAAGCGAGTGCGAATGAACTTCAATCTGCAATGCGTTCGTTCTCTGCGACAGTTCAATGCATCTTCAAGTCGCCCGGTTTTCGCAACTTATTTTGAGGGGAACTCTGCAATGCGTCAAACTTTGAAGTGTATTTTCAACATTTGGAGCACTTTGAAACAGTATTCAAATCAATTTGTACCAATTTTTCCCCCTCTGTTGGATTTTTTTGGAAGAGAGTCAGTCATTTTCTTCGACGGATTGACCTGTTTGAGTATTAAGTATTTTAAATCTTACTCACACGATATGAATTTCCATCCACTAAAATAATCCAAAAGAGTGATTATAAAACGAAGATTGTCGTCTTCCTGTCAATCTTACTCAAGCTCCTTTAATTTGTTCAAAATAAAAAAGTCACGCATTTTTCTGTGAAGTAAATTATTATCAAATTCTACATCCGCAGGTACCACATGGATCAGTTGTTTTCGCGAGAGAACAAGTCCATTCCTTGATGAGTCTTAGATAGCATGTCATTTTATGCAACTCAAGGCTCATGCAAAAATGGACTGGTTCCTTTTTGAAAACAGCTGATTCATATTTCTTCGTCGACGATAGTTAGGTTTCTAAATGGTGACGAAAGTTTCATTGGCCATACTTCCAGCTTTTCAAATAAACGGACTTAACTTTTGTAATTCGATCAACAGGTTGTCGAACTGGTTAACTTTTCCTGCGCCTGCATCTTACTTTTCTCGTCGCGGATCAATTGATTACCAACTCCTGATTCAGCTTTCGATGTATATTCGGATTTACGAGAAAGGTTGTAAATCTGCCTTTCCTTTAGAATCTTCTACCTAAGTGAAAACATTAAATAGCTAAGATTAGACTGGAGGAGACTGGAGGATATCTCCCGCGAGGAGTGCGATCGTAAAATAACAACCTTTCTTCACGTGCAATTTTATGAGATTGAAAAAGTCATATGCCTCCTAATTAGCTGTGGAGTGCTCTATCATTGGCTGTTGACAACATTTTTGACAACTGATGAGCTGTAAATGCTACGGTGCACCGCAAACAAATTTATGAAACACCCGTTTTTGTGCAATACTGGTCAGGGCCGGATTTACCTACTTGCCGCCCATGGGCCGTCTGTATTTTGCCGCCCCCTTCTCATTCGTTCTGAAACCTTAATAAAAACCATCATGTGAACGTGCCGGAGGAGGCGGGTTGCATAAGACACGTTTACTCGTGTTGGACACATTTTTTGCAACAAAATGTGCATAACATAAATGTGGTTTAATAATTTTAACTTCCGCTGCCGCGCCGCGCTGACGGCACTGTATTTGGCGCAATGCGTGAAGTATTCATGCACTCTTGTAGGCGCCATGCGTTTCCCGCCGACCGCTGCGGACCGCACTGTGTTTGACGCAATGCGTGAAGTATTCATGCACTCTTGTAGGCGCCATGCGTTTCCCGCCGACCGCTGCTGACCGCACTGTGTTTGACGCAATGCGTGAAGTATTCATGCAGTCTTGTAGGCGCTGATATGTGTAACGCGCCGACCGCCGCGCCGAGGGCTTTTCCTTTCAATCTCAAGTCCTCGTCATCATTTCACTCTGCGCCGCGCCGTTCCAGGCCAAAGTGGGTGCTTGGTTTCTCTCTTAACTCGACTAATTAAAGGTGCTGCCTCTTGTATCGCCGAAAGACGACGAAATTAGAAATTACTATACTTTCAGGAAATGAGAGATTTTGTTGCCTTTTCTCGTTTGCAATTTTTTTCTGAATCCGATTTTTTATACCTACGTTTAAAAAAACGTCAAAATTTAAATGACATTTATTGGATGAAAAGTAGGGAAAGAGGCACACTTTCGTAATTTATAGCCATGATAACGTCACTTTCCAGCCAAAGTATTACAAGCGCCATGCGACGTTTAAAAATGTCCGCTGCCATTTTATTTTTTACAGAGAAATTGTTGGTTAAATTTGTTTAAAAATTTCACTGCATTTTTTTGTGCTGCCGATAAAATTCAGCAAAATTTTCAAACAAATTTAACCAACAGTTTCTCTATATAAAAATAAAATGGCGGCGGAAATTTTTAAACGTCGCATGGCGCTTGTCATACTTTGGCCGGAAGGTGGCGATATTATCCCCTTTAAGGTATCCGTTTGTCTCTGTTCGAAGCGTGTCGTAAATTTGGCAACGTTTCTGGGCTGAGCACGGCCTGAGAGTCTTCAATATTGCGGGCGCAACGCGTAAATCATACCAAGTGCAAATTGACACGGGAAATCCGAGTAAACGTTCGAGGGCGGTGCGGGCAAAAAAGCCGGGGCGAAATTAAATAACGGAGAAAAACGACAAGTAAGATACTGTAAATGAATAAAATATTCATTGGCGCGGAGCCAAGACAGAAGAGGAGTACGATGTACGGTGTGCGGGAAACGCAAAAAACGAGAAGAATACAGCATGTCCTTGGCCGAATAAAAGTCTCTCTTTGGCAGCCGGTCCCGCACTGCCAACAAGCATGAATGCTCCGTGATACATTTAGTCATCGGAATTTCGTCCCCGTAGGAGGTGAAAGTTCCCAGAACTTTCCTCACTCGGCTAAGGTATCGCACTCGCGTTTGAATATGGAGGATGCGGGTTGTTCTTCTCAAACTGCTGCCAAATTTCGGACAGGCACTTTCGCATCTTTCTGAACACGATCTCCTTTCGCCTCTACATTAAATTTGTGACCGAGTCAATCAAAATGCACTTTAATTTAAAAACTCAGGTTGTGCGACACAGAGAAAAAACCACTTTTGGAATAAAAACTTTCGATTTTCATATTTTGATGTTGAACACTTTGCATATCGATTATTGGGTCAAAGTTTCAAGCCATAATTTTCACTACTTATCACGTTTAAAGCGTTCGAAACGAATTTTTCCTATCACTGGCAATAGCGCTGGAAAACTTCAACAATTGCTTTCTCGAATTACCCGTTTTTTGTCCTGGAACTTTTGATTGCTCCCAAAGGGACAGCTCTTAAGAATTTTTGAGTGTCCCATGCAACAAATGATCCAGAATTAAACCTTCTAAGTCGCGGTATAGCTATTTCATTTATTCTCTTTTGTAAAAACACATTAAGTCACACTCCGTCACATTTGCTTTTAATTTGTTCCTTTTTAAATTCCTTGAAGGACTTTACTTTGGGTCATCTGATCAATAGACATATCAAGCTACTTTACCAAATTCAAAACTGAAGGGATCTCTGCCAAACAGAACTATAGACGAGTGGGAAAGATGGGGTGTGCTCGTGGCGAGCTGCCTAAGTAAAAATGTTGAAGTGCGGGCGTGATTCCCTTTGGAGAAATGGAAAAACGCGCGGGATTTTACATTCTGTCATACGGAACTATGTGCCAACTCAAAGCGGCACTCATGAGCCATGGGCATGGACAAAAGCGTTGAGTACAGGGTTCATGAGTTAATGACTCCCGACCGTCGTTCCGCGTCTCGGTCGTCGCCGCTGACGTCACTGGCGCTTTTTAATTCCCATTCATTCATACGACCCTCGACTAACGAGCACACCCCTCCTTTCTCACGTGTCTCTGGTTCCGTTTGGCAGAAATACGTCCAACTGTCAATCTTCTAAAATCAGAGAGCGTTTTTATATTTTAATCATTAGGAATTACAATTTCCTCACTGTAACCTGAGACATCCCAACGTTGGATTGTATAGCTCAAGGATGCAACCCAGAGTTTCCATCTCAAAGCACCTTAAATAAGTGCTTGAATTACTCTTCAAAATCCCCTCAACTATTCTGCCGTGATAAGGAAGAACGCCGTATGAACGTTCGAGAGTTGCAAAATTTCCGTAGATAAAATGTTTATTTTTGAGTAAAGATATGCATATTTTTCTCTGAAATTTTCAGGAACTTTAGGTGAAATTGCGAACAAAATTATCTGAGAAACTGAAAGGAAAAATATTCAGAAGTTTTCCAGGAAATCCGTGTTTTATGAAAGGAAAATTTGGCAACGCCTGAATGTTTATACGGCGTTCTTCCTTTAGCACTGCTGTATTCCCTCCTCTCCTCAACGCTCAGATCTATTCTTCAGTTCGTCATCCTACTGCGGGGCGCCTCGCATAAAATATTGTGACTGAAATAATCCCAGAAACCATTAAATTCCATCACTCATTAAAGCATGTCAATGACTCCCGCACCGTCTCGAGCTAAGATTATCTTGGACCAGTTATGCCAGATCGTTCGCGATCCCTCGCTGAATGCGATTCGCGGGGATTTTTTTGCCTCCAGATTTGCCAAGCCTGCATGTTCCACCGTCGCCGAGGCTATACATGTTTTGCGAAGTTACACTGCTCGAGATGGAGGGGTTTCGCGAAACGCAGACAACACTCGGGTCTATTACAGGGAGATGACGCCACCCGACATGCAGCCACAACTTGGATTATTAATTCGATACTTGTAAACTGTCCCGGCGAACAATGGCGGGCATCGCAGGATTAGTATCAATTGCAAGAAATACTAAGCCAAGCTTTACGACTCTGTAAACATCCGCTAATTCCGGGTAACTTCCTTGACTCATCTTTTGGAGACAGCTCCCGAATTGGGTCGATACAATCTGACGTTAACCTACATTATTGACTGTGAATCGCGAAAAGCTCTTTGCCAAGTTTTCCCGGCGAAATTCAAAATGTGATTTCCGTATCTAATATTCACCCGTATTTGTAGTGGTATCGTACAGAGATGTCGTATGGGGATGCAGTATTTATAATCCGTACACTGTTCAGGCCGGGGAATTAAATATTTGTAAAGAGTCTTCTGCAAAAACGGCCAAATCCCGCGTAGCCTTGATTGCTTTCATTTTTTAGTATGATGTTCTTCCATGATAAAGAGCCCTATTTCTGGAAAATTCAAGTCCCAAAAAAATGTTGCCCGTAATGGCAGCGTTGCCAAGTTGCCTCTTTTTCCCTTCACTTCCTCTACCTCACTCTTAATTTTTACTGGTTGTGAACTTTCAAATTGAATCAGTGCGAACGAAAACACACCAACTCGGAAAAATGAAAATAATCAAGACACACACAAAACTGCACAGTAGGTGAAGAAGTTAGTTTAAGAAAAAGATTTTTGCGAAAGATAAACACTTATGGACTCTTTAAACGTCAAAGTTGGAACAGATGCGCTAACTTCAATGACCTTTATGTAAATTAACTGTCTTCAATGGATATTGAGAATTTTCGAGATACCTAGTTGGTGTATTTTTGTTCTCACTGATTCAATTGTGCTCCTAAAAAGTTAACTTTTTTAACACTCATGTTATGTACCTTTTTCTCTGGATCAAATCAAGATATTTTTAATTATTTAATCAGACTTCTGATTCTCAATTACACAAACACACTGAAATTTTTTCATAATTTTGTACGATTGACGTTTTAAAGGTTGTCAAGGTCGAAAAAATATTCATATTTTCTAGAAAAATTTAAAAAAATTGTCAACATTTGAAATTTCAGAATTTTTAATAGAGCATTGTGTGTTAGAGAATAGAGGTTGTCAAAGTCGAAAAAAATCATATTTTCCTTAAAAAAAATTTAAAAAAAAACTGTAAAAATTTGAAATTTCAGAATTTTGAAAACTGGTCCACCTAATGTAAAATGCTATTACCTATACAAAACTAAATAAAGCCCGGTCAAATATCCTCAATGGTTCTGGAGAAAAAGATGAATAAAGTGGCGAAGATTTACATGCTTCAGCACAGGACAGTGGAATCCCCTTACAGCGAAAACTTCCGGTATGAACGGCGGAAGCATGGAGTTTACAGAAACAAACATGACCCGGAAGACAGTTTTTACAATGGAGCGGGACTTGGTGGGTGGACCCGGGATTGGAAGCCTGCACCGGGAGCCTGGGGAGCTGGGGCACGGGCAATGATGCTATCAATCCGGTCTAATCCCCTCGGTAACAATATGACAGGGACTCGAGCCCGCGCAGCTCCTCGCAAATCTTGTGATCGGAGCAGCTCAAGAGCAGCTCGTCGCGACGCATCAACCTCGACGTGCAAACGATCCAACAATCTCTAGACGAGGACAAGGAATCCCATCCATCCCTTTTCCTTTCGATGGTGAAACCCCCAAACCGCCTATCTCCCTTTGCGACGTTGCAGACTTACCGTCATACTTTGTTTTTTAGACGAAAAACTACCCATCGTTAATTCTTTAAAACTGCCGTGATGTCTCTCTCCTGAAGAAAACTCTGTGGAAACTCCACGGAATGATATTGATTTGTTCTCTTTCAAAAAAATAAAATGGGAGCGGAGATTTTTGAGCACTGCAAACGAGTTAGTGACGTATTTCTATCAAACGGAACTATGTGAATTATGACGTGAGCCCTGTTATGAACATATTCTTATTGGTCTCAGGACTCATGTCTTAATGCACATAGTTCCGTTTGCAGAAATACGTCCACATGTGGTTTGGTACTGTCACCGTTGACATCTTCCGGAATTCCGAATCAATATTACTTAGCGTCATCCTTTCCCAATTTTTTCTCAAATTGAATGCAAAAAAATCATAGTCCAAGTTCAAGTTATTCAAACATTTCGATGGTGAAACTACCAGACCACGTATTTCGTTTTGCGACGGTGCAGTCTTCCTTTCATACCTACTTTATATTTTAAATGGAAAACTACTTATTGTCAATTCTTGAAAACTTCCGTAATTTTTTCTCTCCACGTGATGAAAACTCTGTGAAATCTTCAAAGAATGATATTGATTTTCTCTGCTTCAAAAAAAAAAAAAAAAAAAAAAAAAAAAAAAAAAAAAAAAAATGAAAGCGGATTTTTTGAAACACCGCAAACGAGATACGTGGTCTGGTAGTTTCTGCGTCGACTTGTATTCCCCAGAGCTCGCACCGCACTGGTAAGGTAAAATAACAGGGTTTTGTGTAAAGACATTGTGGAAAATTTTAGGGTGAAATTCTGCATTGAAGTCTATGTAACGCCCAAAAATCTCCGGTGAGATGAATACGGAGCAGAATTTATTCTATTCACGGAGTGACTTCCACTGTTACGGAGTGGAATCCAATCTTTTTGCGGAGTGTCATGCGCTTTTATGGTGCTAATTTCACTTCACATTCGTATCACTCCGGGTTTGGAGGCTCTATATAGACTCTACCACCGAATTTTACTCCTCAATTTTTAAAAGCGTTAGAAACATAGAACACAAAGTAACCAAAACGCGCGACAGATATTTTTGGGTTAATCTTTCTGTCGGTTATATTAACCAAATCTTTGGGTTACATTGACCAAATTTTTGGATTGAAAAATTACAACCTCGCTGAAAATCAGGCACGAACCGCCAGAATCGTAATGCGCTAACCACTCGCAAGTCGCAATATCTACGTGACATCGAGAGAAACAAAAGCATATCAGTTCAGCAGACACTTTCTTTATGCTGGGATACCTTGGACAGTTTAGATATCTAAAATTTGATGTGACAATATACTTCACTCGGACGACCGTTTTTTATTGGCTTGACGAATATTTTATGTTTACTCGTGATTTATATGTACTCAGTGGTCGAGAGTTTGACGAACAGAGCTCTGCCCTAGAAAAAGAAGAGTATCCCTGGTAAAAATTTGCGATAGGAGCTGCGTTTCAAAATACCATAGGAGTTCTTATAGCCGACTAAAGAAGGCTATTGAAAATCATATAGCTGGCTGTAGAAAGCGGAGCAAATCATACAGCCGGGCTATACGAAGCTATAAAAAAGTATACAGTCGGGCTATAGTTCCTATCGCCGGGCTTTACACTTTATCGCCATTGGCTATAAAAGGCTATAAGAAATTGTGTAGAAATTCGTGTGCTTTGGAAATCATTCAGTTTGATACGGAACTACCTTTATATTTACAAAACACACATTAATATTTTCCTTTAAAACATATTTTTTTCATCAATTAAAATGAGAATAGTCCATACAGAGTGTGCAAACATTTCAAAATAATGAGTTGAAAAACGCTGACTCCGCGAGATTAAATATTAGAGCCTAACACAAAGCGGAGCGGCGACGCACTGGCGCCTGCAAACCTAACAGGGATACTTCACGCATTGAGCAATGCGTGAAGTATCCATGTTAGGTTTGTAGGCGCCAATGCGCGTTTCGCGCTCTCTGCCCGCCCGCCGCGCCGCAGCGTGCCACGGCGTCTGAAGCAACTATTTCACACCAGAGGTATTGCACAGTATCATAAGAAATTGAAGGCTCTCCAACATATTAAGAATGACAGGCATCCTTCAAAAGTACGGAGCTTTCCTCGCAAAATAAATCAAGATACCACGGCACAAAAAGAGAGCGGTAGTCCAAAAACTAACTAAGTCCTAGTATCCGTATTTAGTAACGTTTAGCATAAACTTTATCGTCTGGCTGTTGCTTAGTCGCCATCGGCTATAAAAGGCTATAAGAAATTGTACAGCCGGCTACAGAAGCTATTGGAAATCTTACAGCCGGCTTTAGGTCTATAGTATTTTGGAACACACATTCTACTGCCAATTTTTACCAGGGATGTGACTAAATGAATCCCAAAGTATCGGAATGCAGCGTACCTATCAGAATTCTGAAGATAAGACGTTGCCTCTCGACACAACGGCGTAACTTCACTTTGCAATAAACCCTGTCGTCTATAAAACCCAATGCTTTCCTTGGCTCATCTCAAAGTATAGTTACGCCTTTATGTCGGCCGTGGGCCGAAGACATTCATCTCCGTCTGCTTTGAGTCATCTTTTGGATCCACTGTGCGTCACTGTCGCGTCGTCGCGCCAAGATTTTCATCAAGCCCCCGATGTCTGTCCCTTATCTCTCCAATCTTAGCGCCCTCGCATCCCCCTTCCAACTCTAAGGGGGGCTCAGAGCTCCCCCTCTTTTCTCGGCGATGTTCGCAAATGATACAGGTCGATGCACCACTCAAGACGGTCAAGATGCATCCGAGTTTTCCTCGTCGAACGTTTGTCAAATGTCTCCAAGAAAACTTCATACTCTGATTTTAATTACACTTTAACAGTCTCGCACAATTACAACATCTATATAGAGAGAGTATTACCGGGTAAAAATAACAGATCATAATGATGATCAAATGGATTGCATTTTGCTAAAAGGAACCGGGAGCATTCCAATGTTGCTAGAATTGTGCAACTCACATTCGTTGCAGTAAAATTACTGAAAACACGCAACCAATTAAAGAGCCTTATGCAAAAACGGCCAAATCCCCCGTAGCTCCGATTGCTTCCATTTTTTAGTATGCTATTTTACCATAACAAAGGGCCCCGTTTCTGATAATTTCAAGTCCAAAAAAAAATTTCCCGCGCTTTGGCGGCGTTGCCAAGTTGCAACCTTAAAAATTCGATAACTTTTGAACCAATTGAGTTATTGATCTGCGGTTTGCGCTAAAATTCTTTAAAAATTATGAACTTTTGTTTTATGTATGGTTTTTGGATAGAACGTAACATTAAACTTATGATTCACCTCTTTTTTTGGATTTTTGATCCGTCGAATTTTACGTGTTCGTAAATACCCAAAAAAGCCATTTTTTGATTTTAAAAAAAATATGTCCAATCGATTTCTCGTCTGATTCCGCATCTATCGATGTGTCATACTTGGCGGGGAAACGATTGGTATAGAAGTTATGACCATTTTTATACGCGGGTTTCGACGCGCCGTACCCATTACGCACCGTTACAGCCGTCCTGGGCTCCTCGCCGCGTGGCCTATAGCGACTGGTTCATCGACTTTACTCAACTTTTTAGTTTTAACTGACTTACTCAAGAGATAATTTGTAATAATAAAGTTTTTGTGCCCAGTGATTTGTTGTTCTAACCCATAGTTAATAGCCAGTTCTAAGTGTCAGAGACCATCCAGGCAAACGAATAATGTAGAATAAGTAGAAAATGACTGAGATAAGTAGTGACTGTTCGAAGCTGTGACGGAAAGAGAACTGATATTTGGGCTACATTTTGCAATAAGGAACTAGAATTATCGGCTCATTTAAGAAACAACGTATGTGCCATTAGTTTCTTTATGCAAATAAGTGCTTTTACGGATAGGTCAGAAATTATGGTACCTCATGCCAGAATGACGTTTATTTAGCGAGGGATATTAGAAGCATACCTGCGGGGTTATTAGGAAGTATTAATTACCTTTGGATCGATTAGAAATCTGGGATTAGATAGACAAAAGTTAGTTCGCAGTGCAGATAGTGCAAATAATGTCGTCAGGAATAGACCTCTATTTCGAAAAAATGATAATGTAATTACATAAATCTATTCTTGAACGAAACTTATAGTCTCTGTGAAGCTCTTTAAAATGATGGATATCGATGAAGATTATTAGCGTAACTTGAAATGGATATTTATACGTATTAATTGAGAACGACAATATTCAAAAGTAGGGAAAACGTAACATTACAATCTTCCTTTTCATCGCAACGGAATCAGTGGCGTGGCATGAATTGCGATATATCGATTGTTATGCCATTTAAACCTACGTAAAAGGATCGATAAACAGGGTGTTCGCAGCGAAAACCTTAATAATCGATTCTTTACCATAGGTTTAGATGGCATAACAATCGATAAATCGCAATTCACGCCACGCCACTGTGAGGTTCGGTATACTCCGTTTTCCGCGAGAGATGAGGATTTTGTATGATACCACTATTTTAACGCCAGTGCGCGCGGCTGGTATCGCGCTCAAATTGAAGGCGCACAATCGTGAGAAGAGAACAAAAGTGAGGGCGGATACAGCTTTAAAGTGAAGTATTCAGCTGCCGCTTCTTGTTTTCTGCGTTTAATTGTGTGATTCAAATTTGACCCTTTTGATCAAACAATTACTTGTTTGCGATTGAAGTGCAATCAGTGTTCGAAACTCACTTTTGAGTTTCAGGAGCCATGGGGCGCATCAAGCCCGATTTTTAGGCGCCATTGAAGATTTTTTAGGGGCCAAATTGACTTTTTGCCTATATTTTACGCATATTTATTTAGTTAGACGCAAGATGTTTTCGTAACAGAACTAGTAAGTAGCTGTAACTTGGGTAAGACAAAAGCACTAAGAATGAAATTGTGAAGAATAGAAATAGAGTTTTTTTTAGTGTATTTTCCGAAGGAAATACACTATTGCATTCTCCCATGATGTCGAATCCAGACCTGAGACATTGTGAAGAGCACCGATCACGGGTCGTAGATCACGAAAATATATGCCATTCAAATTCATGTGTATATATATGTATGTATTTCTGCCTTTTTAAGATTTTTCGATTTTTGAGTAGTTATATTTTTCTTACGTTGAAAGATATTTTGACCAATTTTTTTTGCATTTTGTAGAGACTCATTAGAACTACTATTCTGCGAAAAAAAAGAAGTCCAATTGGAATTACCTAACCTTTTTTGCAAGTCACATCTCCCAGTTTAGAGCAAAAACTGTTGCAAGTTGCTTCTTATTTCAGTGCACGCATGGTGATTCCGTGACAATTTTGAGAACAGAGAAAAAACTACGTTGTTTTGAACGCACAATAAAGTTCTGCGTTGATTAATTTTTCCCCATTATCATCACATTATAGACGCTCTTGTTTCTGGAACATTCTGGAACAGTTCATTTAGAAATTTCCTCTCTTTTTCGCCCCTCCCCAAAGGGTTTTGGGTTAAGTATTTTTCTTTTGTTTGGAACTTTTACGGACTTTTACCCCTCCCTTCCCCCAAAAAATACATCCTCACAGCGTTCTTTTCGTTTCTTATTGTTTACACAATTTAATCCTTTTTCATTGTTTTGTAGTCTCGAAGTTTCTCGAAGAACAGAACAGGGATTTTCAAATCCTGTTTACAATAAAGAGGTCCCTCCACCTCAATGGAACAAAAGGGATGCATTTTTGTCCTTTTGTTCCGTAAAATTCGGGTTTCCCGCCACAGGACAACGAGGAAATAGTTTCTAAATTACATCCTAATTGCAGGAGGGGTCAGCAGAGGGGGGTGGGAATTTTGGAGGTGGCTACAGACCAACCGAGCTTACAAAAGGGAGACCCCTTCCCTAAAGTTCAATCAGTGTGAGTTTAGAAAGCGAAGAAGTTCCATGGGTGAACAGGTCAGAGGGTCAGTGGTTCAGTGGTCAGGCTTAGTTGTTTAGTGGTTCAGTGGTTCAGTGTTCAGTGTTCAGTGCTTCATGCTTCAGTGCTTCAGTGCTCAGTGCTTCAGTGCTTCAGTGTTTCAGTGTTTCAGTGTTTCAGTGTTTCAGTGTTTCAGTGTTTCAGTGGTAGTGATTTAGTGGTACACTGCAGTCAGCAACCGGAATTCCAACATTTGTAGTAACTCAATTTGGATTAAGCTCCTAATATGTAAGTGAACCTTATAGCTTACTCATACCTTCTATTTTTATACACTTGAAATTTTGATAGTTTTAATTTTAAATTTTTTATTTTTCAAATTTTTATTTTTCCAATTTAAACATTTCAAATTTAAATTTTTAATTTACAAATTTCAAATTTTGAATTTTCAAATTTTTAATTTTTATTTTTCAAAGTTAAATAAAGCAGTCATTTTTCAAATTGAAATTTTTTCGCTTATAAATTATAAATTTTAGGTATATTCTATAGTATTTTATCATTACTACGGCCGTACCAGGTTTAAATTTTTATTAATCATCGTTTTAGGTACTCGTATTCTCAGAAAAAAGATAAAGGAAAAAAGAAGGTAAATAAATAAAAAAGGAAAAAGGAAAGTAATAATATTTTATTCCAATTCATTCGAATTCTATGGATCAACAGTATATTAAGGTGATTCGATGGACGCCATATTTTGTGTCAGAACGGCATGCGATATATCGCATCAATTAGTTCCATTTTTTTAGGTACTTGTCATTTTTCTCCAATTTTGAGATCGCAATTCTGTTGTCAGGAGACTAAAGTACTCACTTACCAATTTTAACAAAGAAATTCAACGTAATAAAGGCGTGGTTTTTTTTTAGAGAGAAAATATCGCATTCGAAAGCAGTTTCGATATCAGTATCGAATGCGATGTTTTCTCTCAAAAAAAACCACGCCTTTATTACGTTGAATTTCTTTGTTAAAATTGGTAAGTGAGTGCTTTAGTCTCCTGACGACAGAATTGCAATCTCAAAATATAGAAAAATGACGAGTAGCTGAAAAAATGGAACCAATTGATGCGATAAATCGCATGCCGTTCTGACACAAAATATGGCGTTCATCGAATCACCTTCATTGTTTTCCTGCAATTTGCACAGATCTACACAACCAAAAAAACCCTTAGATTGTGAAAACTTTCTTGAATTCTTGAGTAATTTTCAGCGCTTATTCTGAAAAAATAAACGAGAATCAACCCTCAAAATCGCAGATTTTTTAATAGAAGTGAACATTCGTTTGGTTAAAGTTTAAAAGTAATCAATCAAAGTATTTATTAATTGGACTGCATTTTGCAATATGGAACTATAAATTCTAGCCCGGTTTAAAAACAACGTATGTGCCATTAGTGTGCACTATGCACATAAGTGTTTTTTCAGATGAGCCAGAATTTATAGGTCCAAATTGCAAAATGTAGTCGAATTGTCCAATCGCTCTCATGCTTTTTGACTTATATTATTGCTATTTTTCTTTTAGGTCATTTTTTTGCATTCTTGAATCTTGAGTAATTTTTAGCGCCTAGTCAAAAAAATAAACGAAATCAAAATCCCAGAATTTTTAGAAGAAGGTCATATTTGCTAGGTTAAAATTGATTAATAATCAATTCAATTATTCATTAATTTCCCAATTATTTTCATGCTTTTAGACTTTTAATAATTCTTTTTTTTTATTTTTGTTTGTTTCAGGTCATTATTTTGCATCCAGAATCGCATCAAAATACATTGATTAAATAAAAAATGCGCAACTACACCTCCACGTTTGAAAATCTCCGATGGTGTTCCACTTTCAGAAAAGAAAAGTAACCGAGGAATCTCCCTCAAATTCTCCGTAAATATTATAGAATGAGTGAAAAACTCATATTAATGAAAAACTGCTGATTAGTTCTGGTTGAAAATAATAAAACAAGAGCAGAGATTTGCGACGTCACAGTCAAAGATAAGTATTTTCAACCTTCAGCTATCGATATTCGAACTCTCGTTAAAGTTTTAGTAAAAAAAAAATTGCGCACAGGCTATAATTTTAATTTACATTAGATCTTTAGCAGCTCTGCTTCCTTCATTTTTCTATTTTTCCAGATCGGCAAAACAGTAATGAAGTTTCCGGCATTTTGCTTTTTGAATGAAATCAACTTATTTTATGGGACTAAATTTTTATTTTTCCTCTTCAAAGGCTTCATGCTAATTTTTCTTTCTCCTTTCTCGTGTATTTATCTCTTCTAAATTGACAAGAGACAGGGTCAGAGCACAAGCTACTTTCAGCATACTGATCGCGGATAAAATTGCTTTACAGAATTGGTAGTTTTTCTCAAACATCATATTACTTTTTCTCTCCGTGTTTTTTTCAAATCTTTATCATGTTTTTTCTTTATCTATTTCTTTTTACATCGATAAGAAACGAACACAGTGAAAGTTGTTTCATCTTCTTTCATTTTTCTTTTTTTTCTTTTATATATTCTAAATACCTCAAACTAATTTTCCATTTTTTCTTCTTCTTTCAGATTGGCAAGAAACGGGTGCAGTGAAAGCAGTTCATACCTAATTTTATTTTGCTCTCTTCATTTTATTTCGTAACTACCTCTTATTAATTTCTCTTTCTTTATTTATTCTTTCTTCCATCTTTCATTAGCGTCTCCTCTGAAGACCCAGATACACCTGCGAATTAGAAGCGCTTGTTGAAAGTGAAACACCAATAGGAAAGGAAGATTTTGATAGCTAGACGTCGAGCGATTGAAATCCCGGTTTCCTATTGATGTTTCACTTTTAACAAGCGCTTCTAACTTGCAAGTGTATCTGCCACTTTACACCATTTGCAGTTGAAGTACATATTGTAATTGGACGTATTTCTGTCAAACGGAACTATGTGCCTTAAGACATGAGCCCTGAGACCCATAAAAATACATGCATAACAGGGCTCACGTCATAATGCACATAGTTCCGTTTAACAGAAATACATCCGATTGAAACTACTAATTCTTTTTCCCTCACAAAAGCACTTATCTGCAAACTGCTAATATTTCTGAAATAAGACAAATTATCAATTCCTCTACTGTACAGCATGGTCCAATTTAGACGTATCATAAAGTCACATTTTGATCATTGAATCGCTCATTAATGATGTTTGATATTTTAAGTATTTAAAATCAGAACAATTATAATTGGACTGCATTTTGCAATTTGGAACTATAAATTCTAGCTTATCTGAAAAAACACTTACGTGCATAGGGAAACTAATGGCACATACGTTCTTTTTAAACCGGGCCAGACTTTATAGTTCCAAATTGCAAAATGCAGTCCAATTATGCTGCGTTCAAAAAGCCACTTGAAATGACTAATTATTTGCTCACAGAATAAATAGCTCAGGAGAACAAATAGCGTAAAAACAATTGCACTAAGGTGATTCGATGGACGCCATATTATGTGTCAGAGCAACATGCGATATCGCATCGACTGGTTCCATTTTTTCAGCTACCCATTATTTTTCTCGAAGTTTGAGATCGCAATAATGTTGTGAGGAGACTGAGGAATTCACTTAACAATTTTGACAAACAAATTTTACTTAATAAAGCCGTGGTTTTTTTAGAGGAAAAATATCGCACTCGATACTGATATCGAAACTGCACTCGAGTGCGATATTTTCTCTCTAAAAAAACCACGCCTTTATTACGTTGAATTTGTTTGTCAAAATTGGTGAGGGAATTCTTCAGTCTCCTGACAACAGAATTGCGATCTCAAAATTCGAGAAAAATGACGAGTGGCTGAAAAAATGGAACTAATCGATGCGACACAAAATATGGCGTCCATCGAATCACCTTAAGTTCCAAATATTTGCACGGAATGAATTTAGCATTAGAAAAGAGGAGGTATGAGTTTTGACAAATATATTAAGCAAAAATCAAAACTAATTTGTTATAAAAGTTTTTATTTTCAAGTTAGGTTTAGGTTAAGAACTAATCATTCCTTTTTTTTTCTTCTTAGTCTGTTTCAGGTCGGAAAGAAACGAAGAGGATGGATGCTCCGCATGTTGAGTCATTGAGGACGGAAGTAGTGCCCTCCTAAATGTGTATTATTTCCATATAATTTAGAAAGTAGTAATTACTAGTATGATTGAAATTTTATCCAATCAATTTTTAATTAATTTCATTCATAAAATCCATAAAAATAATTATATTTTAAACGTGTCGTATCCTTAAGATGATTCAACGGACGCAATTTTTTGTGCCAGAACGACGTGCGATATATCGAATCGATTCGTTCTGAAATTTCAGCTACCTGTCATTTTTTTCGAATTTTGAGATCGTTCTTCTGTTGTCATGAGTCTGAAGAATTCATATTCCAAATTTGACAAACAAATTCAACGTAATAAAGGCGTGGTTTTTTTAGAGGAAAAATATGGCATTCGATACTGACATCGAAACTGCACTCGAATGCGATATTTTTCCTCTAAAAATACCGCGCCTTTGTGAAGTTGAATTTCTTTGCGAAATTTGGTACATGAATTCTTCAGTCTCATGAAAAGAGAAGTGCGATTTTAAAATTCGCAAGAAATGACGAGTAGCTGAAATTATGAAATGAATCGATGCTATATATCGCACGTCGCTCTGACACAAAAAATGGCGTCCGTCGAATCACCTTAACTTGAATGCCCTCAGCTGTTTAAAGGGATATAAGAAGTATTTGCTATTCCTTCCAGTTCTGCGCATGGTTCTCATTTAATTCAGTCAAATAATATTGCATTTAACTGGGAGAAATTAAACTGCATTACGCAAAAATAAATTATCTTTTTCGGTTCACCGTAGAAAAAACACGAGTTTCATTTTTCCAACATAAGTAGGTGAATTTTGAAGAGCCAAGAATATTAATTCCTTTTTGCGTAATGCAGTTCAATTACTACAACTGAATGCAAACTTGTAATTGGATTACACTTTGTAATAAGGAACCATTATTTCTTGCCAATTTTAGAAATAACACACATGCCATTGGTTTCCCTATTCAGATATGTGCTTTTATGAGAGCTAGAGATAGTGGTTTCTCATTGCAAAATGTGATCCAATGATGTTGCAAGTCCAAAGAGAGTATGAAACTGCAATTCAAATTAAAATTTGGAAAAATAACGTTTGATTCATTATGGCATAATGCATCGACTAAAATCTTGGCGAGAGAGAACTGGACACATTTAGGCTAGAAGCAACTATGTTGCAGGCAAATCCTAAGCACATAGTTCCTTTTAGCATACATGGGTCCAACTAATTTAATTGCTGATAACAAGAAAACTTCTAATTATAATGAGGGGTTTAATAGAGAATTCTAAAAGCCAGTTTTGTCACCCATTGCAAACCATACTAATAACTCTCGATTTATCTTGTTTGTTCCAGAAGATGCGGCAGAAGAAGCGGGGGTTTTGGGGGAGGGCTCGCTGAGGGGGGAGATTCCCGGGGAACGGGGGGTTCGTGGGGTTGGGAAGAACCGCGAGACGAGGATTCCCAAGGGGGGGAGGATTCCCGGGGAAAGGGGGGCTCGTGGGGTTGGGGGCGGAATCGCGGAGTAGGGTTTCCCAAAGGGGGTTCCCGGGGAGAGGGGGGACTCCGTTGGGTTTATGTAGGATCGCGGAGCAGGGTTTCCAAGGGGGGAGGGGCCGCGGAGTAGGATCACGGGGGGAGGACTAGGGTTTTTTTTTTTTTTTTTTTTTTCTCCGCGACTGGCTTGCTGAGATCCTCCGGGGCGTTACGTCCCGGGGTCTGCCGTCGCCGGCAGGGGCGCCCGCCGGGACCCCGTGGGTCCGTTGGGTGCCCCTGCCCCCGACCCCCCGCGAGGGGGGTCACTTTGCCCCCCCGCAAGGGGGGGCTTTTTGACCCCCCTCGCGGGGGGTCGGGGGTGGGGGCGCCCAGCGGACCCTTATGGGGTCCCGGCGGGCGCCCCTGCCGGCGACGGCGGCTCCGGGGCGTTACGCCCCGGAGGATCTCAGCAAGCCACGAGTGGAAAAAAAAAAAAAAAAAAAAAAAAAGGGAGGAGGTGGGAAAGGAACCGGGACGCTGGAAGCCGGGGTTGGGGGAGGCCGCTGCTGGTGGACACCGTCGTACCGGGATCGTCGCATTTTTTTTTTTTTTTCCCCTTCTTTTCTTTCTTTTCTTTTTTTTATTCTCTGTTGCAGGTGCTGCTGCTGGGTGCCATCGTACCGGGATCGTCGCATTTTTTTTTTTTTTTTTTTTCCCTTCTTTTCTTTCTTTTCTTTTTTTTATTCTCTGTTTCAGGTGCTGCTGCTGGGTGCCATCGTACCGGGATCGTCGCATTTTTTTTTATTTTTTTTTCCTTCTTTTCTTTCTTTTCTTTTTTTTATTCTCTGTTCCAGGTGCTGCTGCTGCTGCTGCTGGATCTTCCCGCAACCGAAGGTAAGATACTGTTTTATTCCTCCTCCATAATCAGTTGCGGAGGGCGCTACTTTCGTCTTCTGCGGGCACAGCTGTTTTTAGGAGTATCAAAAACGGCATGGAGAAGTGACAGGTGGAGATGCATCGGCGTTGGTGAGTGTATTTTTTTGTTTCCTCTTCCCCTTTCCCTCTTCCTCTTTCCTCTCCCTTTTCCTCTTCCCTCTCCCTTTTCTTCTTCCCTTCCCCGTGGATTAGGGCTCTTGGCGACACCACGTTAAAAAAAACGCGCCGTAAGCTCTACCTCCAGGAGCAGCACCGTATCCTCTACCTGATCGGGCTTTCCTAAGGTGGTGTGGAAACGAGCTTGTCAAAATATGTTCCTCTATTCCTCCTCTGAGTAAGTAAAATCAAAACCTGAGAATCTTTTCATCAAGTGCTTTTTTATCTTTTTTATAGGGAGAGCATAAATTCAAAACCTGGCAAGTGCCCCCAGGTGTTGCTACGATTGAGCACCAGTTTCTATAAGGTCAAAGTTCATAGAACATTTCTTCACTAAAATTTAATGAAGGGAAGTATTCAGGTCCTTTTACGCTACGGAGCAAGATGCACAATTTTAGCAATACCGGATGACACTTTCCAGATTTTGAATTTCCACTCTTCACGTATCAATGGCTAAAGGCGAAAAAGTAAAACCTCAATTGTAACGCTTAAGGTGATTCGACGGTTGTCATTTTTTGTGTCAGAGCAACGTGCGATACATCGCATCAATTCGTTCCATAATTTCAGCTACTTGTCATTCGTTTCGAATTTTGAAATCGCACTTCTATTGTCATGAGACCAAAAAAAAAAAAAAAAAAAAAAAAAAAAAAAAAAAAAAAAATAAAAAAAGAAATTGTCATGGACTAAGTCATGCTAATTTCACAAAGGAATTCAATGTACTAAAGGCGTGGGTTTTTTAGAGGAAAAATATCGCATTCGACTGCACTTTCGATATTAGTATCGAATGCTATATTTTTCTTAGTCTCCTTAGAATTCTTTAGCCTCATAATGACGACAGCAGTGCGATCTCAAAATTCAAAAAAAATGATAAGTACCTTAAATTATGAAACGAATTGATGCGATATATCTTTCGTTGCTCTGGTAAAAAATAGCAACCGTCGAATCACCTTAAAAAACGTCCGACTCGATCTTAATCAAAGGAAACTAATTGAAATGTTTCATTGCAATTGGCTTTGATTTATTTAGAGAAAGCTATGAAAATATACAGAGAATTTCAACAGGATCTAATGGTTGGTTATCCTTGAAAACATTAAAAAACATTGAAGACTTTTTCCGATTTTTATCAATGCGTAACCGTCAATAGAAAGCGAAACATTAGTCGACGAAAACAAAATGTTTAGTGGAGCAATTTCTGTAGAGTTCCGTTGAATAATCAAAAATGGAGAATCCCACACATAATTTGATTGAAAAATGAGAATCCCGCATATAATTTGAAGACATCTAAGAGCACTTTACAAAGGTAATTTTTGTCTTGAATTTATAGTGTATTGGGAGTAAAGATACACTTTGTTTCGATGACAGTCTATATTTGCAAGGGGAAACAAGTTGCACAATCTTGGCAACATTGGAATGCTCTTGGTTCCTTCTTGCAAAATTCAATCCAAATGATCTTCAGAGGCGCAGAAAGCTCTTCAATGACCATAACGGCAGAGTTGCCGTATTGTATTACGGTCTGTTTTTGTTCCTTTACATGTTTAGTCGTGTGTATCAGAATAAGGAAGTTTCCATGTACCGAAAACAGCGACGAGCTATGTAACAACCCGGCAACACTGTCGGTATAATTATTAAACATTCGTCCTTACCTCTGAGGCTCAATTGGATCGTGTTTAGCAGAAAGGAGCCAAGCCACATCTGTCATAACTATGGGAAATTTAAAATTTCACAAGAGAACGTTTGTGTGGCTTCATTTAAAAATTTTAAGGAACTTGCTTCGTATTGTGTAGAAACTTCATTAAAATTTGCACACAAATCCGCACAACTTTTTTCATGTAAAAAATTATTTTCCCGTTAAATTTTCACTCAAAAATCACAAACCTACGGCAAAGAGCCCCTTACACTATCCTTCGTAGCAATTTGAACGAAAGGGCCCAGGGCCCTCCTTGAGGTGAGAATTTTTCCGAGGAGTGACTATGAATACGGCCATGAGTCAATGAACTTGCGAGAAGCAAAGCTTAGCGCGACATGGCATGCTTTCGCGACTGCCAACTTCTTGTCCAAACCGCTCACTCGCCGCCTCTCCACGGAGACTGTCTTGGTGGAGCGTCCGAAAAAAGTCTTTCTGAGTAAACGCTGGTCGGTAGCAAAAATATCCCAACGCCCGTAAACACTGCAATCTTGAGAGACCCAAGCTAAATCCGGCCCCTTTCCCGCCTGCTTCGCGGAAACCGCACTTAAATCGTCGCCCCTCCGACCTAGGGGCGTATCTAACTATCCTCGTGAGCCTTGTTTTACGCATAAATCCATGCTTTTTGGAGCTTATACGGGAATCCATATACGCCCTCGCGCTAAAAAAGCGACGAAATGTGTCGTCGCTCAATCGAATCACGAATTCTCTCCGATCGCCTACACCATGGAAGTGGCTTTCAAATAAACCTAACTTTCATGACACTCGTCAATGAGTTTTGCCACGAAGTTCGCGCGACGATCCGGTATATTTCGCATTCTTAATGCATTTCATTGTGATCTGCTCGATGGTTATGAAGGAGACCGCAGGAAAGAGGGAGAAAATGAGGCTTCGAAAATACTGAAAGCAGTATTCTTTGCACGTATCCCACTTCAAAATTAAAGGTATAGGTAAAAATTCCACCTGAGGAATCTTTTCAGGGGTATAAAACTCAGCACAAAAAGTCAAAATGTGCTTGCACTTATTTTAAAGAGCAAAGTTGAATGCGCATTCAGGGAAAAACCTATCTGGAACACTCAAAATTATCCTAATATCGAACGTGAGGTGATTGTAACGCATTGACAGTTCGCCTTCAATTTTCGGTGTAGGCAAGACGAGCTCTTTCGTAATCGAATAGTTGTATCGCCGTGAAATGGCACGCTTACTTCCATCATGCATCCCCCCCCCCCACACACACACACGCGCGCGTGCGAGAAAGTGACTTTGAAACTTATTTATCTGAGCTGAAAATTCTAATGCTAGGTAATTTTGCCAAACAGATGAATTGCCGAGGGGTGAATTGTAAGCTGACGTGCGAGTATGGCCTTCCAAAATTGGCAAAAATTAGCAATTAATAAATAAAATATGATTGGAAATGTAAATATTGGGAGCACTAGATGAAGACATATCGACGGTGTAAGTCGGCAATCACATAACTCGGTTTGCGACGTCGCAGACTTCCTGTCATACTGTATTTCTTAAACGGAAAACTACTCTACGGCCATTCTTTAAAACTGCCGTGATTTTTCTTCTCTGTGCAAAGAATATTCTCCAAAAACTTCAAGGAATGACGTCAATTTGTTCTACCTTAATAAAATAACATAGAGGCGGAGATTTTCAGACACTGCAAACGAGTTGCTTTCAGGACTTTATGTCCACCTACCTTTCGTCCATTAAATAAATGTCCACCGCCATTTATGTCCACTAAAAGTCAAGTACATACATACATACAAGTCGCTTTACAGCACTTCCTCGCGCTCTACGACTCCTAACCTCCACTGCTCTCGGTCAAACCACAAATCTTGGGGGATTGAGCACCTTAACATTTCCGCTTCAATCCCCTCCCTCCAACCTTTCTTTGGGCGCCCTCTGCGCCTAAGTCCAGTCTTTATTAAGTCCACATGATTTGATGTCCAACCATGAATATGTCCAAAATTGTGGACATGTTATGTCCACATTTTTTTCTTCTCATTTAAATGACAGGAACCACCTCAAAAATAAATGCATACTACTACTATCTGCATTCTTAAAAATATTTCACTCATAAATCAAGTCATGAAAAAAAAACAGACTCTAAGAGCAGATAAAAACATATGTTCATGTGCACCGTGTACACTGTGCGGATATGATAAGATGAAAACCAAATCGGGAGCCTAAGAAACGCTCCAATGCCAAATTAAACATTTTTCAGGAACAGATGCAGTCAAAATTAAAAGTCCTCTTTAACTAAATTTTTCGTGCGCCTTCAATCTTGTAGGATACTGTGCAACGCCTCTGACGCGAAATAGTTGCTTAAAGCGTTGCGGCGCGGTAGGCAACCAGTGTGACACGCGCATAGGCGCCTACGAACCTAACGGGATACTTCACGCGTTGCGCAATGCGCGAAGTATCCAGTTAGGTTTGTAGGCGCCAGCGCGCGTTCTGCGCTGCTAACACGCCGCTCCGCTCTGTGTTAGGCTCTAATATTTAAACTCGTGGAGTCAGCGTTTTTCAACTTATGATTTTGAAATGTTTGCACTCTCTGCATTGATTATTCCCTTTTACACTTATGAAAAAGAAATATGTACTACCGGAGAATATAATGTGTTTTTTGTTAATATAATAGTGGTACCGTATCAAATTTAATGATTTCCAAAGCATTCAAATGTATTCTTTTATGTTCTGGGCTTTCATTTTGGGCATCAATTTCATTTAAAAAAAAGAATGTACATTTAAGGCATATTTTATATCAGAAATTTCAAGGATAGAAATGAAACCAAGTATTTACCAAAAACGATTTGAAAAGATGAATCAAAAGAAGAAATTAACATTTCATGATTTTATGATCATTCACATTTTATGAGTTACGATAACAACATCTCATTCTCTCTTAATTTTCTCATTTCGACATTGTCAATATAATTTTACACACGGACTAAAATATGACGCTTGAATTTGATTTTAGTGGACTTTACATTTGTGGACTTAACTTAGTGGACTTTAGAACTGTGGACGAAAAGTCTGTGGACGTAAAAGTGGACATGAAGTCCGTGTACCAACGAGTTATGTGATTGCCGACTTACACCGTCGATATGTGTATTTCAGGAATGATTACAGTTAAAAAGAAATGCGGCGAAAAATTGGATGCTGAGGACGATAATTGGTAATTAAAATTTCATAAATTTTGAAGAAAGATGAAAATAAAAAGGAAAAAATACTTAAGCACCAAATGAAAAAAGTAAATAAAAGTAAAATGACAAAAAAATTTGAAATCCAGTTAACATGCAGTTACGTGAAGCTGAGCCTGAAACCCCTTCCTTTCTTGACACGCTCGATCACCAAATTATGAATACCCACCCACCCTCTGGAGCGTTACCTGATTTATGGAAAGCCCATAAATACTTAACAGAAGTTTTGAAAGTCTCTGAAGTAACTGCAGATCGTCATTATTCACTGCGACCATGCTACTTTATGGATCATTCCTCACATACAAACGGGAAACCATCCTCATTTTGGCATCCCTGTAGACTTTGTCGGCTGCCAAATTTTATAAAAAACTTGAAAATCCCGTGTGGCGCTTAGTTCTCTGGGAAAACGCAGGGAATTCCTTACAATTTGACAGCCCCGCGTTCGGCGAGGCGCGCGAGTTTTAAATTTGTACCAAGGTCGACCCTGGAGTTGAGAACTTCATATTCACGGGGTGCCTCGGATTGGGTCTCAGCCTCGGAGCACATCTGTTGAAGATAGGCTTGAGTAGGTCAGCTATCGCCGTGGCCTAATTGGCGCCGCACTCTGACCCCTTTCTGCTGGGGGCGATTTGATGCATAACCCGCCATTAATTTGATGCACAATTTGACACATCCAGGGCTGAAGGCACGCTGCATGCCTCCGACATTATTCTCTCGCATCATTGATCCCAGCACGTTCATTCCCGGCAAATTAGTCGCCGTAATGAGATTCGGGCATTACTCACTGTGGTTTCGAATGAACCTTTGGAGTAAACGTTAGTATAAACAAATACGAGGCGCCGACCATTTATCTTACATTTTATTGTGATTTTTGTCGGTTTCCAACTCCCGATGTACAGTAACAGGCGCGAAAATTGTTCCTCAAAATTTGATCGGAATAGGACGGATTTAATAGAAATCAGATGCCTAACTTCAGGACCGCGTTAAGTAGAAAGGAACCAAACCACATCAGCGACTGCCCAATTTAACTGGGCAATTCAATTTTTTTACATGAAAACGGTCGTGCAGATTTTTATGCAAATTCCAGTGAATTTTCTGCATATCACAAAGCAAATTCCTTAAAATTTTCAAAGAAATCCGTACAAACGTTCTCTTTTAAAGCATTTAATTGCCGAGTCAAATTGGGCAATGGCTGATGTGGCTTGGTTCCTTTCTGCTAAATGCGGTCCATCTGTATTTCACTTTGCTTAATTTTTTCTCATATCTTATTTTTGTAAATAGAGAACCAAACTACTTGAGAAGTCCTTAAACTCTCTTTGAATTCACCCTAGATCAATGGAGAGGCGTGAATGATTTATTATCGATATTTCCCCACATGAAGATGTGAAAAAGAATCGATTTTTAAGGTGTTCGTTGCCAGCACTCTGTTTATCGATCCTTTCCTATAGGTTTAAATGGCAGATCAATCGATATATCGCAAATCACACCACGATTCTGCGGGGCGATTATTGAAATTGATGGACAAAGCTATAGACAAAGAAGACATAGGGAGTATGGAGCGATCTTATTGGTTGACATGGTTGGTTCTTATAGACTAAGGAAGAAAATTATGGACTAACTGTCGGGTCTTTAGTGGGTTGCCGTTAGTTAGTCCATTACCTACCTCCTATGTCCATTGCCACCACCTGCTTCCACCAATAGGATCCCTCCGAATCCCTTTTGTCGTCTTTGTCTATAGCTTTGTCTATCAATTTCAATAATCGCCCCGCTGCCCTGATTACACGTTTCAGTGATACTGTGATACATAGCTCTCTGTTTAAAAAATGAAACATGAAAGAGCATGATCAAGCGTCTGATGTAGTCAGGCTGATTTTGGTTCGGTTTATGAGATAAACGTCTGTTTGAAACGAATTCATGGACATGGGCGGTTTAATGAAAAAAATTGAATTAAATATCAAATCGCATCATCGGCTCTAAGGGCTGAGCCAATCAGGAATAGACCCCGTGGAGTCCATACTCGAACTATGAAAAGTCCTCAAAGGGCAACAGCGCCCATATTAAATTCGTATTGGCTGTTGAGCTATACGCGATGAGTTATGCGCTCAACAAGTTCATCTAACATTGACTTATTTACCAAACGATTTTCAAGGGTTGTGCGGTGGTGCTGCACAAGCCAGAGTCTCCACTTTTCGCGAGCCGGCTGGTTGAAGTTCTCTTTCTGTCTCCGCCCACACACCCATGCGTGGATAAAAAGGAACCACATTCATCCCAGTATTCTCATTATTTGGCAACATTGCTGGGACAGTTTAAGAGTCGCGGCTCGCTTTGCAGCGGTGTCAAATACTGCACAGATTTTCGATAAATAATTAATAAAAGTGAGTTTGAAAATGTTTGATGAACATATCCATAATATGCTACGTGAAATTTCAATCAGGAAGCATGTATGGTGGTGCTGAATTTCGGACCCTGTCTTGTGGTTCATTGACTCAAAACCTTTGCAAAAGTCAGCAAAAGACAATTTCCTAACAAATTTGAGATGTAAGGCGTAGGATTGAAAGGAACTTTTTGAAAAAACATTATTCAACACAAAGGTCTTGTTATGACCCGTAGAAAACGCTCATCTGCAGACCGGCGGTTTATCCCTGAGACATTATGTGCACTGTTAGCGTTAATAGTGCCTTTATGAGCCGTTCATAAAATACGTAACGCTTAAAATCGGTTTTTTTTTGCAGCCCCTCCCTTATAACGCACTCAGAACAAGGAACTGCACCCCGTAAAGACATTAAGAAACGCTCTGTTCGAGTTCTCTCTCATATTTGGCGTCTTTATACTGAAACGAACGGTACGCAGATTAATTAAATCAAAAGAAACTGTGAAGCATGCAAACCCTACGCACACAGTTCATTTTCATTAGATGTATATTCACATTCTTCCGTTTAGCATAAGCAATAAGCATGTCCAATGTGTGTTTCGTAATGCACTTTTGATGACTAATCGCTACCTCATTAAGTTAGCTTAAGCTAAGCTTAAGCTTAAGTTAAGCTACGCTTCATTTTAAATTTTCGAAAAACGTCTTACGTACCGTACTTGTGCACTCATTTTTCCCCTAGCAACATACCCCGAAAGGCAACTCTCTACTCCCGCTCAACGGGCTGATCATTGAAATTGATAAAAAAGAGAGATAGATAAAGAAGCTAAGGAGATAACAAGGAGCGATCCTATTGGTGGAAGCGTGTGGTCACCATGGACAAAGGTGTTAAGTAATGAATTTACCAACGGAAACCGACGAGAGACCCCAAAGTTAGTCCATCATTTTCCCCATAGTCTACAGTAACCACCCGTTTCAACCACTAGGATGGCTAAATTTTCCTTTTATCATCTTTGTCTACTGCTTTGCTCAAAAATGCCGATAAGCAGCCCGCTGTGTGCTAAAATCTTGTGATTTCTTTTCCCAATGCAAAGCAACGGGCTGTGATAAGGACCCTATGTGAATCCTGCTCATTCCTGCCGGGTGATTGTTGAAATCGATAGACAAAGTAATAGACAAGAAGACATTGGGAGTATGGAGCGATCCTATTATTTAAAGTGGGTGGTTCCTATAGACTAAGAGAGAAAATGATGGACTGAGAATAGGGTTTCTCGTGGGTTGCCGTTAGTTAGTCTATTTCCTACCGCCTTTGTCCACCGTCCGCCTTGCAACCACCCGCTTCCACCAATAGGACCCCTCCATAGCCTCTTATCTTCTTCGTCCGTAGTTTGTCTATCAATTTCAATAAACAGCTCGCAGGAGCAGTTATTTCCGAGCAAACAGAGAGAGCAGTAAGGATGAAGGATCGGACGATATTGCTCTAAAACAGAGAGACCGAACTAGCTCCCAAACTGTCCGAGCAATGAAACCACCCACTGAAAAAAACGGGTTATATGACATACCGTCCGTTCTGGGCTCAGAGGCCAAAAGTTCCTGTTGCTGGAGCCGTAATTTCTACTACCCCGGATGCCACAGCCGGATCTTTCAGCTCCTGAACCCGGAACACGGACGGTATATGTATATAACTACGTAACTACGGCATCCACGGCCGAAGTTTTTTTTCAGTGCCCATTTTAACCACTCGATCCATTTTTATCTTCTTTGTCTATTACTCTGTCCATCAATTCCAATGATCAACCCGCAGACCGCTCTCCCTCTCGATCGTCACGTGTTTCGGCTAAGAAAGCGTCTCGCACAATTTGGCAACTATACGTAAATTATCTCTATTTCTTTTTTGTAACTAATTTCTATCTTTTGTCTCATATTAATTACTATAAGAACTTATATTATGTAAATTGTTGAATAAAGTTAGAAGGGGAATGTCCCGGATAAAAAAAAAAAAAAAAAAAAAAAAAAAAAAAAAAAAAAACAATTTGGCAAGGGAGGATCTCGGGAGCCGGGGGAGGGCAAAGTGTGCCACAAACGGCCGAAGCCGAGTAAACTATATTTATATTTGTGTTATTTCAGCTTAACTCACCGAGGATTGGCAGTCTGTCAAACGCAGATTTGGAACCATTTATATGGGGCATTTAGAATGCGAGCAATGTCGCGGCGCTCGCCCCGGCGCAAGGCGCGGCCGCACTCGAGAGAAACGCGAACTAGAGCTCAAAAGCCCGCACGCACGAGGCATCGGCACCCTCGCCAGACGCACATTCCACACGCGCAGCGTCGCGCCACTCGCCTCCCGGCATAACCTCACTTTCCGCCTCGGAGCGGGGGCCTGTCAACCTGTTTCACGGCTTCCGCACCAGCATTCTTCACTCTTCCCCGGACTTTTCGCCGTCGTCGAAAGGCGTGAGGCCCGTATTCCGCGTATCCAACGTGAAAGAGCGCACATCAAAACCACAGAACCTCGGCACTTCCAAAGTTCCCAAATATTGAGGCTTGCTAACAACTTTCACTGCGTTACTGAAAAATTTAAAAAAAAACTACTTAAAGGAGTGGAATGGGGGGGAGGGGGTCACATGTCCGGGTCTAAGAGGTCTCATCTGTACTTTGGTCTGAAATGGAAGCAAACCAACCAGAGGGAGCTTAGTTGATTTGAGATTGAGGCTTGGTGACAACTTTCACTGCGTTACTGAAAAAATTAAAAAAAAAAAACTACTTAAAGGAGAGACATGGAGGGGGGAAGGGGACACATGTCCGGTTCTAGGAGGTCTCATCTGTACTTTGGTCTGAAATAGAAGCAAACCAACTAGAGGAAGCTTAGTTGATTTGAGTATTGAGGCTTGGTAACAAGTTTCACTGCGTTACTGAAAAATTCAAAATACTACTTAAAAGGGAGGAATGGGGGCGCATTTCCGGTTTTAAGAGGTCTCAACTATACTCTGGTCTGAAATAGAAGCAAACCAACCGGAGGAAGCTTAAGTTGATTTGCTGCTTTGTAAATCTCCGAAGGGTTAATCCTCGGACGGTATGTGGGAACAAAGCCAATTTTGTGAGTGAGCGGCACGGTACAGCTAAGATTGATGCTCTTCAGAGAGGAAGATAGGTATAATTATGAAACTAAGTACTATTTGAGCAAATTCCTGTTCGGTCTCGGTATGATCGTTGTTTAGTGAAAAGCAAAGGATTGATTTTTTCAGAGAAAAACATTGAAGAGAACTGTGTTATTGATTAAATAATGGGATCTGGGTACAAAAATGTAAAACTTAAAGAGAGAAAAGTGAATTCTAAAAAAAGGAGCTGGGCATTTGGAATAGCTCGAAATTTACATGAAAAACTTAGGGAGTCGCGGAAAATTTCTTAAATTGTCATATGTTGGTGAGAAAATCTCGGAAAATAATCATATCAGTTCGAAACTCTCACCACCAAAAGAGATAGTGGCCGAAAATTTTTCAAAATTTACAAATTGAACTTCCAAATGGTTTGTCAAGGGCTAATCTCTTTTCGCATCAATTCGAGGGTTTCCTCCAGGGCAAACGAATGGTTGGAAAAGATAATTCAAGTAATCAAAAGCTAGAATCGTTCGAATATTTAATAGTTATCACTAGTCTCCAGCAGCATGTCACCAAAGATAGAATTTCAGGCTTTTGTAATAAAAAATTACAAAAAAAAAAAAAAAAAAAAATTGAGTATTTCAAGGGAAATTATGCAAAGAGTGAGAGGAGGGTTATGGGGGAGGGGGGGGGGGGCTCAAGGAAGCGAAGACTAACCGTAGAGGAACCAAAACGATTAATATACGGGCATAAAAATTTCAAAACACAGCGGACCACTTTGTTGGCAGTGGACGCGTTGCGGGGCGAAATCTTATCCTCACTCGCGCGATGAATCTCGGACGCGCGCGTATTTTGAGCGTGAGCGCGTCGACGGTCGTGCAGATTCGGCGTCGCTCTCGGGGGACGGATCCGCAGCCACTGAATCACATCCCGTCGCCGGGCGCCACCCCCCCCCCCCCCGCAACCCCCACCCCCCACCCCCGGGGCACTTTCGAATGGTGGGCGCATGTCCCGCGGAAAACGCTCAAAAATGATCTTTCATTTTTTCATTAAGGCGGGCGACTCCGGGCTCCGGACTCCGCGACGCTAAAAATATTTATTTACCTAATGCTCTTTTCGCCGGGTCCATCGCGTCGCGCCGCGCGTCGACCTTTTCCCATGATCCGTCGTTTCCCGGGTGAAAGAGCGTAACTACACTTCAATGTTGCTAAATTTCCTCCCGTAAGTTGAAGTTTTACTAAGAGAATACCGGGCATTTCCAGCGAAAAATTTCCTTGAAGGGCCGTTAAAGTATTACGTAACGCACTTTTTTCGATGTTTGATACCCTTCCCCTTGTAATGCACCCGTATCGCAGCCATACACCCCCCCTTCTTGAATCGCGCAACGGTAGCCGGACATCCCTTCTCCCAATTTTTCAAAAAAAAGGGCGGGATTTTTAATTTTTTGCAGGTTTTTCGCAAAGTCATTTTTCTCCGGTTTTGATTTTTCATGTAACGCTGGGCTTAACCTCCCCCCTCCCCCTCCCCCCTTGTAATGCACCGTAACGCTGGCTCAAATCCCCCCCTCCCATAAGTACGTTACGTAAAACTTGAACGGCCCCTAATTTTTTGTCCGATCTCATGCGAAAATCAGACTAATTTCGGACAAAAATTTCGCGAGTGCGTCCTTGCAAAAATTGAATTACGTAAGTCAATTTTACTACCTTGGAATGGAGTTACGCTCCTTCGTCCGGGGAAACGACAAATCTTTCCCGCATCGGCGTCGCGGCGCTAGGATTTGGATGAGCGGGAGTCCAGATGGTGAATTTTTCGCGTGGTTGCGAAGGGTTCCCAATCGCTTTTTGACTAAGCACGGGAAGATCACGCCGAGGAAAATCTTATCCGTTTCAACAAATAGTTCCATTTCCTTGGTCATTACTTGTCGCACAAGGGGAACGCCCGTTGCGTTGAGCTTAATGCAGAAAACGCAATTTTCTGGACACTATGCTTTTCTGGAAACTTCATCTAATACACCATTTAGCCCCCCCCCCCCATGCATCTCTTTTCCAAAAATCCATGGCTCCAGAATCCAGAATCCATAACCAGAATCACATCTTCTAAAATTTTTACGTACGGCGAATATGACCCTTTCGCACAAATGGCATCAATCTGATGTTTGAATAATGTCGTAATTAACTTAACATGTTTTTTATCCAACTTTTGCCGAAGTTGGGGTCGCAATCAGGGGAAAATCCCAAATGGATTTTTTTTACCCGCATTGAAAGAGGGGCTAGAATTAAAAATCGATCAAGGATCGTATTTGGTCGATCGTATACGTCACAAGTCGTATTTTGGTCTCGTTTTTAACTTTTCCTCTCGAATCTGAGCGACACCTTATCGGCAGCATAGAGCAGATCATTGTAAGATCACGTCTCGGGCCATCGCGCCTTCAATTTTGCAGATGCAACACGGACATCGATCAAGCACGAATAGTTGTATCCCTGCGCCGTCGTCAACGCGCGTCCTTTCCCTTGCCTCCCTTGCTTTCGGAGGAAACCCAGGGGGGCTAGAATGAAAAATCGATTATTGACAATGCTCCCCAATGTAATCAATAAGTTTCAATATGGAATAGCTTAGTGGCAAGAGGCGGTGAACAAGTATTAACATAAACTACAGACAGTATGAGCCTTAATGCATCTTCGTTTATATGCGTGGTCAAATTTTATCGAGCAGAATATTTTTGATATATATTGAAATAAAGCGCTCCAGAATACATAATGCCTCTGCTCCTGGAAAGCAGTGCAATTATGAGGAGATAAGACAAATTGGAAAATAGCTGTGTCTATATTAGTAAATGATGTAAGTCGCTCGAGTGGAATCATCTGAAATAAGCACCGGCACCTCTTTTATCGAAGAAGAAGAATTTAGAACCGAATAAACTGTTGAAAAATATTTGGCGAGGGCATATTAAATCCCTACTTACAGAAGAACACAAGTGCACATGTGGTCAAGTGCTCGGTATTATAGCCAAATCACCTGTTACAATTTGTCCCCACGGATAAAGTTTTTTTTCAGTAAAGTGCACGTGTGATGTTTTCGTACCTCGTCAATTCCCTGTCTAAAAGTAATTTCAGCAGTAAGATAAGATAACAAAAAAAATTAAAAACTCCAAAATTACTGCGAGAAACAAAGAGCAAAACAGTGCCCTGCAACTCTGCACTCGACGAAGTGAGCTCATACTTCTTCTATTATTTGTAACAGCAGTCAGTAAATTTCATCATACAGGGTTTTCTTCTCACATCCGTGAACCACAAGAAACGCTGTATTAATTATCGAATGTTGCCAAATATGCACTGATTGTAGTTTTTGCAAAAAATTATGAAATTCATTGGACGTGAATGTTATTGAATAACCCCTCTTTCCTCAAATGAAAAAAAATTAAAATTCAGACGGAGCCGTTCACTTAAAAATTGAGGGAACTATCTCTATCATAGACTCATGCTTCACGGAAGAAAAAGCACCTTAATGTAAAACGCCATGGAATAAATCGGATTACGAAAAAATTGCAACTTTTACGTCACCTCATTATTGTGTTGGAGTGTCTCATAATTCCTAACCTATCGTTAATCCTCCACTTGAAATCATACTGTCTGATGTCAAGAAGTTTTCCAAATGTACAAGCTCCAGTTTCACTTCCATTGTCAAGGATGCTGGTTCTCGCGTAACTGTGAAATGAGTTACTCCTCGCGCCTTAGTAAACGGCATTGATTATTTCGGTCAATCCCACGATGACGTCATCGGTGAGCGACGAGGAGACCGGTGGGAAAATATCAAGCAACGAGGAAACCAAGGATAAAACAGTGAGTGACACAGAAATCGGTGCAAAACCAGTGAACGATGAAGAATGTGGAGAGGAGGTATCCTGGCGGTGTTGGATTCGAACCGTAAGTTTATTTTCAAGAATTGATCGATTGTACGGGATGCGGCAAGTAAATTAGAACAACTGTCCAATAAATATTTAAACAACACTAGAAATAATTTAATTTGTTTTCCGTTTGTTTAAATGCCGATCGAGGGAGACATTACCCAAGTAGCAGTGAGCGCGATAAATAGCGATTTTATCGGTTAATTATCGCGATTATATCGGTGGCAATTTATCGCAATATTATCGAGTAATAAATTGCGATTTATGGCGATTAAATCGCTTTGCATCGCAATTTTTCGTTCAATAAAATCGCGATCAATTTTCGTCGATAAAATCGAAATTAAAGCGCCATATATCGCGATAAATTGCCGGGCGATAAAAGCGCGATTTTGTTGCAACAAGATCGAGGATAATCGCTCAGATGTTAATGGTCTTAGCGATTTTATCGCCGACAAAATCGCAACAAATCGCGATTTTCCCGTTGAAAAATGCTACTTGGGTATGGTAACATCGGTATGAAGGCTCCTTATGCGGAAGATTGGGTCATCTCAGATTTGTGATTTCGCAAATTGTTTAAGAAACTGTACATCAGTCAGTACGATTTCCAATAGTCTTCGTCTACTTAATTTCCACACCACTTCGCCTCTTCTTCTTTATATTCCATGTGTTTCCAGTCGTTTTTCCATTCTCTGCATCCATTCCCGCCATGAAATCTTGACAGCCCATTGGAATTTAACTTTTATGACTTTTGTCACAGTGATTCCATGACTTTTCGATATACTAAACACGAGTCAGTATAAAAAATATTACACACGATAATTCGCCTCTTCTTTTTTATATCCCATGTGTTTCTAGTCGTTTTTCCATTTTCTGCTTCCATCCCCGCCATGAAATCTTGACAGTCCATTAACTCTTGACCTTTGTCACGGTGAATCCATGACTTTTCGATACTGTGGACACGAGCTGGTATAAAAAATATTGCACACGACCCAACTTTCTGTGCATACAGCCTTTATGCACTAAACAAAATCTCTCCTCGTGGCACTTTTTTTTAAAACTTTTTATGAACTCATCTGCAGTGTGTATATGAAAACTAGAAATGGATGGCTGGGCCAAAAACATAACATTGAATCAGTATTGGATACGTTAATGGCGTGACCGAGAAGGAATGGTATGAAATGATCTACTGAATTGGTTCAACGGTACGCCGAATCATATCTACATTAATTTGACTTTATTATGCAATTCGGAACTACAATTTCTAATTTATCTATAGGAACACTCATGTGCATAGAGAAACTAATGGTAAGCACTATGTTTCTAAGCTGAGCTAGAAATGGTAGTTTCCAATTGCAAAATTGCCCTGTGCCACCAATGACAACAAAATAACAACCTGTAAAGCGTGCTATTTTTATTGACTGGGGGTTAATGTAAAGCCTGATGGTAACCTTTCATTTTTCTATTACCTGCTCTGACTAGGCCCGGGCTGGCCATAAAACCAGTCTGCCATTGGCAGATACGCCCTCTTGGCGTGCAAAAGACGTGCTTTCCTGAGAGATGGCAAAATAAGAAGAAGAAAAATTATGACCGAGAAAAATGCGGAAAATTCATAAATGAACGAGAGAAGAGAACGTAAGAGTAAAGAAACCTACATAATATGAACAATAGCAAGGGAAGCAAGGGAAAGGACGCGCGTTGACGACGGCGCAGAGATACAACTATTCGTGCTTGATGGATGTCCGTGTTGTATCTGAAAAATTGAAGGCGCGATGGCGCGAGGCGTGAACTTTCAACACTCCGCGCGCTAAGCTGCCGATAAAGTGTCGCTCAGATTCGGGAGAAAAAGTTAAGGACGAGGCCCTAATACGTCTTTCCTATTTACGGCTGTGTTGCTCACGTAGCTTCTGAGGCACCATTACAAATACAAATGAGACAAACGGAAACAAACAAAGTACGGAGAAATAGCAAGAGAAAGAAGGCGCGTTGATGACGGCGCAAAGATACAACTATTCATGCTTGATGGATGTCCGTGTTGCATGTGTAAAATTGAAGGCGCAATGGCGATAACGCGAGGCTTGAACGCGCAGTGCTGCCAGTCCAACCCTGATTCTGACAATGAACATTCACATTTTTTCTGGATGTGTTCATTGTCAGAAATCACTCATGAGGTGTCTAATTCTTCAAAATTCTTGAAAATACAAAAACTCTATTCTAGAAGGAAATTCGGAGTGACAAAATATTTTGAGACCCTTAAAACTCCCTCTAACTGACTGCATCTCGGTAATTTGTTATATTTTTGGACATGTAAAATGGTGCAAAGTGCTTAGCCGCTTCCATCTTGATGAGACCTCTTCATCGCTGAGTTCTCCTACTTGTTTTTGTGCTTTGTGATTGTTTAAGCAGCTGCAATAAATATAAATATTTTTTTAATATACCGTGCATCATTTGTGGAGAAAGATTCATATCCAGCTTTGGTCCACTAAACCTTATCAGCGAGCGACTGGACCGATTTTCTTTAATCCCGCCTTTACGTATGCTTGCTTCTGAAACTTGGATGCTGCGCCTGTGGTGAGTGTACCAAACATTTTAAGGTTAAAGTAACTTTAAAAGTCGAGAATTTTACATGAGGTTAGAGTAAAGGAAGTTGTATAATATGCATCGAAATTTGAAAAAAACACGTATCGGGCTCCGATTACAGTATTTAGATTGCATGTGTCATCGATAGTTCTTGTTAAAATTTTTGACTTGAAGATATTCACAAAAACAAAAATGATGAAAGGAAGACGTCGTACAGTGAAACGAATCTTACGAAGAATTCGGACATAGAAATTTCCCTAAAACTGCAAATTTTGATGCTTATACACATTGTAATTAGGCATGCTTTGTGAAGGGAAGTTACCGAGAGAAACTGATGAAATACCTTTTTGAACCTCTACGTTTCGAATTAACGAAAATTTAAGCTTCTGAAGTTTCCACATCATGTCCGATCTCTTCAACTGACTCAATCCACCCGTCAATCCGTGCATCGCCCTACTTTGCTTACCCCAACTCTGCAGTGCTAAGAAAAAACGCCGTATGAACCATAAGACATTGTCAAATTTCCTTTCGTAAAACACGAATTTCCTGGTAAACTTGTGGATATTTTCCCCCAAAATTTTCAGACGATTTTGTACGCAATTTAATATAAAATGTCGAACATTTCAAAGAAAAATGTGCGTGAATGTCGTCAAAATGCATGTTTTATCTAGGGAAATTTGGCAACTCTTACATGTTCATACGGCGTTCTTCCTTAGCACGGCAGAACTATACTGCAATATACTAAAGTAAAGCAAAAATCCCGTTCGAGGATACTCAACAGTAACCTCAAGGCAAGAGACACTCATAAATTCAATAACTGCTAACTAGCAAAATTTCGGGCAGTTTGAAAAGAAAGCTTGTTTACGTGGCTTCCTTTGCTGAAAAATGATCAGCATGATATTCGCCAGTTTTTATTCGTTTAAAAATTGTGTAAAGTAACGTCTGCGTTTAGAGGGAATCCGAGAAAAATCGGAGGTATTTTGCCTATGGGGGTATCCAGTTAATCACACTTTGCGAATGACTTCACCATGTAAGTCGCTTGATTACAATTTGATTTTTTCTGACGAGGCTTATTTTTTCCAGTTATTTGCTGCGAGTGGTGCGATGATGGTATTCGTGTTTACAGGCGTGACTGAAGCACAATCAGCCGTAATGTTGCCGCAGTTGAAAAAACCTGATAGTTACATTCGCGTTGGTCCAGACGAAGAAACATGGATAGGTACGTAAAAATTGAATCAGAAAAATGAATACAATTGGATATGATAAACAAGTTATTGAGACGTGTGAATGATGTACATAATGGTGATTAGAAACAAAGAGTTAATACTAAAAATAGAGAAGTGCGTGAAATACATGGTACACATACGACACACGGCGCCCTGTGGTGTCATACATTTCTATTGTCAATTTTTCAGAGAGAACGGAGGTAGAAAATTTCGGCTTACGATGTAAGTCTTCAAACTTAATGTTGAACAACAGGAGCAGATGAAATCCCATCAAATTATAGAAGTCCCTCCAAGAAATGAATTGGATAAGGGACTGCTCTTAATGAGCCACTAGAATTCTTTCCCACATTTTCTTTCCCTCTATTCTTTCAGTTTATTTTCTATTCACTCTCTGTTTATGGCGATATTTAATTCACTCATTGACTACAGAAAAAAAGGAAATAAAATCTTTGCGTCAGAAACTCATGCATGTAATCGTCAATGATAATTCTCTGTCACTCAAAATAATATATGTAAACCAAACTTCCTTAAACTTCCTAGCATTGTATTTCATCTTCCAAAACAAAAGAGTAAAAGAATAGATTGATAATTTATAATAACTTGTACAAAAAAGATAGGTAAGCACAGTTGCGTGATCGCCCAGCAGCCTCTTCACGCAATGTTTCATGACGATCAACTCGACGCAAATTGGGTCGCAACTAACGAATACAACTATTCGTACTCAGGGGATGTCCGTGTTGCATACACGAACATTTGAAGGCGCTCTGGCTTTCCTCTCTCTTAGAGTGAGATGGACGTCAGCCGCCGCACAGTAGATAGAGTCAACTTGATATGTCGGTCATGAAATATTTGACTAAAACTGCAAATTTTGATGTTTATTTTGTCACATTTTAAAATTGCAGGGGGGCTTATTGAAGAAAATTCCAAGCGGAAACCAAACCACTTCAATATCCTCAAAATGTTGTATAAATGGAGTTTTTAACTTTTAAAGTTTCCAAATTTTGACCGACCTCTTCTATTGACTCGATCCACCGTGCGCCGCTCATTCACAACTCGAAGTCTCCGACGCAAAGGAGGAGTAACGTTTTGGGCCTTTTCCGGCCCCACCTGGATTTTGCTAAATGTTTCATATTTTCAAAGTACTAGTCTTAGGTAGACTCTGTGCCAAATATTAGACCGAACGGAGCCCATGCAAGGGCGCAGCAGCGCCTCAAACCCAAAATCCTGGAATCGAAAAACAATTATTTTCGTCGACTTTTTCGACTGTGATCACTCTTCCAGCACATGATTCTTATGTATTTTTTTGCGTACTTTTCGTTTCTGGCCTTTTTAAAGGCCTCCGATAAATTTTAAGGGGCCTTATGGCCCATTGTTGCCATTTTTGGCCCATTTTTAGGGATTTTTTCCATTTAACACATTCAAAACTCAATTTAATCCAAAAACTGTGTACATTTTTGAAAAGTACGTAAAAAAATGATTAAAAAACGTTCAGTAAAATTTTTTCCTACGTTGCCAAATTTCCGAGAAAATTGGTCCCAAAGTGTCAAAAACGGCAAAAAATCGATAAATCGCCGCGTCTAAGGTTCAAGAAAGTGGAGTACATTTTTCATACTGTACCAGATAACAGCTCTTATCCATCCATACAACATACTAAAATATCATAGTTGTACCTGGATTCCCACGATGTGAAAATTGACCGAGATGTCGATTTTAGCGGCCTTTTTATACTTGAAGGCAGCTCTTTTGAATGTTTTTCGACCTTAGTCACCCTCTATGGGTGTGTACTATATGTATTTCTCTACGTACTTTTCATATCTGGCCATAAAAATGGCTTCCTGTGAATTTTAAAAGGCCTAACGGTCCATTGTTGCCAATTTTCACCAATTTTTAGGGGTTTTTTCAAGTTTACGTATGTGAAACTTAATTTAATCTAGAAACCGTGTACAATTTCGGAAATAACGTAAAAAAATACATAAAATGTGATTTGTAACTTTTCCCTACGTTGCCAAATTTTCGAGAAAAATCGTCCTGAAGCGCCAAAAACGCCAAAAATTGGATGAATCATCACGTCGAAGGTTCCAGGAAGTGAATTATGACATTCATGCAGATCGTGGGACACTTTCTCCACGCATTTTCTGTTGTTCGGTACATTTGGCCTGTAGCAAGCATCTTGAGAACCAAGGATTATCTCGAGGTTACAGGAATAAAGAGGTGAACTGGAGTGAAGGATAAAGTAAAAGCACCTTGAGGGCCCGTTTTGTCACGTTCATCTGCGCCATTACATGTTCCTTGAGATGCATTGCAATTTTCTATTTTCGATGCGTTATTTGTAGTGAAAGAAAACTTGACATTCACTTCCTGGAACCTTCGACGTGATGATTCATCCAATTTTTGGCGTTTTTGGCGCTTCAGGACGATTTTTCTCGAAAATTTGGCAACGTAGGGAAAAGTTACAAATCACATTTTATGTATTTTTTTACGTTCTTTCCGAAATCGTACACGGTTTCTAGATTAAATTAAGTTTCACATACGTAAACTTGAAAAAACCCCTAAAAATTGGTGAAAATTGGCAACAATGGACCGTTAGGCCTTTTAAAATTCACAGGAAGCCATTTTTATGGCCAGATATGAAAAGTACGTAGAGAAATACATATAGTACACACCCATAGAGGGTGACTAAGGTCGAAAAACATTCAAAAGAGCTGCCTTCAAGTATAAAAAGGCCGCTAAAATCGACATCTCGGTCAATTTTCACATCGTGGGAATCCAGGTACAACTATGATATTTTAGTATGTTGTATGGATGGATAAGAGCTGTTATCTGGTACAGTATGAAAAATGTACTCCACTTTCTTGAACCTTAGACGCGGCGATTTATCGATTTTTTGCCGTTTTTGACACTTTGGGACCAATTTTCTCGGAAATTTGGCAACGTAGGAAAAAATTTTACTGAACGTTTTTTAATCATTTTTTTACGTACTTTTCAAAAATGTACACAGTTTTTGGATTAAATTGAGTTTTGAATGTGTTAAATGGAAAAAATCCCTAAAAATGGGCCAAAAATGGCAACAATGGGCCATAAGGCCCCTTAAAATTTATCGGAGGCCTTTAAAAAGGCCAGAAACGAAAAGTACGCAAAAAAATACATAAGAATCATGTGCTGGAAGAGTGATCACAGTCGAAAAAGTCGACGAAAATAATTGTTTTTCGATTCCAGGATTTTGGGTTTGAGGCGCTGCTGCGCCCTTGCATGGGCTCCGTTCGGTCTAATATTTGGCACAGAGTCTACCTAAGACTAGTACTTTGAAAATATGAAACATTTAGCAAAATCCAGGTGGGGCCGGAAAAGGCCCAAAACGTTACTCCTCCTTTATTCCAATTTCGAGAACAGCGGCGAGGCGTGAATGATCGATCATCGATATTTCGCCATTTGAAGCTATGGTAAAGAATCGATTATTTAGGTTTTCTTTAGATCATTCGATAAATCGCAAATACGCTACGCTTCTGATTGAGTACTTGCTTTGGAAATTAATGCCGGGCACGGACTTTGTTCCAGCAAGTCTGGGGATTCTACTGGCTCCACCATCAGGGATCCTGGTAGGACCAGTCATCGACGCCTTCGGTAGGAAGAAAGGTCTCCTCTTCTTCTTCCTCTGCATGGGGCTAGGTTTCGCCGTCATCGCCTGTGCAACCGAAGTCTATCATATCTACATTGGGCGATGCATTTGCGCCTTCGCTGTCGGTACGTGGAAATGCATCGTGTCACTTGGACACTATTTTCTAAGTAAAACCTATGGAGACCTATAATTGTAAACTGATTATTCTGAATAATAACAAGGTAACAAGCCAAATTAATTTTAACGGAGAGTAAGGAAAAAATTGCTAAATACACGCGAAACAATTTTTTTTGAAAATTGGACGAATCCTAGCGTGACGGTGAAATGGTTAATGAAGCGTGAGTAATTGGGGTACGGGTATCGGCCGCGTTGGGACCCAAGGCGGCCCAAGGCCCATTGTTCTTCGTGACGCCGACGCAGTGATCAGGAGCGTGGGGACGAGAGGGCTAAGTGGACTCCTGTATGAGCCAGGTTTAGCAAATGGTCTAATGAGTCTCGAGGCTCATCACAGATTGCACTTACCACTATCCTGCTGGCCCCGGCTATCAGAGCAAGGAGTACCAACTTTTGAAAAGGATAACAGTGGTGTGGAGATATGTCAAAGCAACGTTTTGAACAAAACGGAGTGAGTGAAATTCTCATTCAAGGAGTGCCGAACTGGTCAGCCATCCTCGAATCAGTTCGCTTGCTTCCGCTTATATATGCATATTTTAAATCAGCGCGCCCTACTCTTAGGCTTAAAAAAATATGCAACTATGGAACTGTTAGGACAATATTAATTACTTAGTTCTCGCAATATCTCTCTCCTGATTTCCTTTTTTTTTACGGACAATTATTGAAAAAGGACACATTGAGTTGCTTCAAATTGCTTAAAGAATTAGAAACTTTAATTGGTCATTATTTAGTTTCAATCGTCCTTCCTTTTCTTTCCCCTTTTTAACTCCCTCTCTTCCTTAACTCATCCCTTTCTTTCCTCTCTTTTCCTTCTTCTCTTTATTAACCCTTCCTTTCCTCTCTTTCATAAATGTTATGTTAAAAAGAGCCTTATAGGTAGCTTCAAGCCGCTTGAATGTTTGGGAATTTCAATGTAGTGATTGAATACTAATTTCGATTTAAACAATATTCGTAATTATTTGACTAACCAAAAAAATAAAAAATTACTTAAATTACTACTACGACGAAAAGAAAGTTCAAGCTGACTTTTTGATGCTTAAAAATTTGAATTTGGGAGAGAATTTTCACAAAATGCGTATCAAGAATAGTTTTAATTGGAATTATTGAAATCAATTTTTCAAAAACTGCACTTACGCGCCTATTCTCCAAACCCCTCAATTATCTTAGCACAACTCCAGGGAAATCCCAGGGTTTGTAAAAACTCTTATCATAATAAAATGCACTGTCGCAGGACTAGAAGTGGTAGCAGTGGTATACTTGGCAGAGATCAGTACAAAACGTCAGCGTAGTGGCTTTTTCTCCATGATGTCGGTCGTCTTCTCTGGAGGCGTGACTCTCACTTATCTGATCGGTGGCTATCTGCCTTGGTACATTGCTTCAGCCATCTTTAGCGCTGGGTGTTTTGCCTACTTTGCTGTTGTTTGCTTCGCTCCAGAGTCACCTGCGTGGCTGTTCAAAACTGGGCAGGTCAGTTACTATTGGAATTTAGATTTTCAAAAACAAAGAAAAGAAGAGGAAGAAGAAGAAGAAGAAAAAGATAAATCCAAACTTACCTCGGCATTACGGTGATGACATTACAGAAGTGCGTATCTCAGAAAACACGATTTTCCAGGAGAGTAAAAAAACGGTCTACATTCCTCTTTATTGTTAGTAGAAGGGTAATAATTCTTAAGGATAGCAGGAATAAGATTTTTTTTCAGACTCCATCAGTATTTTAAATAACTTCTTAAATTGTTAGAAAATACGGCAGAAATGCCGAGATTCGCGTTTTCGGCACTTAGAATTGACACTTCATCATGAAAAACGCACTTTAGGAATGAGTGTTTTAAACCTATTGTTTGCGGATTTGGATCATTAAAAGACTGAAAAAAGGGTTTCACACTTAAATTTCCTTATCAGATAAGATTTAATTGGTCATCGATGCTCCATCCATCCATGCTTTACGCTTTCCTAATGGACCAGTGGACAAAGTACCTTTTCTTCAATTTTGATTATACACAGTTAATCAACGAAAGCTCATTTTATCCGTGTGAAACTTTTTAAATTCACAGCCGCTTTTGAGTAAGTTGCGATCTTGTAAACGGAGACTCTTTTAGTTTTGCATGAGAATACGATGTCCGAAGCAAGAAGACTTTAAACCACAATCTGAACCGAGCGTTTGGACTCTCATTTTTTTTAAATGAAATTTACGGAAAAAAAAAATCTTAGAACGTAAAACAATGTTCTTCGGACATTTTTCAAATTTACGGCTCGACTGAGGACTCCAAAATTCTGAAAATTTCTGGTCAACATAGTTGTACAGGGCCACTCAGGAACGATACAGAAGAGCGCCTTCAACCCACTGCGTAATCTCAATGCGAAATTCTGATACCACTATTCGTGCGTCTAGACAGTCATTTTACATACCCGGCCATTTGAAGGCGATTCATTGACTTCAGGCAACGGGGTACGAATTACAGCAACTTCATTCGATATTCTTAGCGAGAAAAAACTCCGGAGGTGACCCACCTGCAACTCCACCCTAACGATGCCCCCCTCACATCCAAAAGGCTCAACCCCCCCGGGGACTGCCCACCTGGCGCCTAAGGAGCCAGAGCCGGGGGCCGTCCACGTGACCCCTAAGGAGGCAAAGCCAGGGGCATCCCACCTGAGAACTAAGGAGCCGAAACCACAATCAACGGGATTCGTTATCCACCCGAAATTTTACTTGACCGGAAAGCGAAAATCTTAATTTCTACTTAACGTAAATGTGCCCCAATCGAAAACTTGACTGAACTGGAAATCGACCCGACCGGAAATTTATCAAACCCAAAATTTGGTTGTTCTCGGATGGAGGATAACCAATTTCAATACCAATACCAATATATCATTGATTTTCCTAAAAAGTCGCAAAAATTCGATAAAAATCGATTGTACAAGAAAAAATACGTAGAGGTTGGTGTGCTACAGTCATATTAGGTGCATTTAGTCATCCATGAATCAAAATTGAGCAAATTCAATTTTAAAAAAAATCGTCGATTTTCCGTAAAGAATATTGAAAATTCGATGTATCCGATCGATATATCGACTCGTCAACATTAAAACTCGATTTTACGTGTAAAAATTTCGTAGGAACCGGTGTGTATAACATGTTTAAACAACGATAACAACCCCGTAGACACATCAATTCAACAAGAAAATAGCGAAAAATAAGGCCGGAGTTTGACCCCTTTGCCCCCCCCCCCCCCCCCCGTAACTCGAAAACGGTTACTATACTCATCTTGAAATTTTTTTCTGAGTTTTCTGTTATTATAAGCTTCCACTTAAACCTTGGTTCGAGGGTCGAATCGAATTTCGAAAAAGGGACGAAAGTCATCCATGCTCCAACCATCCACGCTTTACGCCTTTCAAATGGACCAGAAAAAAAAAATCTTAGAACGTAAAACAATGTTCTTCAGACATTTTTCAAATTTACGGCTCGACTGATGACCCCAAAATTCTGAAAATTTCTGGTCAGCATAGTTGTACAGGGCCACTCAGGAACGATACAGAGGAGCGCCTTCAACCCACTGCGTAATCTCAATGCGAAATTATGATACCACTATTCGTACGTCTAGACAGTCATTTTGCATAGCCGGTCAATTGAAGGAAAATCATTGGCCCAGGCAACAGGGTACGAATTTCAGCATTGTGATACGTAATTGTTCGGAAGCAAAACTTCCGGGGGTGCCCTGAAAGTTTTCCGTGGCAACCAAAGTGACAACCAGAAAGACATGTTTTCACAAAAATTGTAAAATTTAACGTTTATCTAGTCACAATTTTTATTTTTAGGGGTGCTTCTCACCGAAAAGTTTACGAAAAAACCAATGAAACTGCTTTAAAAGCATCAACATTTCATATCAATGAAGATATACGCTTTTAAAGTTTTTAAATCATGTCGGACCTCTGCCATTGGCTCGATCCACCGTGTGCCGCATGAAAGTTGATCGGTGTCGTTTACCACCGTGTAAATTGACCGTACGATATGCGGCTCATATTTTATCGATTTTTGTGAAACTTTTCCAAATGGTTACAACATATTATTTTCACGACAAGCGCCCTTAGCGCTATATAATTTGCGTAGAGTAGGATTGTCTTTCAGATTTTTAAGTGGTTTGTACTTATTTCAGATTGACGCTTCAACTAAGAGCTTCCTGCGGCTGGGGCGATCACATGTCGGGATAGTCGCCGAGCTTGAGAATCTGAAACTTTCATCAAAGGAAGATGATGAAAAGCTGGAATTTAAAGCATTTCTGGAGCCTACGGTCTGGAAACCGTTTGTTATTCTGTCGATGTACCACATATTCCAATGTGGAACTGGCGTTTACGATATTTTGTACTACACAGTTGATTTTGTTGAGAGTTTAGGAACAAGTTACGACCCTCTTCCAGTTTCTATTCTTCTCTCCGTTGCAAGGTATTTATTTTTTAAAATAAAATGTTACGTGTAATTCATTAGATCTTGCAAATCGGTCAAGTCCTTGTTATTTTTTATTATTAATTTTTTGTTTTTATTTCCAAATTTGGACGAGATTGAGTTGCACTTAGTGATATTAGCTGTGCATGATTATTGTTGCATCATTAAGAGTACTTCATCAAAGTAAGTTGAGGATTACCGTGAACTTCAGAGCGTAAAGCTAATCGAATAATTATTGCGATTAAGAAGCTCACACTTACCTGATAACGTTTTTTTAATTCCAGAAAAGTCACGTGAAAACTTACGATAATTAACGAGAGGAAACTGACGGGTTTAGCCTACCTCATTAGGGTTTGTAAACCGTCATGATAACGTGCAGCCTTCCTCATTATCGTGCACGTAAACCGTGCGCTAATGAACTAAAACTTTAGTTTAAGTGTTTTACATTTTCTCCGTTAAATTTACCACGATTACGTCATGATTTTTGCTCGTCAGCATAGTCTCGATAAGGAGATTCTCGAACGAAAGCAGGTGAAATTAAAACTTTGACGTTCTCTAAAGTCTAGACAGCGGATACAACTTTTATCTTAAGAAGCATGACATAAATCAACCGATCACACGTTGAAATTGTTGGATCCGAAGAGCACCAATACATGTTATAAACAAGAATGAAATACGGCAAATCTCGACAATGCTTAGTCAATGTCGACATTTGCAAGATATAATTCAGCCAGATTCGACAATAACTGCAGGACCGGATTAGCGCTCAGGAGCCCGGCATCTTTCACCTCTTAAATGGACCGCGTTTAACAGAAAGGAACCAAGCCACATCAGCTAATGCCTAATTTAATTGGGCAATTTAATTTTTTACGAGGAAACGTTTGTGCGGATTCTTTTGAAAATTTTAGGAATTCGCTTCGCTCTAGTGGAGAAAATTCCCTGAAATTTGCTTGAAAATCTGCACGACCGTTTTCATGTAAAAAATTAAATTGCCCAGTTGAATTTGGCAATAGCTGATGCGGCTTGGTTCCTTTCTGTTTAACGCGGCCCAACTAGTAATTGGATCAAATTTCTTATGACCCCTCTTGATGAGGTGCCCCTTAGTGCCCCCCCCCCCCCACGAAGTGTTTCTAGTTCCGCCCATGCAAGATCTACCTATGACTAGTTTTGAAAGTTCTAACTCAGATTCCTTTCCCTTTCCATGATTTGGTTAAAATGCTGGATCTGCCGACTGTGTGTCACCTCCGACTCGACTTTTCAGTAATGAATAATCTTCTCCTAAGAGGAAAACTTATCCTTCCAGTGATTTCAATAGGAGAAAAACAAGGGGGCTAACGGGAAACAAGGCTAAAATGCAACACAATAACCCGAGGCGTTTGGACTCAACGCTGAGTCATTTTCAGTCGGAAAATAAATTAAAAATTGAAAATATCGAAGGAAAAACCTGACACCTACATGTGGATCGCATTTAGCAAAAAGGAACCATCGCAATTACAGTGTTTTTGAAATCGTGCAACTTTTTCTTTTCTTGTAGAAACACTTAAAATATATGTACAGTATTCAAATTTACACAATTACTTTTCTTTAGAGGTAACATTTGTTTGGTGGGAAGAAAAAACAATTTGCTATTTTGGGAGATTTTTTAGATAATCATGAAGAAGCAACATTTTTACAACACTGTAATCACGCTGGTTCCTTTTTGCTAAATGCGATCCATGTATCTGTGATGTTTTTTTTTCTTCTTCTTCGGTGATATTTTTTCATTTATATTTTATTTCCCGACTGAAAATGACCCAGTTTTGAGTCGAAACGTCTCAGGTTTTTGGTGTTGTATTTTAGCCTTGTTCTCCGTTTTTAGGTAGGCGACGGAGAGGGCGTCCAGCCAAACGGTGGGTAGAGGGCATCCGTGAAAGAGATGGAGGGATGCCAGTTTCCGGAACTATCTCTACCATGACCAATTCCTGTGGCGGGTTGGCGTCGCAGAGCGCCCTATAGCGCGCTGTAAAAGCGACTTTTACATACATACATTTCCGTTTTCCCCCCTTGTCTTTTCTCCTATTACCATTGTCCCGGACTGCTCCGTAAAATTTCGTATACATCTATTTGTATGATTTCAATAATCGAGTAACCCAATTTGTATTTCAGATTCGTTACGACGGCAACCCTGGGGATTTATTTCACGGCATCAGTCTCGCGGAGGTTCGCGACGGCTTTCTCGGCGTTCTGGATGGCGGTGACCCTAGCTGGGACAGGTGTGTACACTTACGTATACCGGGACACAACTCAGAAGCCGTACGACTGGTTCCCGATAGTCTGCATGCTCATCAACATCGTGGCCAGCGCCCTGGGGGTGACGAGTCTACCCTTGCTCATGTCCGGGGAGGTCTTCCCACTCCGGGTCCGAGGGGCCATGACCGGCGCGTCGTTTCTCATCGGGCTGGGGGCCTTGTTCGTCGTCGTCAAGATCTACGCCTTCTGTCTGCAGACCCTCCAGATCTGGGGGTTGCTCTTCGTGTACGCCGTGTTCTCTGTGCTGTGTGTGCTTCTCGGGGTGTTCCTCCTGCCGGAGACGCAGGGCAAGACGCTCTGGGAGATAGAGCAGGGGTTCTTGCCGAAGAGGGAACGGCGGCGGAATGGCGAGCGAAGGACTGAGGACACTCTCGGGTCAGGGGTCATCCACAAATGAATCAGTTGGAACGAAAACACACCAACTCGGAAAAATGAAGCTAATCAAGACACACACAAAACTGCATAGTAGGCGAAGAAGTTAGTTTAAGAAAGAGATTTTTGATGCTGAAAGACAAGTAGTTGTGGACACTTTAAAGGACCAAGTTGGAACGGATGCGCTAGTTTCAATGACCTTTTTGTAAATTAACTGTCCTTTATGAAAGTGAGCATTTTCGAGTTACCGAGTTGGTGTGTTTTCGTTCTCACTGATTCAAATGATTTCGAGATTTTTTCTGATTTTTTTTTACAATAAAAGTGAAACATCATCATGAGGCAAATTTTGCGGGTCGATTTGGTCGAAGTTTTTAACTTACTGCCACCTCCGTTACAACAAAACGAAATTCCCTCCGCGCGCTTACAACATTAGGTTTCCATGCTGGCTGCAATGACGACCACATCCAAAATTCTCTCGACCCAACCTCCCGAGAGGTGGGTTGGAAAGAGGATGGATACAAACATTGGCCAAAATTCATCAAGCAGCTGAGTTTATTTCTTGACTGCATCGGAGCGTTTTTCTCCTTTGGTTTGCAACCCTGTCGATCGATGAAAAAGTTGACCAAATCCACCCGCGGAAATTCACCCATGATGATTTATTTTTGATACTTTTCAATCAATGCGTACATTGAGATTATCAGTACTTGGTTCTATATTGAAAAATGTTTCTTCCTAGCTTTACCAATGAGGAGAAAAATAGGGCTCTCAAAGCATATTGAGGAGGGAAATCGAAATCCTGTTCAAAATTAATTTCACTTCCCTCATTAAATCGGAGGAAGAGAGGAATGAGGGGAAAAAAATTACATCTCTTAAACAATTCCTCTATTTAAGCCTCACGCAAGCACGGTTCCGGGAACTTGTCATGACTTATATGACTTGTTCCTCGAATCCTCTAGTTCGTAGAACTAATTGACGCAAACTGTGCTCGCTTGGACAAGGCCTTAGGTGTGCCTGTAGTTCATTAATCCTTGTCTGTGGTATAATTATGTGGTACATTGATCCAAAGTTTCACTCAGCACTCATTTTCATCATCTTCATTAATATGTAAGACTTACTTTACTGCCAGCATGTATCGATGTAAATAAATAAATAAAAAATGAAACACTCAAGACCATCTTCTCACTGAAGAGCTCTCAATTTTTCACCCTTTCTAAACCCTGATGATGACGGTATTGTCTCTTGATTTGCACTACTCATGCATCGTACATGTGCTAGATGAGGTTGCGAAATACGAGTATTCATTCAATTGATGAGATATGAACACTGCGCAGGCATTTTTTCTGTCGCCAGGATTCTCATGCTTTCGAGGAATTTCCTCATCATTTTGAAATAAAATCAATATGAATGAATGAAATAATTCCTGAAAGACATGCGGAACCGTAAGATGTGTGATATCAGACGAAATGTATTACTTCCGGCAAGTTTTATGCCGGTCATCGTAGTAATCAGCATTATGAATTGAAAATTTTTGAAAGGTTCGCAAGAGTCGTTTGAAGAACTTCCAAGACTCACAATCAGACGAATCACAACTATTATCATAAATCTGAGTGGGACTAAAAATAATTATTTGTAATGCACATCACGAATACTTGAAATTTTCTTATCATTACTTGGCCATTTGATTTCACGTTTCATGGATTTTAAATGTGGGTTCAACCCAAAATTGAAAATATAACTGCTCGTCAATTTTTTGCCCAGATATTTTAACGAATCATAAATGAATAATGATCTACGCATGTGCTAAATCATTTTATCCGTAGCTATTGGGTTCGAATTATTCAGTTCAATTAATCCATTTATTTATTTACTCGTCATTTCATGAAGCATTGCATATTTAAGGAGAAGTGAAGCGTGAGTCATTGCATTCGTGATCTAGTTTATTCTTTCATCACTAGTCGTTAATTGTTCTTTTTTGGAGGAAGCTACAAGTATTTTGCACTATCACTTTATTTTTCCAAACTTATTTGTAGAGAGTAGTTTACCCCCTCCCCCCCAAAAAAAAGGGGGGGGGGTAAATTGTTGTACTTCCCAATCATATTTTCTGTATAACGCAGAATTGTATTAATTGAATGAATGATTTTATGGCTAACAATATGTTAAAAGTTTTCGTTTTTTTGTGAGAGGGGCAGCGTTAAAATTTACGATTTAAATGAAATAAGTTTTGTGAAAGCATATTCTAAATCGAAAAATCAATTTTATGAAACAATTTTATGTTCATAGTTATTTGCGGCTAGCGGTGCAATGCTGATTTTTGCCTTCAACGGAGTAGCTGAATCTCAGTCGGCCACTATGTTACTTCAGTTGAAAAAAGAGGACAGCCACATTCGTGTCACTCAAGACGAAGAAACGTGGATCGGTATGTGCTTTTACCCTAAAAATATGTCATTCGAATCACCTCTATTGGCTCATCCTCATGGTAATAACAATAACGTATAGCTAGACCGAGTTGGCGAGAGAAAAATCGACTCTTACTTCAAGACAGTTTTATTTGTTGAAAAAATTTGGAACGCCTTCATTCCGTGAGATAGGCAATTTATATAACTGTGGAACAATAATATTTGTATTCCCCGTGGTTTGAAGGCGTTTCACCATCTCCTCTTACTTTAAAATGCTGTGCCCACGAGAGAGAAACAACACAAGTCAGTTTTGATTTACTTTGTGCGCGGGAAAGTCGAATGAAATAATTTATACGTTGAATGTTAATATTCAATTTGAATTTGTTGCATTTAATAAGGCCAATTACGCAACGTTATATACGTTAAATTTTGGGGGTAAAAGGACACGGTTGATAATTTTATAATATTTCATTGGAAACTTTATTTTTCTGTTATTGTGAGTTGTTCAAATATAAACAAAAATTGTAAAACAAAACAAAAAAAAACAGCGGAAACAAGACTAAAATACCTAAAGTTATACGGGAAGATTCGGTGTCTGACGAGCATGACACCATTATCAACCGCTGAAAATAGGGAAGTACAAAAAATAAAAAAATAAATTAAAAATAATTAAAATTAAAATCATTGATGCATCGCAAAAATTGTAATATTAGTGGTTTATTTTTTTAGCATGATGATACATTAGATCTGTTTACGGTGCCTGACGATGCAAAATAATTAAAAGAATAAACAGTTCCTGAAATTGAATCATACCTCCACGGCTGATGATATGTTACCTTTATTTCAGCTAGTCTGGGAATTCTCTTATCACCTCTCTCGGCTCTAGTAGGTGGCCCAGGAATCGACAGGTTTGGAAGGAAAAAGGGGATACAGTTTTATTACGTTTGCATGGGATTAGGCTACGGTATAATAGCCTGTGCCACAAACGTGTCCCATCTTTATATCGGCCGTAGCATTTGCGGATTTGCGTTAGGTAAGCAGATTTTTGCCAATTTCATACAATTCGTGCTCGAAGAGGTATGTTTTAAGAGATGAAACAGTGAGCAATCGCATGAAATGACTGATGACCAAATCTCTTTCGCCAAAAAATTAGACTAGGAAACGGATTTGATAGGAATCCCAACGATAATTTTATACCCGCCAGAAGAACATCACTATCAAAGCTTTGTAAGTTACAGAATCATGTTTTAATTTTGACTTTTCTTGCTTTCAGTACCTATAATCTGTCTGAAAACATACGATGCATTTTCAAGATCAACTATCCGTGGTAAAAATTGGCAGTAGAATCTGTGTTCCAAAATACCATAGACCTACGGCCAGCTGTAAGATTTTCAATAGCTTCTATAGCCAATAGCACAATTTCTTATAGCCTTTCATAGCCGATGGCGATTAAGCAACTCACAGCCAGGCAATAAAGTGTATGCTACATACATACATAAAGCCGCTTTTATAGCGCCGCCTCGCGCTCTGCGACGCCAATCGCCATTGCCCCTATCCCTAAAGTGTATGCTAAACGTCACTAATTACGAGTGCCAGGACTTAGTGAGTTTTTGGACCACTGCTCTCTTCTTGGGCCGTAGTATCTTGATTTATTTTGCGAGGGAAGCTCCGTGCTTTTGATGGATGCCTGCCATTCCTAATATATCATAGCGCCTTCAGTTTCGTATGATACTGTACAATACCTCTGGTTTTATATAGTTCCTTCAAGGGCCGTGGCAAGCTGCGATGCGGCAGGCGAGCAGCCAGAGCAAAACGCTGATGATAGTTGTATCACTGCGCCTGAGCATGATGCGATGGAATAATTAGTATTGAGGAAGCCTCCACGCTGGACTTGTCGAATTCCGTTGCAGTTTTGAACGCACAGTTTTAGTGTTCTCAAGCCAGGATTGTATTTAGCACGGCAGAAAAACTATCGACCAAAAATTAAAACAAGGAGATGTGTGCATATCTGCCGCACAAACTGGTGAGATCAGTCATTTCATTTATCTCATGCTCCGAATTTAATACGACACGATGTATCGTTTTGAACCGATAACGTTTTGAAAGCGCCTTCAATTGTGGCGTGATACCTGACGCGTTCCGGAGAGTACGAATAGTTGTATCACTGCGCCTGAGCATGATGCGATGGAATATTTAGTACTGAGGTAGCCTCCACGCTAGACTTGTCGGTTTTCCGTTGCAGTTTTGAACGCACAGTTTTAGTGTTCTCAAGCTAGGATTGTATTTAGCAAATGTATACTTTTTGTAGGAGAATTTAAAATAAATAAGCTGTAAGAATTATAGCTACCGAAATCATAGGAACTCAAATCAACAATAATATACATGAATGTACAGCGAAGAAATGTGTGTAAAAAGCTTAAATAGAGAGAAAAACATATGAGAAAAATACAGGCTCATTACCAACGGGAACAAAACTGCCATGCTAAGGAAGAACGCCGTATGAGCCTTCAGACGTTGCCAAGTTTCCTTCGATAAAAACCGAATTTTCTAGGACAATTGTGAATATTTTTCCCCAAAATTTTCAGATTATTTTGTACGCAATTTAATCTAAAATATCTGAAGATTTCAAAGAAAAATGTGCGTAAATGTGGTCGAAAATTCATGTTTCATCAAGGGAAATTTGGCAACTCTCGAATGTTCATACGGCGTTCTTCCTTAGCACGGCAGAAAAACTATCGACCAAAAATTAAAACAAGGAGATGTGTGCATATCTGCCGCACAAACTGGCGAGATCAGTCATTTCATTTATCTCATGCTCCGAATTTAATACGACACGATGTATCGTTTTGAACCGATAACGTTTTGAAAGCGCCTTCAATATTGGCGTGATACCTAACCCGTTCCGGAGTATGCGAATAGTTGTATCGTTGCGCCTTAGCATTCTGATGGATGATGAATACTGATTTAGCCATCCACGTCGGTCGTGTCGGGTTTCCTTTTGGTTCTGTTGCAATTTTGATCGCATAGTTTTAGTGTGCTCAAGCTTAGATTGTCTTGCAAATGGATAATTTTATAGAAGAATTTGAAATAATTTCACGCGTTGCGCAATGCTTGAAGTATCCCTGTTAGGTTTGTAGGCGCCAGTGCGTCGTCCGCTCCGCTTTGTGTTAGGCTCTAATATTTTATCTGGCGGAGTCAGCGTTATTCAACTCATGATTTTGAAATGTTTGCACATCCTGTATGGATTATTCTCGTTTTAATTGATGAAAAAAAATACGTATTAAAGGAAAATATAACGTGTGTTTTGTACATATTAAGGTGGTTCCGTATCAAACTTAATGATTTCCAAAGCACACGAATTTATACACAATTTCTTATAGCCTTTAATAATCGATGGCGAAAAAGCAACAGCCAGGCGATAAAGTGTTAAGCCCGGCGATAGGAAACATAGCCCGGCTGCATAATTTTTTATCGCTTCGTATAGCCCGGCCGTATGATTTTCTCCGCATTCTACAGCCAGCTATATGATTTTCTGTAGCCTTCTTTAGCCGGCTTTAAGAATTCCTATGGTATTTTGAAACGCAGCTCTTATCGCCAATTTTTACCAGGGATGAGAGACTATGCCATCCACAGTGTATACCCAAAACGAAATTCTCTCCGATGAAATTGTTGATTTAAATCGACCTTCCAACGTAAACTCAAAACTGCATTGTTGTAATCGCTGATCAGAATGCAACGAAGTTTGATTATGGAAAAAACGCTCTCTGATGTTCCAAAAAATAAATTACAAGCAGTTCAATTTGTTTTCGTGCCATTTCAAGAGCGTGGAATTGCATTTTAGCCTGAAAATTAAAACACAAAATCACTTTTTTTTTAGAAAAAATATAGAAAGTTGAACAAAAAATATTGCTATTTTATAAATATAACACATAAAACATAATATTTTTAATTTTGCGACAATATGCTCTTAAAGCAGGAAGTCGGTGGCAGAAAGTGGCACAACGTGCCATCAAGAATAAATCGTATCAAGTTTCTACAACGAATAGTTGCGTCGCACCGCCTCGGTTGCCGTATTGCACAGTAGATTTGCGCATCTTCAGTGCCCTTAATACTTGTGAGTGAACACAAAGAAAAACCACTTAGTTACATAAATTGAACCTCAGTTTATATGGAACTCCAAAGTTTTCTGTCTATGTATCCGAAGTTATAAGTCCGAGGGACCGAACTATAGTCCAGAGACCTGAAGTCTTGCGTGAAGAATACGAGTCTTAGTTTATATTTAAAAAAAACTTCGGTCCCGTGAACTGAAGTTTGGTTTACTTGAATGTAAAATTCAATTGGACGTATTTCTGCCAAACGGAACCATACACGAGTAGGAAGGTGGGATGTGCTCTAGAAAGCTGCATACGAAACTACGTTAAGTGGGCGTGATTCCCTTTAGAGAAATGGAAAAGTGGGATTTTACATTCTTGCAAACGGAACTTTGTGTAAACTGAATGCGACACTCATGAGCCGTGGGTATGGGAAAAGAGCGTCGTGGGCAGGGCTCATGAGTTAATGCCGCCCAAGAGCGTCAACGAAGCGCTTCGTTGCCGCTGACGTCACTGGCGCTTTATAATTCCCATTCATTCTCTACGGCCCTCGACCAACGAGCACACCCTGCACACCCCTTCTTTCTCACTGTGTCTCTGGTTCTATTCGGCAGAAATACGTTCAATAGAGAATTTGCAGTTGTCTAAATTTGATGAAATTCGTGTTTAAGTGGCAACTACTGAGTGAACTGAACACAAGGATACCCTTGGTTCATGAATTGAACAATTATTGGAGAAGATATGAAAAAATTATCTAATCTGCTAAAATACATGTGTTTAAATGGAAAATGCTGCCAGATAACGTCACTAGGCGGTGCATTTTCTCACTTTTAAATCTATTTTTTTACTATTTCCCTATCAGAAAAAAATTATAAAAAATACTGTGAAATCAGCTCTGTAAGCACTTTCAGATGAAGCAATAAAAAATTTGCATGCAAATTTTCCATTGCCCGCAATGAAAACTTTACTGCTCCAAATGAACCAAAGTTGTTTTACTCCATAAACTTTGATTTTCACAACTCAGTTTTTTGACTCTTTACGGTCTCATATATCCGACCAAAAATATTGAAAATCTGTATTTCAGGTCTAGAGGCGGTGCCGGTCGTGTATCTGGCCGAGATCTCAACGAAACGCCAGCGCAGCATCTTTTTCTCCTTGGTGACCGCCTGCTTCTCCCTCGGAATCGTGCTTTCCAACACTCTCGGCTACCTGCCGTACCCCATCGCGTCGGCCATCTTCAGCCTCGTCTGCTTCGGCTACTTCATCCTGCAGGCCTTCACCCCCGAGTCTCCGTCCTGGCTCTACAACGCCGGTCGGGTCGACGCCTCCATCGCGAGTCTCGAGCGCCTCGGCCGCTCTCCCACCGACATCCAACGGGAACTCGAAATCCTCAAAACAACCACCAAAAACACCGACAAATTCACCCTCGCCTCGTTTTTCCACCCCACAGTCTACAAACCCTTCCTCATCTTGTGCCTCTTCCACTTCATACAAAGTGGAACGGGGGTGTTCGACATACTCTATTACACTGTGGACTTTGTCCAAGCCCTCGGCACGGGCTACGATCCCTTGAATGTGTCCATTCTCATGTCTATCATCAAATTCGTGACGACCTCGACCATCGGGGTCTACTTCACGGCGTCCGCTTCCAGGAAGTCCGCGACGGCATTTTCAAGTTTCTGGGTGGCCGTCACGTTCGGTTTGGCGGGGGCCTACGCGTACGTGTACCGCGACGTCGAGGACAAGCCGCTCTCGTGGTTCCCGATAGCCTTGCTCCTGGTGTCGATTGCAGCGTGCTCTATCGGGATCACGTGTCTTCCGTGGATCATGGCCGGCGAGGTGTTCCCGCTGCGCGTGCGCGGTGCCATGTCCAGCGCCGCCTTCCTCGTCGGGGCCGTTCTCATGTTCTTCGCCATCAAGGTCTACGCGGTCTGCATCGCGGCTCTCAAGATTTGGGGACTCATGTGGCTTTTTGCCGCCTTTGGCGTTTCGGGGGTCTTCTTTGGGATGTTCGTGCTCCCCGAGACCCAGAACAAGACGCTCTATGAGATCGAGCGAGGGTTCTTGCCCAAAGAGCAGAGGATGGTAGACAAAGAGCTGGTAAAGATTCCAGAAAAGTGATACCGGGAATCACAGGCTGAATTTGGCAGCTGAATATGGAAGTCAACAGTCATCGCTCAACAGCTGAAATTTCGCAAATTCGAGTTACTTTCATTCAGAAGTGTATATCAAATCTATTCGAATAGTTGAGGCAAATCAGACATTTTCCGATGGTGGCTGAGAATCGTTGCTGCATTTTGCGCGAGAATTGCGCGAAGAAGATAATTGGTAGAGTTGAACATTCGGTTTGCATAACGGCTAACTTTTGCGAGAGAGTAGCCTCTTAATGCATCTTAGAGAGGTCTGCTTCCTTGAAATCACTGGAAAAAAAAGTTAAGTCGTATGTACCAAAGTTCGATCGTATGTATCGAAGTTCGGTGCTCCATATCATCCCAACTAATTCAGTTCGTGTAGCCGAACTTGTGCGGTAAAGTCAACTGGCGAACTAAGTTTGGTCATATGTGCCGAACGTTTGGTTCCACGAACCGAAAGTTCAGTTTGACAAACCGAATATTTGGGATGATATGGAACACCGAACGTTCGATTGAATAACCGAATTGTTTTTTTCAGTGTATGTCTATTGGAATACCCATCAAAACCATTATTTGTACTAAAAATACCTATATGCCTATCCTCCTAAAAAAAGTGATGACCTGGTTATTTCCAAAAACTGCTGTATACTCTTGCCTATGTTTACGATCCGGTCAAGAAAAGATCGAAAATTCTTTAAAAAGATTTTTGAGAGACAATTTGATTTGAGGAATCCCGAGAGAAAGTATCCAGAAATGACAGCGCTTGCATGTTTTGTGTAGCAACAGTCTAGATTTTTTTTTCGTTACGGTGGGGCCTCTAAAATATGACCGTGTGCGTTATTTATAAACCAAGGGTTTATAAAAACCTAGTAAAAAATGGTTTTTTTAGGGATGCGTCTTGTTCATGAGAGGTAATGGATCGAGTTCTGAGCGATGCTTGAAGTTACAATCCAACAATCTAAAAGTGACGCACATAGCGTATAGTGACGCAGGCTCAGAACATATTTCACTGCGTTGAACTCAAAGCACGCATTTACAGATTTTACTCAATGTGTGGGGAAGAGAGAGCAAGCCAAAAAAAAGATCCTTGAAACAGAAAAAAGTTGAGTCTTCGTTAAGTGCGAGATTGCGTTTTGGAAATCCATCCGTGGGGATCATCATGGGTATGAACGTACGGTGTGAAACTGTAAAATTTCCATTAGAGCGATCATTGAAAGCTGAGTGAAAATGCGTTTGAGCTGATTTTAAGTGCGAGATAGCTGGGGACACATCCGCTGTTTTTAAACATATGAGGACTTATCTGTAACAATAGTGGATGTCGAGTTTTCACATTGTGAGAAAATCGCGTTTGAACTTTTTGAAGCTTTGCACTTTTCCGCCCGTAGAACCGAGAGGATTCTTGTAAAGATTTTCATGAAGAGCAACTCTTCCGGTAAAAAACACACGTTTTACGATATATGTAAGTGAAAAATTGAAGGAGTAACAGCGATTTGAAAAAAATGTGACATCCGCTATTTTTACTGCTAACACTTTTTTATGCATGAAACAAAGTTTTCAGGACGGATGAGGCTGGTGAAACGATTGAAATGAACCAAAAGCAAGTCAATGCTGAGTCATTTAACAAAATTGAACAAGAAACTATACCGTTTGTAACTTTTGCAACAAAAACAAGGAAAAAATTCTAAAATCAGTTAAAAATTCAAAAATTCTGGCGAGACGGTCCCGATACGTATAATTTGAGTGTCAGCTACAGCCCATGGACGGTGGGCGGGCAGTTATCGCAAGTGGGTTCGAATCTCCACAGTGTCCTGCCGCGGCGGCCGGGGAAAACAGTGGATTCTCACATCCGCTTTTTTTACAAATAACATGTTTTTCAGTTCATATCTCGCCGAAAAATTGTGCTGGAAGTCTGAAACTTTGCACAGGCATTCTTGGAGGCTCTAGATTTCGAGAAAAGCGTTTGCCCTCAAAATGGCGGATGTCAGAGACCGCCTTTGTTACATATATGTCCTCATATATAGATTACTGTACACTATGACAGCCCGAGAATATAGATAGATACAGGGTTATTCAAAAGTCACGCACCACTGGCCATGGGGGGGGGGGGTGGCGGCCATTTGAAATTTTTAGTTGCCCCCCGCCCCCTCCCCATGAGGGAGTCAAAAACTGGAGTACCTAAAAAAGTTTTCCCCTCGATATGAGGAAAAACGTCACAAACCGCGAGTCAATCTTTATGGCCAGTGGTGCGTGACTTCTGAACAACCCTGTATAAAATAGGACAAGAAAAGGTGGGGACGAGGCCCTAATTGTCTCGCCAATTATTGTGTCTTTTCAGCCTCGTCCCCGCCTTTTTTCGTCATATTTCATATCTTTTTTAAAAGTGTAAGGGGTTGTATGGGTCCTCAAACTTAAATTGTCAGCACAAAGTCTCTCATGTATAACACTTGTTTTCGGTACATTTTTTTTAAAACTCACTTGCACGTAAAACACTCGTTTTGCGCTAAAAAATTGAACGTCCAACGATATGACAGAGCCATTTTCCGCATCAATTTATTTTATCCAAACACAGCCTCCGTAGTAATTCTCCTAGCTTTGCAGGAGGGTTCGAGGAGCCTGACTGGAAAATGTTGAAAAATTGAGTCGCCGCAGGAGCAATTGGGCGTATTTCTATCAAACGGAACTATGTGCATTATGACGTGAGCCCTGTTATGCACATATTCTTATAGGTCTCAGGGCTCATGTCTTAATGCACATAATTTCGTTTGACAGAAATACGTCCAATTATGAGCTGTCCTCACCGCAAAATTGGTCCACTTCCAATTTCCAAAATGAAGGATTTGTCATGCATCTATGTAGCAAAACCCCTCACATTTAATAAGAGAGTAGAGGCGAGTAGATTGGTGGGGGTAGCCTCCCTCCCCCCCCCCCGGTATCCTATTTTCGCCCATGCATCTGTAAAAGAAAACTAATACTACTTGCGGTGTTTCTAAAAACATCTCTAAATAGTGGTTACTTGCACATTTCGTCCATTCGTCCATCAGCGTTCGTGATGCCACTAAGCTTTTATTTCTAATAATGTAAAAACAGTTAATTTTCTAATATTGTAAAAACAGTTAATTTCTAATATTGTAAAAACAGTTAATTTCTAATCATGTAAAAACAGTTAATTTCTATGATGTAAAAACAGTTAATACAATTTGTAGTCCTGTTATATAAATAAAGTTTAAAAAAAACTAAGCTTTTAGTTGAGCATGATCAAGGTTAAAAACAGCAGAAAAGTTCAGTCAAAAAACGAGTGCCCAAGCGCATGCATTTGCTGAAAAAATCAGCCTATGACAGTGAGATGTTTTTTGCCTATAAGAGGCAACTGCTGCAGAAGTTGCATGAGGTGTTCTTAGCCTGCCGCGTGAAACTCGCGTGTGAAAAAATCACGACCTTTCAATCAGACCTCTCCTCCTCCTTTTAAGTTTCCATTGCAATGCGAAGTTTGACGCAGTTTCTTCATACCAAAAAGTCAAACTCATTTACCTTTAATTTTTTGTATTCGACGCAGAGCCTCGCACTTGGAACTTTTTGGTGTCTGTATTTTTTGTGTGGATCATTTCAGACGATATCAAGGATGACGTAAGTTCGCTGGAGGTCTTATCTTCTACTTATAAAGTAAAACCTGTAGAGTCTATATCGAACCTAAAAAATCTTTATTCTGAACCTCATTCATTTTTATGTCCGACAAGGGCCTCTCACCCGCAATTTATTTTATTTTTTTTTTATTTTTCAATTTTTGGTTGATCGCAAGAGTGGCGAAAGTTCGCAGGCGCACTATTTTCGATTTATAAACTAAAACCTGTGGGATCTCTATCATCCTGAACATCTTTCTTAAAAAACTGATACCCTTGAAATAAAAACTTTCATATCTGGTTCCCTTCCCTTTTGACCCGATGCCCCGTTGACACAAGAAACGTCAATTTGGCTTGGGGTATCTAAGAATGTTACGTTACTTACATACTGCTATAGAGCGAGAAATAATAGTTTTCTCTTTTTGTTTTCATGATTTTAGATATGTTTGTGATGCAAGTATAATAAAAGCCATCTTAGTGATTGTTTTGTTTTGCGTTCTTGTCATAAATTCCTACGTGGATATTCTAAAATTCTAAAACTCTTCGATGGCCTCTTGCGATGCAAGTAATACCTTTGTTTGTATGTTATTCAAAGTCTGCTACTTTTCTACTCACACATTTCAAATTTGTCTTTCTTTCGCTATACAGCCATGGCATACCTTTTCTATAGTTTTAATAGGTTCTCATAGTTTTTTTTTTCTTTATTAACGAACAAAACGAGAGATATACTTAGAGGAATTAAGAATCGGAAAGCCGGAAAACTTAAGAGAAATGAAAGTACAGTAGACTCTAGATTATCCGGATTAATTGGTGCCGGGCCCGATCCGGATGAAAAAAAATCCGGATAATAATAGTGAACACAAACACCACCAACCAACACCACAGTATTCTTATTATGAATACATCATGTACATACCAACACGAATTTAAAAGGTTAACGCCAAATTGAACGACTCGATGGTGATTGGCAATGTTAGCCGACAACGATAAATTACAATAAAACGATTAAAGCGCGCAATGCGTGAAGTATTCATACGGTCTTGTAGCCGCTAATGTGCGTTTCAGGCTAATTAACCGACTGTACTGCGTTTGGCGTAATGCGAGAAGTATTTATGCAATCTAGTAGGCGCTAATGGGTTCCACGCCGACCTCACTGTTTGGCGCAATGCGTGAAGTATTCTTTCAGCCTTGCAGGCGCCAATATGCCTTGCGACCGCTTCCCCGCGGATCCGCTCACTTATCGGAATGAGTACGTAGTTACATGGTTGCAAAATCGATCCGGATAATCCAGAGTCGGGATAATACGAGGCCGGATAATCCAGAGTCTACTGTGGTGGAGGAATTTTATACTAAAAGCATCACTGGGAGAGAAAAAAGTAAATACTTATTTTGTACTTGGAATTTTAAAACAACCTAGAGCGATACACACACACTCACCAAAAAAGAAGAAAGATTTTGTACGTGGAACAAAAATCATTAGTTTTGCTCTCTGAATATTTCAAAAATAATATATTTTCCACAAATGCATGCGATACACTTATGTGATTATTATCGGAAGAGGTATCTCCTAATTTTAGAGCACAAAATGTGACATTTTAAAAGCTTGGCTGGAAAAATAAATCAGCACGTGCCACACGTCAACTACTCAGATAATGCGGGTCAACAAAAAAGTCAACATTTTTTTTAGTTGACGGAGGATGCCTGCGTAGATGTAACGCACCTAAATAATCCTGCATAGTTTCATCACATTAAAGATTTCATTCTAATCATCACAATAATGAATTGCTCATAATACTTACCTCAGCGTAATATCAATGATTCAAATGGTCACTACGATAGTTCCTTATAAATGTCAATCAGGATTCTTCTCACATGGGCCAGGAAGGTATAGTGATGACACAAAAACCTGATTGCTTTCCTTGAACTTGGGGATTTTTCAAAGTAAAAATACTCTATTTATTAGTGCTTTGCAAGGTATTGGCGGTTCCGATTTCTGACTTACTAATATAATATAATTTAACCTAAAATAATTTGATGACGCAGATATTGCTGAGGAACAAATAATTTCCTCTAATTCTTTTGAACGTTGAGGGGTTTTTTAAAGCAAAAGAGTCAGAAAAGTTAAAAAAAAAAATGTAAATCAAAAAAGTTTTTAATCGAGCGTTTTGTGAATTTTACGGTCCTTAAATCTGACCGTCGATAAAATTTGGAATATTAATTCCACAGGATAAATCTTTATATTCTCCCGGAGGGTAAAAAATTGCCCGACAAAAGCTCTTTCTTTGTATTTTTATTTGAGGCTTGAAATATTTTGCCTGCTCTAATGCGTCTCTGTCCTCACTGCCTGAATACAAGTCTATTTTTAACAGGGTATAGAAATGGTGCTGGGTCCATACCATTTTGCGGGAAAAACTAGACCAAGAAATTCCAAAAAAATTTCAATTAGAGTCAAAAAATGTTTTGCTCTAATGAGCACCAGTGCGAGACTGAGGGGGGAGGAGAGGTTTCGGCTCAGGCAGCTTGAACTGGTATTCATAAGAGCAAAAAAATTTTGACTGTAATTGAAAATTTTTGGGACTTTGTTTCCCGCGAAATGGTGTGGACTCCACGCCATCACCACAACACACACAGTTCACACAGTTAAACACAGTTCGGGAAATTTTTTAGTGTTTTTTCCCCTCTATTTTTAACTTTACCTCTACTTACACGTAAATAAAAAGTTTCTCCTAAAAAAGGTGATCCCTCATTTTTTTAAAAAAAAAAAAAAAAAAAAAAAAAAAAAAAAAAAAAAAAAAAGTGCTCATGGGAAAGGAATTATGAATGTGGTCATAATAAAGTGTTGCCCATTGAACATTTCTTGCCCCTTCGAATAAGATGGACCAAATCATTGCAATTTCGACCCAACTACCCTTCAAGGAAATCACTATTTAGAGGGACTATCCTGAGACTCGTAAATTTAGTGGAGTGGTCTAGTCCACACGGATAACAATTTAGAATTTATCTATTTTAATTTTTGACTTCTTTTGAATAAATGAATTGCGGAGTTACGTAGAATAAAGTCCTCATGAAGCTCTGGGTATATACTTCAGTTAATCTCATACTATCACTCACTACGTGTACAACCTTCTCATGCTTCGTAAGAGTAAGCTACTCATACCGGGCGTTTTAATCATGTCACGTGTTAATTAACTCGATCTCAATGAGAAATGAGTTAGTGACACTGAGAATCGTCCCAGTTGCATCCTCAAAGTGACAACAATCGGTGGTCAATATGACTTTGTAGTTGTGACATTAGCGCTTGATTCATTCCGTTGTCTCGCAAAATGGCGTTTGTGGTTGATACTGAAGTTGCTTGTGCAAAAATACAAAGCTCCGATGAAGATGAAAGTGAAAAACTTTCATGGCGCTGTTGGTTTCGAACAGTGAGTATTCCATACCCCAACATTATCCTTTCGACCAGAAACATTTCAAATATATCGCTCGCAAAATCAAAGTAGGTATAATTACCCATTCAAACTTTGGACTACATCAAGGTTTTTTTCCCCCTTTCGGTTTTCATTAGAATCTACGAGCGCTTTCAGGGGCCCAAAAGGTTTAAAAGATTTTGAGGTAGATGTAAATTACTAAATTTGGCTGTTCTTTCCTCCGTGAGGCGGGGACATGGTGCTCCTTACAAAATACTTCATTGACCTTAAATTGGATTTCAAGTTTTCGCACGATACATTCTTGATAAGATCGCAGTATTTCAAATTTTAGCATTTAGGTGACTCATTTTGAGAAAATCGAAATTTCAATCTGTAGTTTAATCATTGTGAAATGTCAGTGCCGAAAATCATCGTCCAAAGTTTTAAAACAGAGATAATTTATTGGCAGGAATCCTCAAGGATATATGAATCTGCTATTTTCAAACGGAAACAAGTCCATTTTTGCATGAGCCATGACTTGCATCAAAGGACATACTAACTAAGACTCATCGAAAAATGGACCTGTTCCATTTTGAGACTAACTGATTCATATATAAGTAGACTTTAAGCCTCATTCTGAAACATTGCAAATTGTATGAGCCTCGTGAGGGTCTACCA